>NW_026947484.1:24900481-25500481 GCF_034190915.1 Cavia porcellus | reverse complement strand
TAAGGTAAACAAAAAAGATACGGTAATTAAGTGTAATTTGATTTTACAGTGTAAAATCAAACTAAACTTGGTACTGTATTGGGTAAAAGATGTGACAAACATTATCAGAAACATTTTTTAAAAGCCAGAAAATAACTATTGATTTCCTATATTTGATGACTGTACCTGGATTTCATAAGATAATATCTTTTTTTTTTTAGAATACAAACCCTAATGACTAAATATTAAAACAAGAAAAGGCTAAATTTTGCAACTAATTGACATAGAAAAATAAGTTGTACAGAAGTACAAAAATACATAATTTTATAAAGAAATGATGTGAGGGGAGAATCCTGGATGATATGATAAATACAAAATACTGAAAAATTTTCACTTTTTCAGTTTTATTGAGACAAATCTATATGATTAAAGTATATAATGTGATAGTTTGATGTAAGAAAACATGGTAAAATGATTAACAAAATCTTGCTAATTTACACATTTATCATCTCACTGAGTGTGTGTTTTTATGTGTGTATGGTAAGAACAATAAACATCTCCTCTCTGGAAATATCAGATATACAGTGCAGTTATCTCTACTCACTGTGACAGACATTAGATTCCCCAGAATTTGCTTATCTGATTACCATAAGTCTGTACTTTTTAGTAAAATCTCCTTATATCCACCACCACAGCATCCCTACTCATTTATTCCTTGTTTCTGCTTTTTTACAATCAAGATTTTTGAATCCAGAGGAAATTATATCATATTTGTCTTTTTGTTGTTTATTTACATATTTCACAGACCATTTTGTCTGACAGGCTTATCCACGACGTCACAAATGGTAGGATTTCATTTCTATAATTTACATTTTTTATTTTTTATTTAAAGAAAGAAAGAAAAGAAAAACAACATAGAAAGAAAGGAAAAAAGATAAAATAATATAGAATTTTAAAAAAATTAATATCATAAAATCATTAGCTGACACATTAGATATTGACATCTTAAAAATAGTTGTTAAAGTTACAAAATCAAAACATCAAAAATGGCTAGACACTCAAACACTGACAGTGCAAACCCTTCTGTTCAGTGATCTAACAGAAATTCTGTAATAGGTCACACTCGTCTTACACATACACACACTAGGCTTACACACTAGGCTTTTAGTTGGATGCAATCCCACTTTCCGATTCTTATCTGTGGATTTGAGGTCACATCCAAAAAATCTTACTGTCAAGACAAATGTCAAAATTTCTTTTGTGTTTTTTTTAACTTTTATGGTTTTAGGCTTTATGAGACGGTCTTTAATCTACTTTTTCTTTTTAGTATGGGGTGTGAGGTAAGGATCCAGTGATTTTCTTTTGTCTATAGACACACACTATTTCCAAAAACACTTTCTGGAGAAACTATACTTTCTCTCTTTTAGATCCCTGACCTTCTTATCAAAAATTAGTTTATTATATATGTGTGAGGTTTTTTTCTGTGCTTCCTGTTCTGTTCTAATGGTCTGAGTGTCTATTTTCATATACTATCATTCTGTTTTGATTGCTATACTCTTTAAGGTAGTTTGAAATCAAGAAATATGATGATGCCTCTTTGTTCTTTCTCAAGATCATTTTAGCTCATTTGTCGCAAAAAAGTTAGAATTACTGCCTCTTTCTTTGATAATAATATTGAAAGTTTGACAGTAATTTTATTATATATATAGATTGCTTTCAGTAGTATACATATTTTTTTTTCTTTTTTCCTTTTTATCGGTACTGGGGATTGAACTCAGGACTGCCTGCTTGCAAGGCAGGTGCTTATGCCACTGAGCTAAACCTCCAGCCCCTGAGTAGTATACATATTTAACCATATTAAAATTCCTAGCTTATAAATATGAGGTTTTTTCACTTAATTGCACCCTCTCCAGTTTTTTTCTTCAATGTGTTATAGTTTTCCGTGTATAAAATCTCTATCTTTGATTAAATTTATCTCTAACAGTTTTATCTTTTTGATACTATTGCTTAAAAACTTAGTCCATATGCGTGAGAAAAGACTGTCTAGGATTTTGGATACTATTTTTGAAATTTTTATGTTTTAAATTATTTTAAAATATAAAAATAAAAACATCTGTATGCTCTGACATTTAGTAGTTTGTATCAAATAATATAGTAATATTTCAAATAACACTGTGGTGATTACAATAGCACAATAAAAATGAAAACATTATTTGAAATGAAACAATAATCTGGTACGTTCACTGAATTTTTTCTCTTCTCTGAAAAGGATTTAATACATTATTGTATATTAGGATTTCATAAAAACAGAGTTACTGGTCTTTTTATTGAGTCTGAGAGATGAAAATCAGAACAAAATATTTTTATTTAGAGATGGGAGGATTTCTGAAGAGAGATAAGACAGAGAACTTAAGTAAATGGCACATTGGCAAACCGTACACACACACACACACACACACACACACACACACACAATCCTACTTAAATAACCATGTGGTGCATTCAAAATCTGCAAGTTATCATTATCAGAGAAGTACACACATATAGTGGCAAATGTTCAAAGACAAGTAAGTAACAAGCAACGAAAAGTTACAAAGCTTTTGAGGGAAAAGATCCAGGAAGACCGAAAAAAAAAAAAAAAAAAAAGAAAAATATGTGGCACAGGATTTCTAAAAAGAAAATCTGAAGCAAATGACTTAATCTTTAGGTGTTTTCAAATTCTTTCCACAAGGTTGCATAACTAGAGGTTCATTGAAAAAAAAGGCAAGAGTCACTGTGACACCATAGAACGCAGGAATGGGATCCAAAAAAATGTTTGGTGTTCTCTAAATAAATGTTTTCTTTAAAAATATTTTAACTTGTCTTAAAAGTTGTGAAAAGGATACAGAATATTCTCAAATACCTACAAAGCACTATCTGAGTGCTAGGAGCATGCTGGTTGCTAATGAATATTTTTATTCTGGGGCCTGTCAGCTAACATAGTAAGGACATATGGGTGTATATTGATTCTTGTATACGTATCTATCCACAGATAATTCCATGGGTGTTCACTTTGATCTATACTATGCTAAAAAATTAGTTTATGCCAATGTCTCCAAGTCTGTCACCAAGTGGATAATCCTTGCATTCTCTTGTTGTTCTGTCACTTTCAGTTTTAACAATGAGAAACTCAAACATAGATAATCATCATTCACTTACGCTAATGTTTAGTTCCAGTGTACTGATTTAGAAGTGCTAAGCCATAACACTGTGGGAAATAAGTCCTAACTAAGATACTGCTTATGTGGAATTCTTTTGCCTTTGTTCTTATAGACTCCATGCTTCCCAACTTCCCAATACCAGACCCTCTTCCCTCTGTCCTTTCAGTAAGGTTATTTAGTATCTGTTAGACAGTTAAATTCCTTTGTAACAGTGTGCATCCTATTCCAAGAACTCCCAATCTTTCAAATGACATTTCTATTTGCATACATTAAAGTTGAATCTTTGTACTATAGAGTTGTAAAGATTTTGATTAGTGCATAGTATTATGGATTTATCGCTTTAGCATCATGCATAATAGTTTCACCAACCTTAAAATCCTAATATTTATAATGAATTAAATTCATTCTTACTAACTGGTTGTATAAAATACTACCAACTCAGAAGTTGGCACACACAACATTTCAGCATGTCTTCACCTATCCATTGAAAGGATGAAGAATTTATTTTCTTAAGAAATTAGATTACATTAGAAATTAGATTAGAAATTAGATTACATTAATTAGAAATTAGAAATTAGAAATTAGATTACATTAGATTTCCTCTTTGAAAAGGCTACAGAAAATTTTAAATGACAAAATTATGCATTTTTATGTCCAAAATGAAAAAAAAGTATTCACAAATTTTATTTTCTACAATTTGGAATATGATGTTCCTATAGGCAAACAAGGTCAAACTTATAATTTTCATAAATATAATTTTGCAAATCTCATAAAAGCATAACACCTTT
The DNA here is from genome assembly GCF_034190915.1 of Cavia porcellus. Classification (NCBI taxonomy): domain Eukaryota; kingdom Metazoa; phylum Chordata; class Mammalia; order Rodentia; family Caviidae; genus Cavia; species Cavia porcellus. The sequence continues at coordinate 25,496,514 of NW_026947484.1, read as the reverse complement.
ATTTAATGTAATGAACAGGTAATGGTGGCATGCATAATGCAATTTTCACAAATGAAGGTAAATATAAGTTTATATTTCTGTATTCAAGAAAAATGTGAACTAACTCAATAAAGATGAGCAATATTAACCTTAAGGAGTTAATCACCAGAGCGAATGAGAGAAAATAGTGTAATTAGCAATATAGGAAGGTAGTCATTAAGGTGAACCAAGGCACATAAAATACTTTGCAATATAATGTCAACAAATGCCAAAGTTCCCATGGCAACACTAACTTTTCTCCAATATATACATACTGTACTTCAGATTACTGGTTAGGGTTCTAAATATATAGTATCTTACGTATTTTTGTATTAAGGGCATGGTATCCCAGTTCTAAGCACAATAATATTTGTGTATTCATATTTGATTTGCATGGCTCACACTTAATTTCCTATAAGTTGACATCCTCTAAAATTAATTTGCTCTTTCATGTTAGTGTCATGAATTACATTTAAATTATTGGCAGCAAAGTTTTTATTTTTCTAGCTTAAATAATAAGCTTATATGTTTTATGGTACGCCTGTCAGATTCAATTTTAAAAGCCTGATCATTGAATCTAGTAGTGTCAAAATATTAAATTATATAAAATCTAGAAAATCTAATAGCCAGCTGTACAGTTTTTCACATAAACAAAAAAAAATTAGACAAAAGTATATTTTTGATCAGCATGGACATCTGCATTAGTTTTTCTGCAGTAATTTTTTTTTTACTTTTTATTTACCGTTGCCCCTCATCCTGTAGTGTAAGTTACCCAAGCCCTTCACATTGAGCTACATGTCCAGCACTTTCTTTTTTAGTCTTGAGATAGAACCTTGTTAGTTGCCCAGGCCGGGCCCAAACTTGAGTTTCCTGCCTCAGCCTCCCAAAGTACTGAGATTATTGTGTAAACCATTACTCTTGACTTCTATAATTATAGCTCTAATAATCTCCCTTACTTAAAATGTATTATTATTTTTGTTTCTGCTTGAGAAAAAAAGCCATTTAAACACCAACACTTGCAAAATGTATTACTATTACTTATATTTAAATGCTCGTAAGAATGGTATGAATGTGGTAGATGAATGATAAATTCAATTACTTGCATTTTACCTGTGAAGAAAAAGTAAGCACACGGGATCATGCACAGTGACAAACTGGCATTGCCATATTCAGAGTATTGGCTGCTGAATAACATATTATTTATAGTGAGTGAGGAAACATGAAGGGGAACTCGTGTGTTTTATTTCATGTTTACATATTTTATTCATCTAGTTATAAACTCATGTATTTTGATTAAGAATGACAACCAATTGCTAAACATATTCTGGAGTATCCTATTGGTTTTGTATTTCAAAGAAAAATTGAAATTTTAGAGATTTTTAATTACTGACAGATATTACTCATTGTAAAAATTTAAAAAGTTTAAAAGAGGCTTCAATTTTACTAATTTATCTGTACCTAATTTCAATGCTATAAAAAATCTTTTGGAATTATGATACTATTTTCTATCATTTGAATAAGCAGAATAAAAGTATATAAATGTCATGGGCATGGTGGCACACTCCTATAATTCCAGCCAATAGGGAGGCTAATAGAAGAGAATAGCAAGATCATCTCCCAAAAAATAAAATGAAAAGGACTGGGAGTGTAGCTCAGTCATGGGATACTTGCCTAGCATGTAACAGGCTCTGGCATCAATCCTCAGAGAACAGATCACACATATTTTTCCATTAGAAATATATAAATATATATTCTTCCATTAGTTAAAATGCCTTTGCTTAGTAATATGTAGAAAATCAGGAAAGCTGAAAAGAATATAAGATAAAGCTCTTTTTCAATTAAAATGAAACAAAATCAAGCTTGGTAAGAACAAATGTAGATGGTTTTAATATGTAAGCATTTTCTAGCATATAGAGAAATTTCTGTTGTGCTATGCACATACAATTGTTTCACTCATGTTGCTTTGAAAATAAAAGTACATGGTTCAATGTATAAATTTAAACCAAGGATGTCCAATTTCAGGAGAAAAAAATCATTACATTTGAAGACAATGATAAATATTCAAGTTACATTCATGAAGATAATATTTTTTGTCTAAGTCAACATACTTTACCATTTTTAAACTTTTCTCATCATATTTTTGACAGCAGGTTTTCCAATTTTGACAGCTCTTTAAAAGTAATTTTAACAGCCGAGTGATTTCTCTTCTAAGCAAAGTCAGCTTATGTGAAATGTCAATGTAAAAACTATACACTTTGACACATAATCATTTTTAGTTGAATTTACTTATTAATTTTGCTTTCTATTACTAATAAAATGTAAGTGGTTAGCTAATTGTATTGCTTTTTGAAATGTTTTAAAGGTATTTAAAAATTTATCCTTTTACTAAAAAATGTCTTATTTTATCACAATGAGTTGCCCTTCCAAACAGGAGGAGGAAGATTAGCAGAACGAGACAGACAGCTGCTAGGCAATCGAGAGGCTGAGCAGTGGCTAACGTAAAACCAGAGTGCGGGACCCTATTATCCTCTACTAGGATGAAGACACATCTGACTCCTGAGGGACCTTGCACAACAGATTCACACCCCTTCAATCACCCACACAGTCTTATCTCCCCAACACTCACCACTGAGATTCAAAACTACACCCAGGCAGAAGGATAAAGAAAATATTTTCACCTACCCATCCTCTTACCTGTTTGAAACCCACTGGAAACAATTTAAATAATAACTTCACAACTTTCTTGATCGATTTAATTCATTTTTTTCAATCATTTAATTCACAGTGTGAAATAGCTATCTGGTAGATTTATTTCACAGGGGGTAAAGTAGCTATCTGGCAGATATCAGTAAATGGGTTACGAGTTCAAATATTGTTTTCTCTTCATAACATTTGCTCTGGTTTCCAGGTTCCTGATCATTTTACTTTGGCAGTTGAAAGTTAATTTTCCCATAGAATGACATGGTCGTAACTTTAAAGAAAAAGGATGTTTCACAGAAGATTAATTTTAGTTGATGATCTTCTGTGAGTTAAATATCATCTAACTACTATTCTGAGTAAGATAAAAATTCCATCAAATGTGAACCAAAAGAAATTTTATTAAAGCTAGCAAAATTTGAAAGATTCAGATTATTTTATTGCATAAATTCCTTCAGAAATATATATTTTCAGCTTGGCATGGTGACTTATTCCTCTAATCTCAATAGTCAGAGAGGCTGAGACAGAAGATTCCAAGTTTGAGACCAGACTGTTATTTAGTGACCTAGCAAGACCTTGGCTCCAATGTCATAGTAAAAGAAGGGGATAGATATGGCACTCAGCATTAAAGTCCAAGGTTAAATTTTCAGTCCTGAAGTAAAAGACATCTTGTGTAGACTTTGAATCATGTCTGTACCCCTGACATCCAGATCCATACTCGTGCCCATGGACGCAGTCTCCTATGCATCACACCCTTGAAAGTCACATTCAGTGACACATTCTGACCTCAGTTTTCTCTAGGCTGTGTTTGAGGTCCAGTACATAGCATCTTCCCGGGCTTGGTCAATGAAGTTGGTGTAGGGGAGGATGCTGAATTGTTTCTTCTAGAACTATTTTGGAGTTAAGGATATCTCTTCAGTGACAATAACACACCTGGTGAAGAATACCTTTGTGTCCAGCTTCTTGAAGCTGCAGATCACTGGCTGGCCCATGATCAACAAAAGTGGTATCATGGTGGAAGAGGGGCTTGATGTTTATGAGGTCATACTCAGCATCTGTATCATCCACCAAGGCTAAAGGGTGTGCCCAGGGCAGAGTCCATCACGAGAGGGCATCCTTCAGGTAGTTGGTTTTCAGAAACATATTTTTAACAGTGTGTTACAGGCAGCTGAGTTAGTGAGAAATACTATAGGCAGTGAGACAGGGCTAGGTCCTGGAAGGAGCCAGTGCAGAAGACCAGATACCTTGCAACTGTAGGGGAGACAGACACCTCCTGCTGTGGGCCAGGCCTCAAGAAAAAAGATCAAACAAATGCATCCATATCCTAAAGATATAGATATTTTAAAGCTGGTAAAACTAAACATAACAGAACAGAGCAAAGCAGATCAGAAGAAAACAATTTAAGTGACAGAGATTTCAAAGTAAGACAACAGGAGATCTACAGTGGCTACCATAATGTCTCTTGTTTTCTTCAAAATAGTTGTCTATATCTTCACACAGAATGAATTCATACAAAGCAAAATAATATAAAACTGATCTGAACATAGTAATGAAGGCATTACAGGACTTCAAAACAATAGGAAAATCAACAATGGCAGCTATAATGCCTCTTGTTCTCTTCAATATAACTAGGACTGATATTCTAAATAGTTCTCTAATACCCTGAGGAAGTCAGAAGTCACCATCCCAACCCACTATGGGAAGAGTCACTGCTCTCTAAGTATGCCCACTTTCTACATGGCTCGCTTCCCCTTTTGTCACTAGTGTAATCAATTTTACCTGAACTATTAATCCTATTGGCTAACCAGAGTTCTGTACCACCTTATGCCCATCTGCCTTGTGAGTTCCCAGTTATCCACACCTTGAACCATCTCACCCCATGATTTTACTCTATAAAAGTCCCTGGAAAAGACAGTCCTTGGCAGTCTACTGGGGACCGCTTCTGTCTCTCTCAGACAGAAGCCTTCTTTCTTTCAATAAATACATTCTACTCTTAACCTCCATTGTTCCTAAAATTCATTCTTTGATTTTAGAGAACGTGAACTCATACCATAGTAGGTCGGGAGTTTCATTTCCCTATATCAAGTCAGTGCAAACACCTCACACTGCCATCTAAGAACAATTGCCTTGTGAGACAAACATTGGCACTGGCCCTCCACAGGACTGGCAGTCTGGCCTGGTTCACTTTCTGCTCCTTGAGTGCATGAGGGGTTAGGGAATGGCCTACTAGCAGTGGCTTAATCTTCAGGTAAGTACTTGCATTTGCAAAAGGATCAGTCTGTCCTTCATGGGCTTGTGCCCCAGCAGTGCTTTTTCCTTCTGCATGACATAAGCTCTGTTCAGCATCTTCTTTCTCAACAGTTCTATTTTATCGTATTTAAACATATCTTTCTGCCTTCATGAACACCATGAATTCTTTCTCCTATGCCTCTGCCACAGCCTTGTCAGGACTGGAAACCTCACCATGTCTCATCACGCTGTGGATAATACTTCTCTGGTGAAATTTACCAAAATGTCCTCTATTAGCTTTAAATTCATCAATTGGTTCCCTGGTAGAGAGGTTTTCTTGCAGGAAATCACCGTAATTCCCTGGCTTTTTCCTCAGATCTTAGCTTTACCAGTGCTATCACCTGTTGGCTGTTTCTCATTGAACCATACTAGCAAGTTTGTCCATCTGTTTCAGCACTTGTGTCTTCTACTTGGTTAATATCATTACTTTTTTGTCAGATCAGCTCCTTTGATGGCATCATTATTCTTCAAAATAGTGGAAATGGTCAACTTTACCATCTTGTACTCTGAGAATCTATCTATCATGAATACCATACTCATGCTTTTCTGCAATTTCCCTCTTCAATTCAATGGCTACAGTCCTCAAAACTTTCTTCTTACCAGTCTTGCTCCACATTTTCTTATAACTTTCATTAATGTTCTGCCCTTCCTTTCTACCATATTGCTTGCTCTACACTTTGGAGCAACGCTGGATTGAACAGCACTGTATAGTTCTGTATGTGCTAAAAAGCACACATACTACAGTCTCATAACAAGTGCAGGGGTCTCTCTACAAACACAACCTTGACTGGAAGAAGACACAGCCACATGTTAGAGCCAGGAAAATGGCCTTTGTCCTATTCATCAACCAATTAGGTGTTCACAAATGGAAGAAAAATTTTTTCTGGACAGAAGCACTCATAAACCCAGGTATTACGTAGTCGAATCATTCTAGGAATCATATTTTGGCATCCTCAAAGTCAGGTTAACTAGCCTTCTTTATACCTGAAACAATCCATCGGTTTCTGGGCACATTTTTATCTTCAGTTTTTTCTTACTATTCTCACTATTGCTTCTTCATTTGCTTTCTTGTACTTTTCTCTGTTTCGTAGCCTTGCAGTGAGTTCTCCCCAGAGTTCCATGGTGGGTTTCACTTTTAGAATTCTATTCACTTTGTTTTTGATAGTTTATTCTAACATAGCAGACTGTAAGTCAATTACTGAAAGGCAAATTAATAAAATTTTCAGAATTTTTTGTTAATGATTGGGTTGTCACCATGGTAAACTGAAGTTGAATCCTTTGAAAATCTTTTAAGCCATATGTAGACTGTGTCTCTTATTCAATTGAGAGATAAAGAAAGGATGTCTCTGTGTGTCCACTGATTCCCCCTCTCACTTCCTGTAGTTGTCCTCGGAAGACATTAAAACACTTTTGCTCTGCTTGATGCCCGATCAAGCTCTTATGACACTGAAGAAAGCTCTCAGTCAGGGAGGCAGAAAGACTAAGGAGCTTAAAGTAGAAACTTGTCAGTAATAATAATTGCCCGCTGAGACTGCAGGTGAATTGAGAGGAGCGATCAGAGAACACGAGATGGACTTTTACAACATCTGATACTGAATGATCCTACCCACGTTCACAGCTTCGTATACCGACTACTCATTTACTAATTGCTGCCGATACTCTTCTGAGTCCTCATTTCCTTTGAGTACAATTACCTGTTGGAATTTGACATTCGAGTATCATACAAGCATCTCAAAATCAGCATTACAATATTGCCTTCATCTTTTACTCAGCATCATTTCCCATATTTAGATGTCATGACAGATGTCTCCTTTCCTTACCCACCCTGTGTAAAATCATAAATTTTGTTAAACTGACTTCTAAATTTCTTTTAGAGTGAGTTTCATCATTTCACTGTCAGTATTTTAGTTTAGACCCTCATAAAAAATGTTTGGCTTCAAGTACCACAAAAACTATGTAATCTGTTTTTCTGCTTTAATCAACTCCAGGTGAACATCTTCACATTTACTAGATTTTTTTTTAAGATTACAAACTTGATTCTGTCAATTCAAGGTCAGAATTCTTTAAGGGGTCATCATTCCTTCTAGGAGAAATCCAAATGTTCAGAATGACATGTGAGATCCTTCATAACACTTCTTCCCCATCTTTATTTTTTGCCAAAATCTCCTACACTTCTGTAATTTTGCATAAGTAGAGCCCAAATCTGGATATTCTTTACGTATCTTGTCTACCTCACTAACACAGACATGAAAATCCAGTTTGTGTTATCTTCACTGGAAGGCCCTTCCTGGATCTACCAATAGAAAAACAGTTGTGACAAACATAAGAACAGAGCTTATAGTTGACTGAATAAAAATATCTCAAATAAAATCTACACATATACTGCATTCCAGCTAAGAAGAAGGGGGAAACCAAAAAAGAAGAAAGCATCTACTATCCAAACACCCTGCTTTAACAAACTCCTAAATCCCTAAACTGTTACGTTCATTTCAATGTAGTTGGCCATAAGAGTGTCACGTGCTATGGCTGGCTTTTTTTTTTTTTTTTTTTTTTTTTTACATTTTCAGCTGAGCATCTATTCTTAACAAAGTGGGGCTTCTCTTAGTAAGGAACAAAATGTTAACTGAGTTTTTGTAGTTAGCTATCATTATCTACAGCAATAGGTGACATTATCACAGTCTTATGACAAATGAGGAAATTGAGATGTACTGGCATAAATTGCTTATACAAGATCAAATTACTAATTCAAAATTAAACCAGACTGTCTGCTGTTAGTATCATTGTAATTATAATTTATCACATATTTAGTATTTATATATATGCAGGTTAGAACACATTGATCATCCTACCCTATAAAACAAGGATGATTTATTTGTTCCTTGATATCACACTGTCTGGTACAGGACTTCACAGAAGAAAAACTTCTTACACATACCTCTGGATGATGGTCATGGTGATGATGATGAGGATGATGATGAAAACTGTTTCATGTTTTAAAATAACTAATAACTACCAGGTAAAATATTTCATGTTTCTTTGATTGAATCTATATCATTCTGTTCATCAGCTTATCTTTCTAAAGTATAAAACTCAGTGTGGTGGGGGCTGGGGATTTAGCTCAGTGGCATAAACGCCTGCCTTGCAAGCAGGCAGTTGTGAGTTCGATCCCTGGTACCGATAAAAATGAAAAAAAAAAAAAAAAAAAAACCTCAGTGTGGTTAGTGAAGTCACAGAGATGTCCAACTATCACCAATAGTTAATTTAGAATATTTTTATTATTTCAAAAAGAATCTCCATACAAATTAGCAATCTTTACTTCTTCCTCTTGCAGCCACTGGAAGGCAATAATCTACTTACTACCTGTGGTGGTCAGGGGCTGTGAAGAGAACAATTAGAATCAGGAAACAGAATTTATAATATTATTTTATGATGGTTACGCAGAGTTAAACATAAGAAAATAAATCTGTCCATACACTAAAGACGCAGAATATTCAGCCAACGGCCTGAATCCAAAACAATGCCCTGCGTGAGTGCAGATGAAGACCTAGAGCCCATGACAGTGCCTCTCATGAGTCCAACTAAAGCCCACGAAAAGGACTCATGCCAGTCTGTTTTATGGATCTGTGCTGGGAAGGCACAAGGGTCAGTAGTAGAAGTTAAAAGTCTATGCCAGTGGGGTGAAGGACCAGGGCTGTCCTGAAAAGCACCACAGCCATCCTCAGTGACACCGAGGTCACAAGCTCCTCCAATGATAAGAACAGCTGAGTGCATGCCAGAAAGCCAGCATGACAAGTTTGTCCAGGAGATAAGTGGCATACATCTTCCACCCTGGAGCCAGGAAGTGATGCTCAATGTAAGGACCAGAGCTCCCCCAAAGTGAACCGCAGCCACTCTCACCAACAAGGTCCCAAGCTACTCTGACGACAATGGTCGAACTCACACTAGGGAAGCTAGTCATGACGAGCTCCTCCAGGAGAACCAACAACTCAAACAACAAACAACAACACAGTGAAATGCACAATGCCTAGCTCTACTTCCCACATCTCTATTTATGCTGGCAAGTTGCCGCAGGTGGGCCATCTACCATGGGCTCAGCACCACACTGATTTAATTCAACTGTTGTTAAGTTGACCACCAGATTTTAGCCCATAACACTATCTCTACAATTTACCTATCAGAAATATTCCTTTTAAATATAATCATGAAGTATTTTATCTTTTGTGACTAGCTTTTTTCATCTTAACACAATACTTTAAATCATTGGTACATGGTATATATTAGTACTTCATTTCTGGTTACTTCCAGATATTTATTTGTATGCAACTTACTACATTTTCTATTTACTCCTCTGTTGATGGACATTAGTTTCTACCTTTTGCTCATTATGAGAAATAATTTCATGAGAATTTGCATACAAGTTTCTGAGTGACTATATAATTTTATTTTTTGAGTAATTTACCTAGAAATAGAAATTCTGAGTCATATGATAACTATTTAACCTTTCAAGATATTGTTATTGCTAATTCATTTTATGAAGTGTCTGAACCATTTTACAACACGACCAGCAATGTATAAAATTTCTCCATGTCCTTTTCAACTCCTGTTACTGTCTTCTTTTATTTCGGTCATTCTCATGAAGTGAAATGACATTTCACTGTAGTGTTTGTCTGTCTGTTTCTCTGAAGTGCTGAAGATCAAACCTGTGTGTGATCATGCTGGGCAATCACTCTACTCCTGAGCTAAACCCTAGGTCCTGCATGGTGATTTTGACTTGTGCTTCTCTAATGACCAGTAGTTCTGTTCCTCTTTTCATTGTTCAACTCCTATTTGAGTATCTTCTTTGGAGAAATGTTAATGCAAATTTTTACACATTTTAAAATTGGCTTACTAGTTATTGTGGTAATAATTTTTTTTTTTGTATTTTGGCTATGTTTTCTTTTTATGTGATTTACAAAAGTTTTCTTCTAATCTGTGGGTAAGAATATTTTTAACCTAAACTTATAATATGATTACATTTTATGTCAGTGCTATAGGCAGTGATTGTGTGTGTGTTTGTGTGTGTGTGTGTGTATAATGTGTGTGTATCTATTTGAACATATTATGGTCTTCAAGATTATATTGACTCCGCCACTTGAGAGCAGAACAACTGAAAATCTAACTCCTGCAATTGAGTGATATGATTGTTTTTATATTATTCACATAATGCGTTGATGAAAAGAACTTTGAACGCCTCTCGGTTTCTGTCTCACTCTGCCTCCTCTGTTCTCTGTCTCTCAGTTGTAGTCAGTAGGTGAAATAAGAAAAACTTGGCATATCTTATACTGCAACTATAATGAAAAGGAAAGATTTGTCTACAACAGTGAGAGTTTAGGGACTCAGGATAAAGCTCAGTGGTACAGCACCTGCTTAGAAAACAAGAGGTCTTGAACTCAATTCTTGGTACAAAAAAAAGGAGCTAAAATAAACAATTAAAACTGACAAGTTAGTCTTCTGCAAATTGACTTGAGAAAGGCACTTTCCTTATAATATTCTAGAGGAATATGATTTTGTTATGTATGATATTCTCCTGATTTAAAAAAAAGAATTAGAAAACTAAGATTTTACTGAAAAAAACTAAGTATGATTTACTTGTTCTATGTTAACAGAAAACATTTAGTAGGTGATGACTTTTGAGACTCTTAGTTCTTTTCATTATAGACAATGTGAAATTTATAAGCCTATATTCATTGTCGATTTCACTATGCACTCATTTCCATTCATATATTTAATATTTATTCATGGACACATAATGTAGCAGAACAGATATGGACCCTAAACAATTCTTTCAAGAGACTCCATCCAGTGAATGAGTCTCATCTCTGGAAATGCATCAGGCATTGTCCAGTCTTATTACTGTCTGTTCATGTCTTAAGGACTGAATCACACAATGTGTATATGAAAGAGAATAAGACAAAATCTCTGCTTCCAACAGTTTTGAATCCATTTAACAGGGATCTGAACAGTAAACATCTCTTTCAGCAAATGCGGTGTCTTGTTAGGAGAATGTCACTTAATCCCATCAGCACAAACAGAACTAGTGAAGAGAAGACTTCATCAACAAAGAGATATCAGTGTAAGATTTGGAGATCGAGGATAAACAGACTAAAGTACATTAGACATAGGAGACAGTGGGTGCAAAAGTCTAGAGGGGGAACAGACAATTGTAAATTCTTGCATTCCTTGTAATTATAATTTTAAATAATTCAGAGTAAGTAACACTAAGTAGCGTTTATCATCCATAATCAATTTTAGAAATAATCTCTAATTAGCATCTTTTAAAAATTAGGATAGATAAGATTATTACATGCCTTTCATGGTAGTACACACCTGTAATCCCAGCACTCAGGAAGATTTTGGCACGATGGAGGCCAGACTGCAATACATAGTAAATTCAAGTTCAGCTTAAAATACATAGTGAGACTCTGTCTCAAAAATAATACACAAAAGATTGCTATGTGTCTACTATCATAGCTTTTGACATTAACTAGTATATGGCAGAGTTGACAGGACAGACCAGAAGAACCAGAGAATAAAAATACTGTACTTATTATTTATGCAATTCATCAGGTACCATAAAATTTATAAACAATTACCAAAACTTCAAATTTCATAAAGTGATTTTTTACACAGCTTTTGCTCAATTTTTAACTTCACCATTCATTTGCGCATTCATCTATCCATCTTTTCAAAATCAGATTCTTATCAATTTATCTAAAGCCAAGAGGCTGGGCACAGGGTGTACTTATAATCCTAGCACTGGAGAGGCTGAAGCAGAAGGATCGCTATGAGTTCTAAGCCAGTCTGTGCTATATAAACAAGTTCAAGGTCAGCCTGCACTGCATAGCAAGACCCTGTCTCAAGGAAAAAACAAAGAGAAAGAAAGAAAGAAGGAAAGAGAGAGAGAGAGAGAGAGAGAGAGAGAGAGAGAGAGAGAGGAAAAGGAAAGAAAGAAAGAAAGAAAGAAAGAAAGAAAGAAAGAAAGAAAGAAAAGAACAAAAGAAAGAAAGAAAGTAAGAGAAAGCCAAGTTATAAGCACTGGAGACTTAACCCAACTAAATAAGATGAAACCAATTGGGATCTAAAAATATCCAAACAATGGCCAAGGATATATCTCAGCAGTATTAGCACCTACCTGACAAGCCCAAGGTCCTCAATTCAATTCCCAGTTAAAAAAAAAAAAAAAAAAAGCCACCCAGAGTGGTGGAGGAAGAGAGGAAATAAATATAAAATTAGAAAGGAAAGGAGATACATAATTCACTTAGCATACTGTATGATTTTGTAAGGGTTCTGACTTTTAGAATGAAACAAAAATTGCACTTGAGTGGAAAAATATAAGATCTGGTGTCTTAGAACTCCTTTCTCCATTAACTAAAAAAAAAAAAAAAAATACACATATAAGGGCATAAGCAGAAGCTTTTGCTGTAAGCCAGGTGAGGCGATGAATTACTTGGACCTGGTTTGTGACAGTAGGGATAAACCAGTTATGGAGACACATGCCTACAACCTCAGCATTTGGAAAGCTGGGGAATGAGATTCATAAACTGAAACCCCACCTGGACAACTTAAGAAGACTGTACAAAATAAAAAGGACACTAGAATATATCTCAATTCAAAGACCCTAGGCTCAATCCCTTGTAGTGAACAATGATGATAATAATAATTACAGTCATAAGACATGTATGAATTTTGGATATACACACACACACAGCATTTTGAAAATAGCATCAGAAAAAGCTGCTGATAAATTGAAGGCAATATATTAAAGACAGATAACAGCCTAAGACATCATATGTTTATTGTTCTGAAGCCAATTAAAGAAAGTGGTATAAGAAGATGATGATGATCATTTTGTTAAATGTTAATAAAATTTTTTAAAATAAATGTTAATAAAAGTTCAAATAAGATGTGGATTTCGAATTGACTATGAGGTTTAGCACATGGAACTCCAAAGTGAACTGTTATAAAAGGCAGTTTCTGTCAAGTTCTGGTGCTGAAAATCTATTTGGATAAATTAAAGAAAGAAAAAGGGGAGTAAAATTGCAGCCAGCATGTAGAAACATCCTTTGCTAAGGAATTTTGTTGTAAAAGAAATGAGAGATGAGGGAAAGCAATGAGCCAGAAGGGGAAATGGAGTCAAAAACAAGATTTTTATAAATAGAAGCAAAGCAACATGTTTTTGTATCAAGTGAGCCATCCGGTAGGAAAGGAAATATGTGGAGTACAAGAAAAAAAAAGAAGGAATTGCTGGAGTTACATCTTGAAGTGGGAGAGGAGAAGAATCTCATGCACTCCTTTTCCAGGAGTCTGCTGATGAAAATTCAAGAAACGAGCCGAGCCAGATGTGTGTGTATGTGTGTGTGTGTGTGTGTGTGTGTGTGTGTGTGTGTGTGTGTTTGAGTGTGTGTGCGTGTGCTTAGGTCAATACAAGCCAAGGTAGCAGATCCTGGTCTGTCCTATTTGTTTCGTTTTCTCAGTGAAGTAGAAATCATGATCAATAGTTTAGAATAAGGAGGAAGAAGAAAGCAATGAGAAATTGAAGAAAATGTTGAAAACTGATCATCAAATTTATAAATGAACTGAAAACGTATGGTACCATTGCTAGTCAACCTGAAATTAGTGACTCTACATTTAAGGAGACGTCAACATTGTTTCCAATTTTTCTCCAACTGCCTGCTTCTGCAAGTAGACAAATGAAGAATGACTTGAGGTTTTATTTAACAATAGTCAGCTAAGCATAAGGAAGCAAGCACAGAGAAAGAAATAGGGGGTTGTTTACAGAAAAGTGATTGTCCTTGAGCTAGAGGTTTCAGACTCTCATGCATTTCTGAGTTTCACCAGTGGCTAATTTTATGATATTTCCTGAGAGCACAGGAAAAAGACAAAAGTTCTATATGTGAACCTTTTCATTTTGGGATTCTAGAAAGGCTATTTTTACTCCCTAAGTAATCTCTAAAGTGTAACATTTGAAAGCCATAGAGCTCCATTTTCAATAGGAGTACTGGGATGTGGGCTGCTCAAGAGTAGCACAAAGTTTAAAATAATTTTAAATCAAACAACCAGTAGTGTTAAATTATCCTTGAGTGCACATTATTTAGTTCCTCATTAACTTAATTGTTTTCCTGTAAAAGTGAAATGTGCAATATGCAAATTAAATAATATTATGTGTCAGAGTTTGAAAGAAATATTCATTTAACAATGGAAGAGGGTTTTTTTTTCCCCCCCAGGAAATCTTGTTCATTTATTTTGTGAGAATTTTTGTTTGTCGCTATTTGTTCAAAACATAATACAATTGTGAGACCCAGTGCCTGCTGGCAAAGTTGGAATAGCTGTCAGCAGGAAATGGCAAACTAATAATAAGTGCTGGTAAAATATTTATATTATAGTTTACTGGGAAGCTGAATGCAGTTTTGTATTTCATTAGTGCTTGAAGCACTACATAGTAACATATTTGTGCTCCAAAATAAGTGGATAGAATTCTAAATACTATAGTAACTTATCTTTCAGCTATCTGCCAAGGGGAAAAGGAATTAATAATAATAAAGCCTTTTAGTAGTTGAAATTTAAGAAATTTTAAACAAGGTCCATAGGGCAGTAATTAGCAGCATCTCACATTCAGTGTTATTGGACACTAGGCTGCTGGATCAACCACTTCTGTATGTGGCCTAGTAATTTAGCTCTGGCTCATAATTTTCAATAACAGAGCTACCCAAGAGGGAGGGGTGGTCTTAAACCACCAGAGGACTCAGAAGTATGGTGATGTTCAAGTACAACACCGTGTTTATGTACTCCCTCAAAGTGTATCAAAGCTCAGATCCAGAGAAATAAAAGAAAAGTCAAACAAAACAAGCATTAGACTGCGTAAAATAAGGTATGGACAAGGCACACAGGTGAGGCATTGTTTAGGTGGCTAAGGTAGATCAATATCTATTCTTGCAAGCCAGGATTCCTGCCTGCTTTCCTCTGGTGCTCTGCAGATCATCTTACTGCGTGCAGACAGACTGTCGCCTAACCCCAACTGACAGACAACCTATTTCACCCCTGTAAAAATCATACCCATCTTCTTTCTTTGTGATTCACTGAGGGGAGAAAAAATATAACTGCCAAAATAAAGCAATACCAGATTGGTTTTTACCACAAATTCACATCCCATTTCATTAACTTAATTTAGAAAGGTTTGTTCCTAGTTTCTCCTTCATATACAATTTCAGGGCTACTCAATAAGATGCAAGTCATTTGTGAACATAAAATGTATGTGTGTGGATGTGTGTGTTCGCAGTGTTTGTGGAAAGCTAAGTAAATTTCCTAACAGTAAATAAATGCAAAATGTCTCTCACATAATAATCACTTAATAAATATCACCTAATATTAATATTCTTATGATAACAATATTTCACACTTAACAGAAATATATACATAAAACCAATTAAGAACTGAATGAGTTTGTATTCAATTTGAAACCCATAAAGAGGCAATATTTCAGCAATACTGATGTAGCAAACAACGATAGTTGAATGCTGACCAAACAATAGAGAGTCTGATTGTTTATATTTTACTTTTCTTACACAACACAATGTTTTAATTCCAAAGGAAGAATGAAAATCAAAAATCTTTCTCAATAAACAGTACTCTCCTTTAGTTATATAAATAATAGCCAAAGTATAAAACCTGTCTTCTAGTTCTGCCAAATTTAGATGATAATCCAGAATCCCTTGCAAACTGATCAAGCGATTTCTAGATTTGCACAGGTGATTTTTATTATTAGTTTTTCACTTCAAAAATTTAAATAAAATTTAATTATCTTTCACTGATATACAAACAATGACAACAATCTCTACAACTCAAAAAGTACATAAAGGAAAAATTAAAAGGAAACATACTTAAGGAAATAAAAACTATAAAAGATTACATGGTAAAAAAAAATACATTGTTTTCCCAATTTTTCATTGACAGATTAGATCCATATCATGTGTTTTATTCTTAAATGACGTTCTTTGAGACACATAATTTTTCATATAACAGTTTTCAGATGTCAAGTTATTCAGATTTTTTTATCAAAATTTATTTCCTGTATACATTCTCCTCTGATTTGACCAGCATAAACAGTGGCAAATTTAAAATAATACTGCAAATATTATAAGTCAAGATTGAGATCTTAATTTTAGTGACTGAAGAAATTTTGAGCAAAATCGTGAAAATGGAAATGGCCTTATTCTGCAGACTAGTGCATATCATCTTACCGAATATCTACAATATGTCTTTTCATTACTTATGAACTTTTCCGCTTACATATTTACAGTGGAAGAAATTTGCTTGTCAGATTGAAATGTTTGATATAAATCTTCCTATCTTTAGATCTAGTATTTCTGAAGCACCACATTATAAACAAATGAAACATTTAATTAAACAGCTACTTTACTCCTAACTGAACAAGAATGTGATTGTATTGAGCAAACTGTGACTAGAATTTTAACAAAAATATGCTAAGCTCACTAAGAAAGCATAATTATGCTAATATAAAATAAGACATGTGATTAGAATGTAAACAATATATTTTAAATTGCCTTCAGGATATCAAAAGAAGTTTTAAGAATAAAATGTATTAGGGCACTAAGATTTAGATGGGACATGGTGGTGTGTACCCCATCTCAGCACTCCGAAGGCTAGGGCAGGAAGATCATGGTGAGTTTGAGGGCAGCTGGGCTACATAATGAATTCAAAGTCAGTCTGAACTACATACTGAGAAACTGCATCAAAAGAAAAGGTAATCATAATAAAGAGATAAAAAATAAAGAAAATAATATGATTTAGAAAATAATAATTGCATTAAATTTCTTCAACCTTCTAATCTACATGCAGTTGAATTTAAATTGATACTATGATACTAATTGTATTAAGTAGAAATAATTGTGATTGTACCAGAGGAGTCACTTCATTTTTGTGATTATGACTCATTTTTCAGTTATAGTTTAACAATTCTACATTATCTCAATTCTAAAAAGAATAAAATTATGGTGAGGTAATTCCGCTGAATAATTAAGCATTCTATCATGTTTATGATTTTACATGTGTATGTTCATGTGTGCATATAAAAATATACTTAAATTATAATATACATGATTGAAAGCCAAGGATTATTTTTAATTTTAAACTTCAAATATGAAATAATAAATGTTTGTCATCACTGGAAGGTAAAATTCTGAAAATTAATCCATTTTACTAATTTCTAGCAACAAAGAAAAATAATTAGAGTATGACTTAAAAGCATAAATTGTTTGTTAAAAAATCCATCGTTAGCATTGTAATTATTTCTATTTGTGCTTGTTTCCTTAGGTAAACAGATGAAACATTTCTGATCCAGATGTGACAGTCTTAGGTGCTGTCATTTACCTTTCAAGGATCATAGAATTTTTTGCTTTTAACACATTCCCTGGAGTATCTACATATTTTCATTATAAACCAGTAGTTGAGAAAACATGTCAGATGCTAAATTCAAAATCCACCATGCAGGAAACATGGAGAAATGTAACAACTGTTTTGGAAGAAAATGTCTTGAAGTCAACTTACATGAAATCATAAATGATTTGCCAATGAATTTTAATTAGCGTTTATGTTGCTCTCAACATAAAATGCTAAATAATTTCTGCTTAACTGCTCTATAACTGAAAATTATTTTTGCCAAATATGCATAAAACCTTAAACTAAAATGTCGACGTTCTATATTATAAAATCATAGTGATAAAAATGTAGAATTTGTAATGCCAACTAAGATATCAAACAAGAGGAATAAAATAGTTTCTGTACAGCACTTAAATCTCAGTGTATGAAACCTCATATACAACCAGCACCTAAAATGATGTTTTCTTAAATGAGTATAAGGTAATTTAATGATGCATTAGAAAATATACTAAAAAGTATTTGGGAGGCACTATTTCATATAAGAATTATTCATGCTTTAATCACCAAAAATAAGTACACACACGAACACATAATAATCTAAAGAATGTTAAGTCTTAACTAAAATGATCATTTAAGAATTTAGTGTCAGATATGATGACAAGTACCTATAATTTCAGCACTGTGGTATGCAAATTCAAACCCAGGCTGGGTGACCAAGTGACTTAGTGAGACCCTATCTCAAAATAAAATATAAAGAAGAGCTAGAGACATAGCTCACTCCTTGGTTTCATCTCCAATGCCTCCAAAAAAAGGTACCTTCATCAGTATCACAAGTGTTTCCTTTGGTTAAACACGGATAAAAATAGTTTAACCTCTAACAAAAGGTATCAAAATACAAGACTATTTTGATATGACTATTCACATTAAATATGAAAAAAGATTTGAAATAGTTCTTCCCTTTAAAGTACTACTGATATAGTTGAAAATATCTCTGTGAAAAGGCAACCATGAATATATAGTGTCCATCAGAATATTGTAATTGTTCAAATGTGTTCTGTGGAATACTTTGCTATCATCTACATTTTGTTAGGTAAAATGTAAAACTATCAGGAAATTTTAATTAGTTTCCTTTGTCCTGATGAGTAAAACCACTGTGGAAATGTTACAGGCTTTTCCTTTAGAGAGCCCTGGATGTCCGTGTGCAGAATATATTTTTTTTTGTACTGGGAACTGAATTCAGGACCTCATATTTGCCAGGCAGGCACTCTGCCACTGAACTATATCTCCAGCGAGAATATGATTTTAATATAATAACTTACTCATCAGTGAAGTGGAACTTTTTAAAATGACGTACTTTGATGTATCATGGCAAGCTTTTGCTTTGTGTAAAGTTCATCATTACAGCAATTCTTTGTAGAAGCAAAATTCTTTAAGGTTGTCATCCATTTTTTTGTATTCACTTAAAAATAGCAGTTAACAATGAAAAAATCTCTTAAAAGCATTGACTTTTATGCTTCCAATGAAACAATTTGCTATTTACCTATTTTACAGTTAATCTCCATGCTAAATCTGCAAGTATGCTCTCAATAACAATCATAATAAAAGAATGTTGGGATAATGACACATGATGATAAAAGCAAGGAAAATGCTCATTTGAGAATATAATCTCTTTTACATATATGAGCTTTAAGTAGAAATAAGGTGAGATAAATGCTTTACAAAAGTTTCCAAGAATTTCAGTGGAACAAAAATGTTTCTAGAAAGCCTCCCTTGATGTGTTGGCAATGATTTTCTAATATAAGATGTATTACTCTATAAAATTATCTGAATATCAATTTTGTAGCCAAGTGTTTCTTACTATCTTTAACCAATTAGTGAAAATTTAGGTTTTTGAATGAAACAATCACAGGTTTGAATGAAACAATCACAGGTTTCATTTTATCAGTGGTTAATTTTGGTTGCTTGCCGAGACATATAGTGGTAAATATTCCACAAACCCATTCCATTTCCTCCTAAATAACATCCCAAACCTCCTCTGCAAATTTCACTGGATAACTTGGTTGATGTCAGGCTGAGATGTAATTAAGGAATAATACTTCAGAATCCTTAATAAACTTGTTTCCTTCCTTGGGAAAGAGTTTGCAGTAGGAGAATTCAATGTCCTAGAGATGGCAGTACCACTTCTAGATACCTGAAGGACTGAACTGTAATGAATGGAGCAGAGACCTACTCCCATACTTCATCTATGGGAATCTATGAGAGCATTAAATTAGGGAAAGGCTAGCATATTCATTCATCAGTTTTTTGAAGAGAAGTTAGTGTATGCAGTCATTGAGGAGAAGCTATCATATTCATTCATTAATTTATTCCTCTTTAATAGTAAATACTAATAAGGGAATAAAAAGAAAATCTGTGGCTTCGGTTAAAAACAAAAGTGAAAACTGTACGAAAGTAAATAAACCCTAGACACTATATGATATCAAGGGTCCACTTAGGAAAAAAACCCTAGAAATTATAGATGTCAAGGGTTCACTTGGTATCTATGAAAGACTTGCTTCCACATCACATCCTTAATTTCTATCATCTTAGTATAATATTACCACTCTTAGTGATAAACACCTGAATCATTATTTTGTATTTATTTTTATACATGTATTTTAATTTTAATTGAGACAGTTGTGCATAGGTATATGGTGTAAAATGTGACATTTCAACATATATACACAATGTATAATAATGAAATCAGTAATTGATGTATCTATCATCTTAGAATTTATCATTTCTTTGTGTTTTAAATATTCAAAACCTTTTTTGGTAGCTCTTTTGAAACCTACAATTAACTGTTTTCAATCACAGCTTTCCTGCTATGCTATGGAACACTGGAAGTTGTTCCTCCTATCCAACTCTTCCCCCAGATCTGTTAACCATCGCCTCTCTATTCCCACATTCTCTTCTGTGGCTCTGGTAAGTAAAATTCTGCTCTGTGCTTCTGATTGGCATTTCAGTTACAACTTAGAAGTGAATGGAAGTAGAATTTGGCTTTCTGTGTTTGACTTATAGCACTTAGCATAGTGTCCTTCAATTCTATCCATATCCACTGCAAATGAAAGAATTTTATTATTTTTAAGGCTGAATAAATATTATTCTATTGCATATGTGACATTTTATTTATTCATTCACCCATCAGTGGACAGTTAGATTGATTGCATACCTTGGCTGTTGTTAATAATCCTACAATGAATATATAAGCTTAGACATTTCTTAAATACACTCATTTCAGCTTCACTGGCTGATACCCAGTAAAGAGACTATTGGATTATATGGCAGGCCAACATCCAGTTTTTGAGGAATCCTTATTTTCCATAATGGATATATTCATTCACATTGCCACAAGTAGTGTATGAGTTCCCCTTTCTCTGCAACCTTACTAAACCTTCTTATTTTCGTCCTTTTGATAATAGTGATTTTAACTGGGGTCAGAGGATATTTCATTGTATTGCCATCTTTACCCTGGGAATAGTGATAAATACTTTGTGTGAATTATTTCATTTAATTTTTAATGTAAGGGCTTGAATATTATACTCATGATGCAGAGGAATTTGGTGTCTACAAAAATTAAAATGATTTCACAGCTAAGTAGTAGACCCAGGACTCAGGTTTGTTTCCACCCCCCCCCCAAGCCTCCCTTTAAATGTACACTATTATAGTATAGATAGTATTTGAGGCTGTTGCAGGAAAGACCGACAAGGAAGACAACCTCTTCTGCTGGAAATTTTCACTGATTGGCATGTCCAATAGCTGTCCTTATTTCCAACATAGTTACATGATATTCTCTAATGTTGTGACTTGGAAGTTAAGTTATTAATTTCTAACCAACAATTCAAAACCTGAAACATTGCTCACTTAGAGGTAACTGCTGTTGTAAGTGCTATAGAAATGTCTGAGATTATGTTATCTAAGAGTAGAACTAATTTGAGGGACAAATAATCAGTGTGTCTAAAAATAAATTCAGACTGAAGGTATTTTTACAGATAAGTATTTAATAGTTAGTAGCATCAAGATTAAGTTGCTGGATACTTATTCACAATAGGACTGGCCTTGTCCCTGGGTTTGAAGTCCAGTGTGATGAATTCCCCTCCCTTTTCTCTAAGCTAAATTTTAATAGGTTTTTTGGTGTTGTTGTTTTGCAAATCATTTCTGATTTTCCTTTATCTTCTTTTGCGACTAGTATTTTTGTGTGGATATGCTAATATCTTCAATTAGTTTGAATCAAAACCTTTGCAAAGGAATTAATCTATGTTTATCTATTTTGCAATGATCTTGAAGCTTAACAAGCAAAAGCTCTTTCTTTCAAATTTTGTGATGGTACCTTTCTCATTAAAATCCATAACAAGGAGCAGAATTGAAACAATCAATTCCAGGATAAGATAACGTACATTGAAAATCCTGCCTAATGTGGGAGATGAATGAAGATAAATAGCAGCGGTTGTTTTTACTGAAGGTAGAAGCAGTATATCCATAAAATTCAGTTAATCACCTTAAACCATGCCTTATTTTATGGATGAAACTCTCCAAATTCCTGCAATACATACCACGTCTCTTTACATTGGTACCGAAACTCATACTAAGCAGGAACCATTGTTTTGCAAAGAGGCGTGACCCAGAATAAATGAAAGCTGGCATAAAATGTCAGGGCAAGATGGTGCTGTTTCTTTGTGTACTCCATCAATTAAAAAGAAACCAGACTTTTTCAAGATTTATGCTACCACAGAATTATAGACTTCATGAGGAAAGTTCAGGGCCACGGTCGTAGTATCCTCTTTCCAAGGAGGTTAATGCCAAGAGGAACACAAATGCATTGGGGTAGGAAATGAAAAAGTAAGCTAATTAACCTATCAAGGTGTTTTGAAACTAAAATGGTTCACTGAGGCAAAAACAAAATATTATTCCTTTATTATTATTTCTTCTTCATCTGTGGAGCCAGAGTGTGGGAGGGTGACCAGAAATAAAACATGGAAGTGATCTAAATGAATTTAAGAGCTTATGTTGTAGTTTAGAGTCTGGAGAATACTGAAGGGGAAAGAATTTTTTTCTTTCTGGAGACACAGCATGAGTATTGGGGGAGCACTGTTCTTCCCAGATTTCATCTTGCTGGGAAACTTCTGTTTGTCATCAGCAGGCCCATGCGTAGATATCCTTTAATGCAATGGATGTCCATGCCAGGCTCCATTGCACTGATCAGTGAGTAAACCTTTGAAATCAGTAACACAAAGAGAAGAAAATAGCTGATCAGTAGAGAAAGGTGACTTTTCCTGGTAAGAAAGAGAAAAGACACATAAACAATAAAAATAAGGTTAAAAAGCAAAAACAATTTTAAAGTACTTTAACAGTATATTTATAATTATTAAATTGTGGCATTTTGCTATGTTGGTAAGCTCACCAAGTTTTGAGTTTTATTAATAAAATTAATTTAACTGATAATAAAGTCTACTAAAATATACAATACATCTGATGTTACTGTAAAATGTTGGAAGGACCTTAATATTCACACTACTTAAGGAAAAGAAAACAAAAAAAAGCAAAAACCCAAACCAGCCACATATGAGTCCAGTGAGCCAAGCATGTACTCTGTACTCTGGAGAACAATGTAAGAGGATCACAAGTAGGAGTCAGCCTGAGTAATTTAGCAAGATCCTATCTCAAAATAAAATAAAAAGGGCAAAGGATATGTGTAGCTTAGTGCTTCCTGTGTTCAGTTACTAGTATCACTGAAAGAAAAAGAACACGTGTGAACAATTTGTTGAGCATACTTGAGCATATGTAAGATTGCCACTTGCCAAATCTGATGATTAAAGAAATTAAAAGAATTGAAAAGACAGAATGTCAAAGGAGTGATTTGGAGAAAAAAATTGGTTACATATCTTTAACTGTCTTACTCTATTCAATTCCTTGCAATTGTGAAACTGTAGGAAATAAGAGACAGCAAACCAAACACTTCAATTAGCACATAGTGCTTCTTAATATTGCTTACTGACAGTTTCCAATAATCAGAAATAATAAAATTGAACCACATTAATGGAGAGAAAACAAAATAAAAATAACTTTAAAAGAAAAAATATACTGAAGAAAAACTGAAGATAAATGTAAGAAAACTCTCATAATATGAGATAATTGCTATCTGGCAGAACTATTATATGGATAAAAATTAAAGAGGAAGGAAAACTTCATTAGGTCTCTACTACTACAGCTCTGTATACTTATGGATCCAAAGGTTGCACTTGGGGATGATGACTCTTGGTTAGTGTTTTGTTTTTCTTTCCAAACAGTATAACTTAATAGTGTGTGCCTAATAATAAACCACTAAACCTTTCCTAGGATTCACTCTTAAGAAATCCATTGATTTCAGTAATCATAAGCTTGGTCACGATAGCAGAAGACTCTTCCATTTCAGACAATACTTTCTTCGTTCTATGTATTCTGAGAGACAGGATTTGACTTTCAAGATCTAAGAAATTGCTATCCAAAGTTATATTCTGGATATGTTACTGAAAATTTGATAAGAATTTTGTTGTCTCAAAACAACAAAAATTTAAAAGAAAAAAAGCACTAGCCAAACTTACCATTTTTTTTTTTCTCTAAAGCTATGAAAAATATGGTAACTGTAACTGGGACATTTGGATTCTTTTGGTAATAACAATTAAATGAAGCAAAACCCAAAGGTGAGCACCCATTCAAGCTTTTACGTTTTTCTGTGTGAAAAACGTGCTTAGAACCTAGAAATGATCTGTCCTGTTTAGTAGGTAGCACCTGTATTGCTGCCACACATCTGCGGAAACACAGTATCAGCCAACTCTTAATCAAGGATCACTTCCCTTCAAAGTGACTAATGATCCACTGTTAAAACAGCTTTAAATATAACTGCTTTGAGAAGGTGCTTCAGGGGTTTCAGAAAGATCTCACCAGTTCTGCTTGCTTAATGCATGTTTGAAAGTTAATTTGTCATTAATATTTAAAGAAAAAATGGCTTTAGAACAAAAGTTAAATTGCCCATTACATTTTAGAAATAAAATGTTATTGGCATATTTTCATTTCGATTACAAGGTATGATAATGTCCAAGATTGGCTTTTAAAATTGTTAATGAGCCCTGACAATGTGAAAAAGATATGGATTAGGTAGATGTAATGAGATATGATTAAAGGGTGCAGGCACTGAAGGGTGTTGGAGAAATTCTTTTCAGAAGGAGTATAATTAGTGTCTGATAAAAGTACTTAGTAGATAAGATTTTTGAAGAAGAAAGGTTAAGATAAACATATACTTTATGACAAACCTGCTTAATTTTTTCCCCTTTGGTTCTCTTACATACTTAATATTATGTTGAAGTTTCATACATAAATGTTTGTTGAACACTTGATTCAATTCTACCAGACAATTAGAATGTTTTAATTGCTAGACACGGGAGCAGAAAATGTGTTGAAACATCTTATTCCACTTTCAGGGTATATTTCTTTGTTGATTTATGTAATGTAGCTAATAATATGCAACCTACCCTGGTTTTCAACAAACAAATGAACTTTTAGAAAGCTTTCCATAGTTGCTAAGCAACTCCAAAGGCACATTTTATTAATTTAATAAATAACATTTAGATGGAAAATCCTTAAGGATAATTTCTAACTCTATTCTTAAAAAGTAGAAAATCCAAGTAGGTACCATCCTGATTTTTCCTGTTTCTAAGGCCTCAGGCTAACAATTTTCAGAGTTATATTTGAAAAAACTAAGCAAAACAATTTTTCAATTTAAATTGTTGCTATAATGGAAATTAGGTCCTGAGACTCCACAGCTAAAGATGGGAAGACATTTCAACCTCAACACCACTGACATTCTGGACAGGGTATTTTGAAGTTGGGGCAGCTATCCTGTGAATATAAAGTGCTAGGACTAGGGATTTAGCTCAGCAGCATAAGCACCTGCTCCGCAAGTGCAAGATCATGAGTTTGATGTCTGGTACCAAAAAAATTAAAAAAGGATTATAAGGTACTCAGTAGCATCCCCAACTTCACCTACTGGATGCCAATAGTAGCCTAATAATCTCTACAGCTAGAAATGTTTGTATATGCTGCCCAAAACAAGAGGGGGATAGGAGGGGAAAATTATCCCCAGTTGAAAATCACTGCAAGTTAATCTGAGTAGATAGACTAAATGCAAAAATATCTTAGGCTGGTGATAGAGACATCCTAAGTTTAGTCACCACCTGTCAATATCTAACATCTATCACTATCAGTAATGAAGAATAAGAAAGGAAGATATCTATCCAATGCTATTATAGCTCTTTCCTGATTTCATCATTTCAATGTAACTTGTGTTGTGTACAAATTGGGTTAAGGGGCCTAATGATGGCTTTAACTACAGCCCTTCTCTAACACTGAATTCAGAATGGCACTGAAATCTTTCCCCCTATTCTTTCTCCCTCAATTTTCCTTATACTTGGTAGCTAGCCAGAATCATTTCTGAAAAAAATCTAATTCTAATTTTAATCACACCATCCTGTGCTCATAGGACAGCCACGGGTCTCTATCACCATTTCTATCAAACATAAATGCCTAAACATGGACTGTAGAGTTTCCTAAAATTTGCCACTATACTCTTACTCATCAAATATCTCTCCCACCTTCCACTTTCTCCTCACACACAAACCATGTGCACATTGCAGTTTTCATATGTGACATGTAAAGGACAAATTCATTTCATCCATGAAAGTTTTTCTAATTAAGCCTTCCTTTACTGACCAGTATTATATGTTTTTGTTAAAAGGAGATATGGCTGCAAATTAGTATGAGGCAATCATTTACTGAACTAATATGCCAGACACTGAGCATTGCTTAGGAGCTGCTTCTATCAATTTACATTTCATTATTTATGCCCAACTAGATTGTAAGTTCCCAGAGGAGAGGAACAGGTTTTATTTGTATCCCTCTGGCACCTTTTAATAATGATGCTAATAAATATGCTTCTACATTTGATTAGCAATTATAACCTTTCAAATTACTTTCATGGTTATTAGCTCATTGGTTATATAATTTCACTATTTTACACGAATCAATGAAACTGGGGCATGAAATGCTGCAGAGAATCCTGCCTGAGCTACCCCAGTGGGCTCAGTGGATATGCATTTCATATGTACTGAGCAACTGAAACCTGCCTTAAAATTTCACCACCTTAAAATTTATCTCCTGGTTACAAAAAGTTCATATGGCATATAAAAACAGAAATTATTGTAAAGAATAAAAACCGTTGTGTGGCACAGAAGGCAACACAGAAGTATATCAAGGTGGGCAAGGGTTACATTATAGTATAGCTCGAGAAAAGCAAAAGAGAAATTCCATTTGGTTATAGTTTAACTTCATTTCCTAAGGCCTTAACCTCTTACTAGAGAAAGTAAAACGCTTTTAAAAGAAAGCAAAACGTAAAAGAAAAGTTAACTTTCAAATCCTAAAATCCACTGTATTTTATCCCACATGTATCAAAAAGTTCAAGAAGGTATTTTCAACAATTATTAGGGACCTTTCTCACCCATTTTGGAAGTCTCTAAATAAATAGCACCAAAGTGCCTGTAGAAAAGCATTTATCAACCTCTCAACTGAGTTCCATAAACGTGCAGCAAAGTCAGCTGACTAGAGGATACGCTAACCCTAAGCACACGTGAGCATCATCTATGATGCAGTCTCGTCAGTATTTATGGGTGTTTGCGAAGGACAGGGACTGGCCTACGCCCTGGGGTAAAGAAGCCTGTGTCTCTGTGTCTGGAACGAATTTGTGCAGAAAAGGATAGCGTCTAAAATGATGACCAAAAAAAAAATTTTTTTTTCCTGTTTTCCTTGAGCCTTTGCTCTCCACCTTGGTCCCTCCTCCCCCAGCCTCAAATTAAAGAGAAGTGAAGAGAAGGGGTACAGACCCACCAGCCACTTAGAAGATGCAGGAGAGGCTCCCACGCCATCCCTCGTCCACAGGGCTGGGTGTGAGTGATGTCTGGGGACAGTATAGGGCCAATGCCCGCAGGAGAGGAGGACCAGAAGTGCCGGGCTCGGTGGGCAGGGCGGCCTGTCCCTGAGCAGGGTGTGACTTAGAACCCAGGATGCAGGAGGCTTCTCGGGTGGTCCCCCCCACCCGGAAACTACACCCCACTGCAGCCTTTTGTGCGACACGAAAGAAGCTCAAGGTAGAAGCAATTTAAAGAGCAAAATCAAAACTCCATAATGGGAAACGGGGAGCTAGATCCTTTCCAAATGGGAGAAGAATCTAGAGATGGAGGGAATGGAGGAGAAAAGCAAGTAAGATTTAAAACGTGCACTGTGCATGTTACCAACTTCCCACCATGAATATGATGATGGCGTGTTGCAAAAATGTACTATTTTTTTTAATTTAAAGTAAAAAATACAACTTTTTCAGCTTTTTGAAAAGGTGCTCCTCGGCGGGCCACGAGGTTAGCAGGAGGGTGCGCGCGCGCTTCAGCGAGTGAGTGCCGGGCTCCCGGACCCAACCCGGAGAGAGCGGAGCGTGGGCAGGAGGCGCGTTCCCCGGGGATCCCCTGGCCTTGGACCCCGGCCCTGGGCCCTGCCTCACTTCCCCTGCGGCAGGGTGCGCGCGGGCCGCGGACCGGGGCGCTTTGCTCCCGCGCCTGGCCCCCGAGCTTGGCGGGCGGCACTGCGCACCGCAGCGCGAGCTCCTCTCCCTGCAAAAGCCCCACACGGGCTGTCCCGCGGTGCAGCTCTGTGAATTAAATTGTTAACACTGAGATTGTCTCCAAGTTGTTTTTGTGTTTTTCTAACCTAGTGTGTAGAAGGAAGGCGGAAACTCGCCCTGCTCCGGTGTAATCCTGCATCCCCGCGCCTGTCCTGCGGAGGGACGCGGCGGCTGAGAAAGGGAGCGCCTCCCCGGCCGCTGCGGGTCTTCCTCGCTGTCCCTTCCTCTCCCCACAGAGTCGCCTCTGCTCACCTCCTCAGCCCAAGCACTTCACTAGTGCATCCGGGGGGTGGGCTTGGGTGGGGGTTCTCAATATTCCAGGAAACACCGAAGGGCCTCAGCATCAGGGGTCTCATGACAGAACCAGAGAGTCTTGCTGGTCTTAACAGAATAAAATCACGCCCTTCCTTGTTTCTATCGGTTCCCAAAGGCTTGGGAGGGGACGCGTTTTGACTGTGCGCTAAGGGTCAGTGGATCTTCACTCAGGGTTTATAAGATCGCTTTTAAACTGTCCTCAGCCCAGGCCAACTGAGAATTCTGTCGTAAGGGCAAACGACTTTCCAGATTGTATTTCACCATGTTAGAACTAGGACTCTTTCTCATCTCTGTCCCTTTGGGTGTCCGCGGATGGAGTGGAAACTACATTATTTTGCAAAGTGTGACAGCCCAGAGGAGCCCTCATCCCCCTGTCCTTCAGACCTGCCCCCTCTAGCATCCCGGAAGAAGCCCAGGGAGCCCAGGCTGCAGAACTAAGCACTCTAACAATTTAGGATTCTTCCTAGGGGGAGGAGGGAATGGAGGAGAAAAATGGAAAAGAGAAGGGGGGAAAAAAAAAAAAAAAACATTTGTGTTCATTTACACATTTCCTGTGCAGAACAAAAACCCCTACCATCAGCAAAAGAAGTCTCTTCCTCCAAAATAGCAGCCAAAGAGGGAAAATTAGAATATGCATAAATTCCTTCATTTTCATTCCCAAAGAGCATGATTTCCGGCAGATTTGTATTTAAACCGCTCGATTAATCCCAATCTCTCAACTGTATTTTACTTACCCTCTTCCCAAACTCACCTAAAGAGTTATTATCGTCTCCCACCACCCTATTTTGGAACTTTCCTTTTTCCCCAAATCTCTCCCTGTCAATGAGAATCTCCTTGGTAAGAGTGTAACTTTCTTTTCCTGTCAGTTATTTTACTTTTAAATCTGAACTGCTGCAGTGAACCAGCTTTAATACAAGCTGGTTGCTCTTTGTGAAGCTAGAGTTGAAAATGAGAGCCTAGTGGCAAGTGTGTTTTTAAGAAACAGGATAATCACACAACTCTATTCAAAAGAATATTATTCTTCACAAATATCCACAGTGTCAATACATTATCTTCCCAGCACCCGTTACTAAAATGTTTTACTTTGCACTTGTATATAGGTTCTGTTTCTATCTGCAATGAAAAATTCTTTGTTGAAAAAAATGTCAGTGACCATTATTTGTAAGCAGTCCAAGTGTCATATCTTGACTTGGATTTACCTCTCTTGCTTTTTATAGGAGAATGAGGATGTTTAAGAAATGAAGTTACTTCATCTTGGCTTAGCGAAAATGTGCATAGATCTTAATTTCATTCAACTCTGAGTTCCTTTCTCTTGCATATCTAATACTGAAAGAAAATCTATATTTGCTTCATAAATGCAATCTAAACAGAATATAGTGGTTCTGGCTTCCTTCTATGCCGACTATAAATAAATCTTCCCTTAAGATTAAAAAGATAAAATGCTAATACTCTATTTGTTTACCTTTTTCTATGAAAATAAGCATAATATTTGAACCATATGCAGCACCTCATATATACTATGTATGCGTATATCTTGCTTACATTGGCTAAGGACTTATTAAGAGAGTGGGCTCTAGAAACCTATTAATTTTGTTAAATGGGGAAAATCTGCACACACATGAGTGTTTGCTTAGCTGTCATTACTTTGTGAAATAACTGCTTTCATTGTTGTTTTACTGTCCACCAAATATCGGCATCACTAACACATAAAACTTAGTTTCTTTAGTCACATAGCTCTTTACCGATTCAGAAGTTTCACTCATATACAATTAAAATCAAATTATTAGAAAATATATTTTCATAGGCCATACTCCAGAGTGCATGTAAGTGATGGAAGGTCACCTTTACTGGAAATGGTGATTTCTTTTAATTTTCCTACTGAAAATGATAGTTTGCTTCTTAATCAAAAGAACAATTCATACATAGAAACATAGCAACTGTGAATATCTTCTTAAAATACCATTGAAATTAAATTAAGTCGCATATGGAAAGCCCCAGTTTAATTTCCAAACTATGTTTTGGAGGGGTTGGAGTGAGTTTGGTAAGCATTCTTAACTCTGCCCCCAAGAAAAGCTTGAGGTCTGCGGACAGAGAAAGGAAAGGTAAAACTGAACATCACTTCAGTGAATTTATTCTCAAAGACGAAGGCTTATAATGCTTAGTAAAATAGTATTTTCATGAACTGGAATTTTTCATACTTTCAAAAAACCAATAGAAAAGGATAAAAAGGATTGCGTGGCATCCCTGGCTTGAGAGGTGAAGAGATGCAGCGGCAGCAAAGCAGGCAACTTGCATCCCTTTCCTCCCTCCCGTCCTTCTTTCGGCTGCTGTGTGGTTTTATGGCATGGACCATGTGTGCTCCTGAGTTAGAAGACAATGATTTACAAAAATCAGCACTGTTCTAAAGGACAAACTGACCATTGACATATGCTTTTCTTTTCATAAGTTTTAAGGTGTGCAGATTGTGCTTTTTCATACATTTTCAGAATTTCACCGATTTACAAGAAAAAAAAAAAAAAAAAAAGAAAGCACGTCTCTTCAGTGGTGATGCTTCCCTGATCCAGAACTATCTATTCTTTTCTTCTCTTGCTAAGATCCTTCTCCATTTGGCCCACACAACTGGGTACCAAGTCTCTGAGCTGTCCCAAACTGCACTTTGTTTCCTAACCAGCTTTCTTTTCTGCCTCTGAAAGGATGGCAATTCTCAAACAACCTGCATCAGCTCTTACATCTGTCTGATAAATTTTGGGTTTAATTTCCTCCCACCTCTCCTTTTAATTTCATTACATTTCCGTTGGGGCGAGGAGAGGTAGTGGGGGTTTCAGAAGACGGGAAGAATGCTGAGATGAGGAGATGGTGGGTTACTGGAGGTAGATAGAGGCTCTGACAGATTCTTCCAGCCCAGCCCCAGGAGCTGGTGGCTGTTCTTTCACCAAGAACAATAATCCTTGGCAGGCTCACAATTCACAAAAGCATCTCTTAATGTCTTGGTGAGCTGTGCTTTGCTTGCTATACCACTACCAGTTACTGACATTTTCCTTCCATTCTCCACCTATTTCTACTCTCTCCGAGGCATTATTTTGCTAACATCCCCCTGTCCCTAAAGGATTCAAGAGTTATCCTGGGGCCCCTCCTTCCTAATTTGTGTGTCTTGTCCTGTGGTCCAGGTTTCTCAAGATCAGGGATCTCTCTGAACTCATTGCAACCTCAGTACCTCTGTCCCCTTCATCCTCCACAGCCTTGTGGACACTTTTCCTAGTCATGATAACTGCTCTGCTCACCAAAAGAGCTCCAGCCAAAAGGTACCCAATCCCTCCACAAATCAATCCTTAAGCATGTTGCTTTTGTTCCAGTTCCCTTCCCATGTTCATTTGTTTGGAAATAACATCTTCAAAGGACATGTCCATAGCCAAGGGTGTGGGTTTAAAAGTACTCAATGCCAATAAGAAGACCTACCATATCAGGCCAATGAAGTTTGTATGTGGAAACTTGAGTTGAGCTGGACTGGATCATCCATTTAACCAGCCAAACAAGAAATCAGAGAAATGCTTGACTGCCTCCATGACACAAATTTCAGACAGAAGTAAATTCCATCTTCATCCTGTTGGTCAGAGAAATATTTTAAGATTGTTCACCATCTCATTACTTGCATTATCATTATTATTATTATAACAGTTTAATTTTGTCATTATTGATGCAGGTTTTGTTATATTATTTTTGTTGTTGCAGCTATTATACTATTCAACAGAAGTTTAGAGAGATTAGTCAGTTTAATTAGTTTATTAGTAATTTAAAGCTGAAAACTAGTAATTAAGCCCAATACTATAAATGATCAGGGATGATTCATACCGATGGAAGATTTGGGAGGAAGAGAATCTAAATTGTGGATATAAAATTTGGCAGCTATGAAATAAATAAGATTTGGGATAAAAAATATAACAATGTTTTTTAGTCTCTCAACCACTCCTCCTCCCACAAATTCAATGAAGAACACACTGATTTGCCTGGTAGAGGGGGAAAATCCATTTGTTTTTGTTGAGAGTGAACAAAGATCCTGTGCAAGCTTTTCGTGTTATTTGCATTTTTGCATGGATTCCCTGTGCTCAGAACTAGCCTGGCATCTAAGATCACTCCCCTCCAAGTCTGCCTCCTTCATCTCTTTCCTTTTGCTAGGCACCTCTCTGAAAAGGTTGCGTCACATAAGACAGGTATGCAATTTCATCCCTCTCAGACAGATTTCATGGAATATAAATTCAATAATGCAATTCTCTCCACAACAAGCTCTCTGCTCTCTTTCAAATATAATTAATGTTTTGATAGTGTAGTTCTTTAACTACATATATACACACAAAAACAGACGCACCCTCTAGCTTTGCTGTTTGTGCATCTGAAACAGAAATGGATGCAGCTCTTTCAGTGATTCCTCAAATTCTTCAACTCAGCCCACAGAGAGGAAGTCAGTTTAGGTAATAATTACAGACTATTTTGTGCCTGGAAATATTTTAAATAATTACAGAATGCATGTTTCTGGTTTTTAAGAGCCATCGTTTTGTCAAATATCCTAGAAAATAAAGATTATTCACTGTTGATATTCTGATACAAGCAACTACTAGGTAACAGTCAAAATCAAGAAAAATATTTTCCTAAACCCCTAGGTGTCTTTTGCAAATTTTGACAATGGAGATAGAGTTTCAATATCTTCTATTTTATTCAGCTGGGACTACAATGACATAAAGGTAATAACACTACAATGACTTCCATAAGAAATTATTTATTCTGCCAAATAGCTCAGCACTACTTTTAGGGGTATTAATTTGCTTAATTGTGATTGGTTGTATGTAGATATATTCATGAATGGAATAGATAGCTAAAAAGACAGCCATATAAGATGTACAGATATCATATGGTCAATGGGACCTACGCGAATAAATGTTTAGCTTCCATATACAGGTGTACTGAAGCCCTAACATTTTGTTTCTCCAAACTGATTACAATTTTAAGAGAACAAATAACCTTGCAAAGTGTAAGGAATTATATATTTTGTCTTTGATAAATAAAAGATACAGACTTATTCCAATAAAAAAACATCAATCTCAGCCTGTCTATGGTGTTGAAGAATTGAAGAAGCTGGATCTGTAGCATTAATAGATTGATTTCCAAACATCGTTGCTATTTTGTTTCATATGGGACTTTACTAAGATGCTGGCAGGGGAAAGGTTTCATATACTTTTCCTCCACAACTTTTTTTAAATAGGGAATGTATCAATGATTTTTTTAATCCTTTGATGATTTACTTTCTTTTTTATATTTAATGTTTGGAATTATAGAGAAGATAAATGAATGAACAAAGGTAACTGATTTCAACCAGATATTTTTACTCAATGGGAAATTTATTCGCAGTGAAATTGTGAAAAAAAGGGGGGGATAGGATGTGATTCTTGAAGAGCTCATTTATAATTTGTGCTATCATTTCATATCATATCATAATTTGTGGCCCTTCAGGGTTCTTTTCTCATTGCTTTCCCTCAAATTGTTTGCCTTGAAAGCGTAAATGTGGGACTCATTTATCCCTTTATTTTCTCACAGGGTAACATGTAAACTCAAAAATATTTTAATTTTTCAATTAAAAATTCCTTACAGATCTACAGATTTAAATCTAGTACAAGACTAACTTACCAGCACAGGTTTTTTCCCCCACTATAGGTAACTAGATAATTTGCCTGTAGTTAGCTACAAACACAAGAGATAGTGATAATTTCTTTTACAACATTGATCATCAGTGATGTGTTATCAAAAATAAATTGCTCCTCAGACTTTCATATTTTTGTTTCTCCCTCACGTTTATTTTCTTTCAGTTTTTTTTTTTTTTTTTTTGAAGTAGGACTAATTCTCTGATTCTCAAATGAGGTTTTGTTTGGCTCAGATTAATATTAAAGAAGATCACACACACCGTGGAAAAATATTGTTATTTTTCTTTAATGGGGAAAATTGGACTCCCGCGTGTCAGATCTGTGGATTTTCGAAAGGCAATGGAAATGGTACTGACATCACTTTGCACTTTAACAATCGGATTTGGTCTGGGTACAAGTTGTTTGTTTAACCCGACAGCTCGGTGCACCCCGTCGCACGCTTTGCACACTCATTAAAACGATTATTCACGACCTGTCGAGTGTTTTCGGGTTCATTCACAGGAAAGGCTTGCAGCGAGGGCGAGCAATTCAAGTCAACACTGTCCACTACCCCGGTGCACGTGAGGACGAGCTGGTGCGTGCGTAAAAGGCGGAGGGCGGGGTGGGTGTGTGCGCCTTTGCCAAAAGTCCTGTCCAGCCTGTGCTCTGGAATCTCCATCTCCACAGAATGCCAAGAGTGCTTGGTCCTACAGGGGCCATCTCACTGAGGTAACTTCAAGGACTTGGCACAGGACAGAAAAATAAAACAAATGAAGAAACTCGAAACTCTGTCCCTGTGCTCCTCCTTTCAACCTCCTGTGAAACTGTAGGTCCCAGGCCCGGGAATCGGCCACCTTCTTTCTGCTAACAGCCTTGGACCTGAAGCCTTCCCTCTCACAGCCAGGACGCTGACAAAGGCTAGTTTCAGAAAAAAACTCCACAGGGTGAGGAGATCAATTCCTTTCTCATCTCCTAAGATACCTTCCCCTTTCCAAAAGAATTTAGTGAAGTTTTCTCTTTCCATATTTCTTGCAACAACTGGAGGGGGTGGGGCATCAGAAAACAATGAATAAGACCCTGAGACATATAATATTAGGCTCCTGTATTCCAAAGTACTAACATGGAAAAGTTCGAGCACAGTTCTATATGTTAGGGTTAAATAGCTCTGGATAAGTTATACTATTGTTTGTTTGTTTTTCAGTTTTTAAGTAACCTTTCAATACTTCAGAATGGCAGTGACAGATACAGACGCATGAATGGGTCTCAGTCTTCCACTGTTGCCTTCTTGTTAAGCAGAACGCACTATATGGCTTTAGTTTTCCTATTTGGTCAAACGAGTGCTAGCATAACATAACATTCATATGAGATATTAGCTGAATTATATCTTCCTAAGTTATAATTGCATCAGTACGATAATATACGACTGCGTTCATATACTTAACAACGCTCAAACACTCCAGAATGTTTTGCTGAGCCTAAGTACCGTGGCTTAGTTTAGAGTTAACAGGTGTTTTAAAACAAATATCTCATATCTATATATAAATGATTGCGCCTTGATTTTTCATCAACAGCATTACCAAACCCAGTGGTCAGTTTATTGCTAGGAGGGTAAACTAGTTATCCCAACTGAGAAAGACAGGTTTTATTTGTTAGTTTTGTTCTAGTATATCTGACTTCATAAAATCATGGCTTGCTATTTTATATAAATACAATGTAGGAAGAAAAGAATTGGAGTTTTCAAGCAGCAAGAGATTTTAATTAGAAACATTTCCTAATTGCTAAAAAAGCAAGTATGAATAAGTAATTTCCTGAACTTGTAGGGTTGCTATAATTCACGATCAGGTTTACTTAAAATGGATCTGTCAAGTGTGTCTCGCTTCCTATATAACTCCTTCATTAAAAACAACCTGCGATAATAATCAAGAGGCAGATGCTGAAATATGTAAGTAAATAACTGAAAGCCTTTGCATAAATAAACACAAATCAATGTAGTAATAGACAACATTATTGATGTAGGGATGATCGATTTTGGTCTTCCAACCTGTAATCAGAGCTTGCAATGTATAATTAAAAGTATATTTTCAACTCCACTAATACTACCACTACTGGAAAAAATAGACAAACAAACAAACAATACCTGCTGCCAGTCTGACTTGATTTTACTTTTTTTCTGGAGTTTTTTTTTTTTTTGATTGGATGGGAGGAGTACTTATTTTTTCTAAGAAAGCTTTGCCAACCTTTAAAACTACATCATTAATTATAGAAATTTGAAAGTATCAAATAATAAAATTACCACCTTATTCTCGCTCTGAATTTTTCAACCTTCATGTCACCCTCTAATTATTCATTCAGCACATTTAAATAGGAAAAAATACAATAGTGTTCATTATTTTTAAAGAATTTCCCCCCAACTACTATGGTACATTTGGATTTTAAGATTCCTGGGGACTTCTAATTAAATGGAAAAGATGTCATTTCCCCAGTATACCATGAAAGCTCTTTCACCTATGTCTCAGTGTGCAAGCATTATAAAACAAGAAGGGACAGATTTGCATTATTCCAAAGCTGTTTCGTATAAGGGCTGCAAAACAGTGTCTGACTCAAGGAAACAAATATACAATGGATTAGAAATTCATATATAAAGCAATATTGCGGAATTTACTGAAAGTTAAATTTTCTTTTCCAGAATATGCCAGGAGGGCAGAATTAACTTAGATTAGCAAGCATGGTATGTGTTGAGTATGTAAGTTTTGAAGAATAATGAAATTTTGCTCATAATTCTTTCTACATCAACTGAGATGCTTATTTACACATTCTTTAGGTCTAGGTTTCTCAACTAGAGTCCTTTAAGAGAATGGCCTATTTATGGAAATTCAGCTACATGCAAAGTGACTTTTTTCTACACAGGATCTCTGTATCTAAATATTGATTTTGTTATCTTTAAAATAGTGCATGATCGAGCATTCTCAACTCCTTTCTTTCCCTTCCTGGACCAATAATTCAGGGGCAACCAGACCCAAAAGGAAAATATCATCAATTATTGTTTAGGGCTAATTTAACAGATAATTTAACTTCAAACAACAATGTTCAGGTCATTAAATTTCAGAGCAATGAGAAAATGAAAGAACTAAGAGACAACTCTCCCTAACCCCGTTACAGTTTTTAGTTTTCCTCCTGGATCAAAAGAATCAAAACCACCTATGAAGCCACATTGGCTTCTCTTAAACGCACTGATTCACTCGATGACACAATAGGAAGAGATGAAGACAGGGTCTGAAAGTGAAGACCACCACGCCGATTCACAAAGTTCTAGTTAGGCTAGAAATTCAGCTAAGCTCGAAAATGAAGATCCAGACATTTATAGCAATGGACAGCAACTTTTCATTTTGATCCAAATTTCCAAAGCGCAGCTCGCTTTTCTCCTATGCCGCTTTTCCATAAGTCAGAAGATGGGCAAGTGTCACTTGCATTATTACACCACAGGCCAAGAAAGACCTTCACGCACCTGACTACCATTGTTACTTGTTGTAATTTTAAGTCTCCTTTCTCATCACAGTGTCAGAATTGTTTTCGACTTAGAGTGCGTTTAGCGGATGGGGTGAGTAGAGTATCTTTAGGCTTCTGACTGGCGGAGGAAGGGAATGCGTCCCCGCCGAGCTGGAAGCATCTCAGCTCTATTCAGCTGGCCCTTTCTTTCCAGTCTCCAAGGCTGGAGTAACTGCCAGAGAATTTCCCGCTGGCAAAGGGTAATCTTCCCCCTCGAATTCGCGCTTTTGTCTCCCCAAAACCAGGCTCCTCTTGGTGCTAGGTGTTCCTACCCTCAAGTTATCTCTTTTCCCGAGATTCCAAGTCTTAGACCACAGCGAGGGCAAGAAAGCAAGATGGGGCAGAAAGCGCGAGGGAGTGGAACGCAGAAATGATGTCTGCTTACAGCAAACAGTTTTAGCAGATGAGGGCTTGGATGCGAAACTTTACCAGGTAAACAAAAAGAAACATAGAGGAAAGGGGGTGGAAGGGTAGCACTAAAGACCAAGAAGAAAGAAAACGGTAAGGACTTGCTCCATCCAGCCTAGCTTCAGAAAGCAATTCTGCTGCAGCTGCAGAGTGAGCTAAACTCCGAGCTCTGCTTGTCCTGGGCAAGAGCGCCCTCACGTTGCTGCTCTGTGCGCAGCGCCGGGTCGAGGCCTCTGCGGCGATTGCGGCCGGGCGGATCGGAAAACTCCGGTCCTGCAGCCAGTCCGATTCAGCCCAAAACCCAAGAAAACAAGGCCACCGGCCCGCGCCGCACGACTTCCAGTCCCGCCGCGGCCCCCCTCTCCAGCTTCACCCCAGTGACCCTGAGGCCGGGAAGGCCAACTGGACACCGCAGCACAGACCCCAATTTCGCTTCGGCGGAGCCAACCTGCGCCTGGCGCGCTCGCAGCCACCTTGGGACCGACAGGCTCTGGAGCTTACACCGTAGGCTCCTAAGTGTGCATTAAGAATCAATTATTTCCCTGATACTTCCAAAGCCCGGAACTGAGATAGTCCCAGTAGGAATAAAGT
This sequence comes from Cavia porcellus, assembly GCF_034190915.1. Lineage (NCBI taxonomy): Eukaryota > Metazoa > Chordata > Mammalia > Rodentia > Caviidae > Cavia > Cavia porcellus. The sequence goes on along the minus strand of NW_026947484.1, from coordinate 25,457,808 downwards.
CGAGCCCAGAACAGTGCTCATTTCCCTGGTCTTTCGAAGACACAGAACTCGCCCACACTCGTGCTGCGCTGCACTCGAGCTGATGCGGCCCGGTTAACTCTCGCAGGAACCCCGGCCAGACCCGGGCGGAACCCTGGAGACGCAAGGCCAGCTCTGAGGGAGACTGGCAATGTTAGTGTGGAAAAAGGCCAAAAGGCGTTTTAACAAAAGAAAAGAAAGGAACATTTTTCCCCCCCAGAGAGGGCAGTTGTTGTCTCTGAAGCAAAGAGCCTTATCTCAGATAGGGAACGCAAATAATTCTGGACGTGAACATTAATAGTCCTCTATTTCTCTCAGAAGCGGAAGACTCAGAAGTCGTATTTCCATAAAATGAATAGCACTTTAGAACCTATTTTAAACTTCCACGTCCTTCTCCATAAGAATTAATCTCGTTCCGCCCTCCCATGTCTAAACCTCCCTTACTTGGGAATCCACCGTGATTTCTATCAACGTGGAAGAATCATGCATTCTTTCATCTATGTCTGCTAGTAGTGCCCTCGCTAGGAACATTTTCCAAAAGAACATGAACACTGCAGTCCAGAAACTGGAGGCTGTGGTTCAAAGCTCCTTCCAAAGCCCTCAGCAGGACTCACTCCCCACACCAACCTGCCCGTGGAAAAGCACTTTCACTCACCAGTCTCAGTGGAAGAGCGCTTCCAGTCCTCAAGTCTTTTTTTGCTCGGCATCCATTGGACAAAAACCTCAAGCCGAGTCCTGAGTGGGGGGAAAAAAACAGATAGAAATTGGGAGCCAGCAAGGAAACACAAAATGTTACACTGTATCATATATTCGCCTGCCCGGGACCCCTTGGTCTCCGGCACCTAAACAAGGTCCCAGGAACTGACCGCCAGAGTGGGAAACGGTCAGTCACTTTGGGGTCTGAAAATAAGAGGCCACTGGCGTGGGGGAGGAGTCGAGAAGGAGAAGGGGGAAGTATGATTCGGACAAGGAAAAGAAAATCTTCCTTAAAAATACACCTGGGGAAAAAATGGAGCACAAACTACAACCCAAAGACCTCCTGGGCCCTGTTAACTCTTACAGGTAGGTAGAATGCGTGTTGGCAGGAAAGAGAACCTAGATGGCCTCTATTCTTTCCATATCTCTAGGATCTGGCCTTGAGTGGAAACAGAAAGAGGAGGGAATTCTAATTTGAGTTTCACCTACCCTGCTTGTTGGAGTGGCTGCGCAGATTTTCACGTTGGAGAGTCCCATCCTCCTGGCAGAAGCTGGAGTGGTGTGGGGGGCAGGTTATCTGCTGAAGTAGGACTGCACAGGAACCCCGCCCTCTAGGCACAGTTACACAACCCCAGCGCCCCGTCTCCGCGAGCTCTGAAACTTCTCACGATCTTCACCTTCACCCTTTGTTAGCCTAATTCTCCAACGGAATGTCGTCTCAAATACAACCAGTCATTTAGTTATTCATAAAATTAATTTCTCAAAAGCAAATTGTTTCAAGTCATGCAAATTCTTCAACAATGGTGTAGAAACTACATGTTAAAAAACCCCACACTTTTATATACAGCTCTCCATAGAGTGGATTTATATACCTGTTTGAGAAAATATTACCAATTTATTAAAGTTAATACATTGCAACACTCATGCTTTGCCTCTCTCACTTTGATTCAAGTCACAGAAATCACATGAAGGCGACCATGATCATAAGGATATTTGTATTAAATAGTTCTAGAACTTATTATACTCATTGTATTTCCAACTTTGCAACAGACCAAGGAAACATGTCTGGAAGAATTCCTTACTGTTCCAGTTTACATCATTTGCTCATTGTTTTATATACTAGTAGTTTTTATTAACTTTATACTAGATAAATCCAGGGAAATTACTTTTAAACTTGTGTATAATTTGAAATCTCAAGTTTTAAGTTGTGATCATTTTTAGTTCCAAAAATTTCAAAAAGGGCTACCACTTATCTCAGTAAAGACAATTTTAAGTTAAAAAGAAAATAGTCTTCACAAAGTTTGAAGTATTTTTCTGGCAAGAGGTAATTTTAAATGACAAAGGCTGGTGACAACAAACAAGACAATATTACAATTGATTGGATTCAAAAGTACTTTAAATGTCAGCTCAGATTGTCATTTGTTTTTTAAAAAGATATCTTGAGGAATTATAGGCTATATCAAGGTAGATGGAATGCTCACATTAGGCTTTTGAAGGCCTTGCAAGCTTTCTTTTTGTACAACCCCCTTCCTGTCTAGCATGCCTAATAAGCGAACTTCTAACCATATCCGTTATCTATGTAATTTGGTTATGTGTTCAGGTACAACTATTCCAGCACTTAGTTCCTGTGAAGGAAAAGAGGCCAGTATTATTCTAGACTTCAAAGTTTGCCTTAAAAATTCTATTTCTCTGTCATTCAAATAAACACTTGAATCACAAATAAATATTTAATATATAATCAGAGTGAAAACTGATTGCATGGAAGAATTTTTTTTTTCTGTATCTAGATCCCTTTCCCCTCCAGATGAGGTCAGCTTTCTTTTTAACTTTTATTATGTGAAAATACTATAAATCCCTTGTGATAATCCATTCTCATTCCACAAATAAAAACCATGACAAAAGTAAACAATAAATCATCACCTTTTCCCATCCTAACCGTATGTCTTTCTTCCAGATATTTTGGATCATAACTGTGTAACAGGGAATTCCTTAGCCTACCCTCAGGACAGGTACCCATATTTATTTTATCAGCCATAAATATGGTTTTTAAAACAATGATTTGTGAATTTTTCTTTTATCCTTCTGAAGAACTGTTAAGTTTCAAGAAACTTAGATCTCTGTCGCATATATTCTCATAATAAGAAAATAAAATCATGTTCACTCTGCTTAAAGAAGATAATTAAACTAGCTGCCATCCACTTTTTGCTTACACCCCATATACTTGGTTCCAGTTCTTTTAATCTTTCTCTTTTTCTGTCCACCTACTCTCATTTTCCAATATTAACCATTCTGCATTTCAATATCAAATCTACTTCAGTCTGCTGGCTGCTCCCCTAGCCCCACTCCCCTCCAGCAACTCTCTGCTGGCTGATAACATCTTAAGGACAGATTATTTTTCATTGGGCCCATTGTAAGAAGTAGCCAGCTTATTGCATTACTGCAGAACACATTTCAGACTATACAATTGTAACAAATGAACAACTTGTCCTCTACAGACTCACCACAGGATCCAATTAAGTTACTAAATCTTTTACTCAGGTTTTCCAATTATTTTTTTTTTTAAATTATAGCATTTGGGCTGCCTGAAACGATTAAAAATGCTTTCATTTTTCATATATATGCATATATTTACATACATATGCATATTCCAAGCTAAAACAAAGTTATGACTCCGTGTAAGCAAAAGGAACAAATCTTTAAATTATACAGACATATGTAAAAGAGAATCAAAGAAGTACCTCTATGTTGTAAAAAAAAAAAAAAAATGAGGAAGAAAGGGAGAGAGAGAGGCATGTTGCTTCTTCTGAATATCTAGAATTTTAAGTTGTTATTATTTAAAATGAAAACATTGATCTGCAAGCCATTACAACAGGTGATCACTTCAGCAAAATCTATATTGCAATTTCAGCACATCTTTATTAGAACTCTTCCATTGTGGGTAAACAGCCACAAAAATAAATGCTGACTTAGAAAGTATAAATACAAATATTTAAACAAAAATGTTTGCAGCATTCATAGCGCAAGTTGTACCTGAACTGAAGGGCTCTGTGTATCTCTATATATTACATATGTGTTTATTATTTACTTCTATCTAACCATATACATATATTTATTTATAATTTGCCAAGTGCTATAAACAAGATACCTGAAACAAAGTATATAAAAAGCATTCTATTAACTGATTTTTTAAAATAAACAGCAATGCACATAAAATTAAATATCTTTTTTTTTTTTTTGCTGTATATCCACAAATACGTAAAAGATATCAGCTGAAAAGCCTATACTTTGTTTAAAGCTAGCATTTATTAAGTAGCTTACTCCTGGTAAAATTTGTCCACAAAGGGAAAAGAATTCTATTTCCATTTTTAGAGTAGTAGCAGTTCAAATTAGAGGAGCAGCTTAAATCTTAGTCTGGCCAGAAGAGCCGTTGAATTCCCTATAAATTGAATGGTCTTTTAAAAATTAGCTCTACTTAATAAAAGACACAAAAGTATCAAGATATATATGAATTTAGCCTATTTTTTATTTCTGTGTGTTCATAGTAAACATTTTTGTAAGTGACAAACACGGGCATATGACCACAGTATCACAATCAAGAAATTTTAAGACAACATTAACAATCACTCAAATTTATGCGGCATGTGCGCAACACAGGTTACATATTTGCAAGGTTTACCTATAAGTACAATAGGTATTAACATTTCACTACATTTAGAAAAAATAAAAGTGACCTGTTAGTGACCACATACATCAAAATATACACAACACGAACTGAAGGCAATCGTTAATTTTGTCCCCTTCCGATTCAATTGAATGGGCAGCGTTGCCAACTGAAAGGACTTTCCTTGTTTGTTTGTTTTAATACTTAGTATACCAAGTGCATTTTCTAGAATCCAATCTTTGGTCTAAAAGTAAACAAAAGGGGGGAAAAAAAGAGAGCTCTCTAAAGAAAATGACAAAACAAAAGATGGCCAAAATAATTTCTTGGGCACCTTTACTACGAATGCTTCTTAAATACAAATTACAGTTTAACAGTTTAAAAACTCTCCCCATAATTTAGGTTGTTCTCAAGGTCTGCGTCCACCGGAGAGATCCATGATAACTTATAATACTGCACACATGGAAATCTGGCGGCTCTCAGAGACAGACTCGTCAGGTTTGAATGAAATGGCAAAGCAGTCACTATTTAGATACACATTCTACTATAATTTTGACTTCCAAACCTTATATTCTACAGTGTCTTCTCCCCACATTGCACCTCGCTGACACTCCACACCTTGTTAGAATAATAAACAACCCTAAAGACTGAACGAACGTACAGAAACGGTAGGGGGGCTTCATAAAAAATACCTGGACTTATCTTTCATTATCATTTACAATGCAAATGTGTGTAAAACGTTCACTTACAGTCTGGTCCCAGGGACGTTAATGTATTAATGGGTTGGAAGAAGACCCCTGGTTTTGATGTGTGAAATAATCAGACAGTCCTCCGGACAGTCCCGTCGTAAAACTCGGCAAAGAGGGTCTTAAGGACTCGCAGGGCAGGGTGGAGGGGGCCTGCGGCGACGTGGAGGAGGAGGCGGCCCGGGCGCTCATGGACGTGCTGCTCTGCGAGGTCATGGACGGGTGCGGGACGTGGGGGAAAAAGTAACTGGTCTGGCCCGCCAGCAGGTTGACGGAGCAGGGGTTGAGGGAGTAGGTCCCGGAGCAGGGCACCGACAGGCCGCAGGGCACCGAGGCGGCCAGCGCGGCGGCCGTCAGGTGGTGCGTGGCGTAGGGCAGCTCGCCGTTCACCAGGCGGTCCACGCTCAGCCCGTTGGCCGAGGAGAAGGAGTGGTTGTTGCCCAGCGAGTTCTGAGTCAACACCGAGCTGTAGGGCATGGGGTGGCTGGGGTAGGCCGACGTGGTGCCGTTGTAGCTCAGGGTGCTGCTGGCGCGCGGGTGGTGCAGCGACAGGAAGGGCGACATGGGCCAGTAGAGGGAGCCTGCGCGGTCCATGAAGGTGAGGCCTGTGGAGGTGAGGCGCGCCCCGCGCTTGAAGGCCAGCTTGGCGCGCGAGGTGGTGGAGCGGCGGCGCAGCTTGCCGGTGGTGCCCCCGATGAACACGTCGTCGCTCGACGGGTCGAGCATCCAGTAGTTGCCCTTGCCCGGGTCGTCGTAGTGGCGCGGCACCTTCACGAAGCACTTGTTGAGCGACAGGTTGTGGCGGATGGAGTTCTGCCAGCCCTGCTTGTTCTCGCGGTAGTAGGGGAAGTTCTTCATGATGAACTCGTAGATGCCGTTGAGCGTCAGCCGCTTCTCGGGGCTCTGCCGGATGGCCATCATGATGAGCGCGTTGTAGCTGAAGGGCGGCTTCTCGTACTTGCCGTTCTTCTTGTCGCCCTCCTTGCCCCCCTCCCCGTCCTTGCCGCCCTCGCCCGCCCCCTTCTTCTCCTCCCCGCCGGCGGCGGCGCCCTTGTCCTTCTCGTCCGGCCCGACGGCCGCCAGCTCCCCGGGCCCCCCGCCGCCGCCGCCGCCGCCGCCCGGCTCGCCCTTGCCGCCGCCGCCGCCGCCGAGCGCGTCCACTTTGGCCCCGTCCAGGGCGGCGGCCGGGGGCGGCGGCGGCGGCGGCGGGGGCAGCAGCAGCTGCTGGGGGCCCTTGTCGTCGTCGGCGGCGGTGGCGGCGGCCGGGGCGCCCCGCGCCTGGGGGGGCTGCGGGGCCGGGGGCGGCGGCGGCTGCTGCTGGGGCGGCGGCTGCGGAGCGGGCGGAGGCGGGTGGTGGTGGTGGTGGTGGTGGTGGTGGTGGTGCGGGGGGTGGTGCGCGTTGTGGTGGCCGTGGCTGGCGTGGTGGTTGTCGTTCTGGACCGCCTCGGGCACCAGGCTGTTGATGCTGAACGAGGACTTGGGGATCATTTTCACCTCTTTCCTATCTCCCATGTCCAGCATCACCCAGGCGTCGGGGGGCGGCGGCGGCGGCGGCGTTGGTGCGGGAGCCGGGCAGCGGCGCAGGGCTGCGGGCGCCGAGCGGGGCGCGGGGGGCGCGGACGGCGGCGGCGGCACTGAGCGCTCCGGCAGCAGTGCAGTTGGACCGCAGGCTCGGGCGCTGGCAAGTCATGTAGCAAAAGCAGCAATCACCCCTCAGGAATTAGAAAAAAAGGGGGGGGGGGAGGAAAAAAAAAAGAAAGAAAGAGAAAAAAGAAACAACCACCGCCCCGGGGGTGAAGCTCCCTAGCTCCCAACTCCACTTCTTGGTCTCCCCCCCACCCCCCGCTCCCCCCCTGCTGCTTCCTCCTCCTCCTCCTCCTCGTCCTCCTCCTCCTCCTCTCGCCCTCCTCCTCCTCCTCCTGCTCCTTCTCCTCCTCCTCCTTTCTCAGCAGCAGTCACCGCAGCACCGCAGCAGCCCAAAGGGGGGGACAGGCGGGCGGCGGGCGGGCGCGTCCCGGAGCGGCCGCGGCGAGGCTGGGGAGACAGCGATCGAGGCGGCTATAGCCACAATTAATTTTCCGAGCTACAGGCGCACACTAGGGCTGTAAAAAAATTTTTGGTTTAACCTTTCCTACCGCTGGGCCAATCAGAGCCGGCGGCGTGCGGGAGCGTCTGTGTCGCCGTCCACCAATCGGAGGGGCCGGGCCCACCCACCCCCGCCCCGCCCGCCGGCTGCCGCCCCCTCGGGCGCTCACCGCCCCCTCAGCACGCGCGGGGCTCGGACCGGCGGAGCCGCGCAGGGATACTCCGGGGAGCAGGCGCGCCGCAGCCCGGCTCTGCACCCCGACACTCCCTGCGCCCCGCCGGCTCCTGTCCTGCGAACCCCCTCTCCTAGGGCAGACAGATAGCTCACACTGCCGGCGTCCTTCTTAGTGTATTGGGCCATTTGTGCTTGAGCGTCAATATTTGTCCTTATTGATTAAAGTTTGTATCCAATTTTATTTTTAAAAGCGGGGGTGGCGGTGGGGACGGAGAGGGTGGTGGAGGGAAGAGCGGGAGTGCAGGGAGAGGATGCACGCAGAATGCAGGAAATGGAGGAGGAAGAAGCCAGGCACTACTTTCCAGTCGGCCCTGCAGGCCCGGCGCTGGCGTTCTCAGCCCGCAGCAAAACTGTGCCCCGGGTCCAGCCGAGCTCTGCTCCCGGGACGCGGGAGGCCCACCCCGGCCTTGCGTGCCGAGGGCCGCCCCGAGGTTGGGGAGGCGGTCGGGAGAGGTCTGGACCCCTTGGGAGGAGGAGGAGGAGGAGGAAGTGGCGGGCTGCGCCGGGCCAAGCAGGGGTTACTTACTCGGTTCCAGAGGCCCGCGAGGCGGCGAGCTCCGGGCTGTGGCGCGGCGGGAAGCCGGGCCCGGGGCTGCGGCGGCGGGCAGGGGCGGCTCAATGGTGGGCGCCTTTGATGGCCTTCCGAAATGCAAGGTGCCCAGAGAGAACACAGTACCAAACAATCTTGAAATAAACCAGGTAACACATGCTCTCTATGTGTGTCTCTTCCTTTCCTTTCTCTCCGGTTCCGAGACCTTCGCTCGCGCGCGGGGTGACTCGGTGGTGTGCTCCTCACGGCTGCGGATTCTCCTCGGCTTCCAGTCAGATTGGAAAGCGAGCAGTCGCGAGCGATCACCTTGGAAATATTTTCATTTTGCTTGTTGACATTGGAGGGAAAATAAGAGTGGGCGTCTATTTTCTTTCCATTTTGTAAAAACGTGGCTATATTCACTCCCTCTTCAGTCCTCCCATTTCTCAAATGCTTTATTTCGTAAGGACTGCAGTCTTAAAATATCGGTATGCCGAAGTCAGCCCTTGCCCACCCTGAGTGCTGCAAGAAGGCGCGTAGGAGCCTTGGAAACGTGGATTGCACAATTCCAGCTTCTCGGGCTTTGGAACTGGGAAGGTTCAGTAGAAGGTTGAAGTGAGTGGGAAGATTGTGATTCGGGGGCTTTAAAAGGATCCCGTGGCCAGGGGCAGGGCTAAGGCCCAGCATTTCCCAGGGATTGGAATTTAGTGCGGAGCACACTGATCAAAGGCTGTTTCATCCCACATGGGCAGGAAACACAACATTTTACGAAAGATGTAGCCCAAGAGCACTAGGAGGTGGAGAAGCCTAAATGTAAAGCACCTCTCTGAAGGGAATCATAAAATATAAGCATTTGTTTGCTTTGATAAACTCAGATAAATGGGTTGACAGATTTGGTATCAAACAAAACAGATGAAGGAAAAATGGTTCCTATGAATGATATTAAATTATAAAGAAATACAGCAGATGAATACTCAAACTAATAGGGAACTCTTCCCAACCCCCAACTTGAGAGAAAGAGAGAGAGAGACAGAGACAGAGACAGAGACAGAGACAGAGACTTTTTGGAACAAAGTATTGCAAATTGGCAGGGAATGTAAATATAGATCTATTAGGAATGCCTTAAAGGACCTTTGACTATTAGGCTGACCTCAAATATACTTTCACTCTATGTGTATATGGCCTATGTACAGATAGCTTCTTATTTTACAGCAAACTATATTTGCATTTGGAAATTTCTAGCATTCCACAAACCAGCATTCATGCGTGTTGTGGCCACCAATGTTGATTTCTAAACTCAGTATATCTCAGCGCGGGGTGCCCGCGGGCTTTGCAAAGGCTGGAGAGGTCCAGGGCCTTACTCCTCTGTCTACTTCTCCTTCAACTCCAGTCCCGCCTCCTGCCTATTTCTACTTTCCTCAACTCTCTTTCCTGCCTCCTCCCCTCCTTCTCCCTCCTTCCCAGTTCGCTCCCCCCCCCCCACCTCTTCCCTCCTCCCTCCTTTCCTCTCCCTCTCTCCATTCCTCCACCTACTCCTCCTCATTTCTCCCCCACTGGCCCCCCTTCCTACCACCACTTATAATGGCACACAGGGCTCCCTCTGAGGTGGACTGCCCGGTACGTTTTCGTAGTCGGTCTAGCGTGAAATGATTCGGTGTAACCGGATTCTTGGGAAAGGACAGGTTACGTAAACATTTACTGATGTGGAGTAACTATACTATTTGTACTCTGATATGCAGGAAGGAAAGTGTTGATTAACACAGAAGAAAAAAAAGCGAAATTAGCTGATTGCATGCTCATAAGTGCAAGCTGTCATTGAACTGCTTTTAAAATAGACACAGCTGGGTGTTTGTGTTGAAAAATTTCTTGTGTTTTTGCTAATACTGAAATAAGCATGATTTTGTATACCAAACATTTTCAGATCATTAAAATTTGTAATCTGTGCTGGTTTTAAACACAAAGAAAAGAAACAGAATCATTTCGATGTAAAATTTGCTGATATTATATTAACTCAATCAGGTCTGTACAAATTGTGCATTGTGCCTCCTAAAATCTGTTTGATCAATTTAATACACAAAGTGCCAAACGTGGGTATTGTTTGTTAACATTGGACATTTTATTCAAATCTGAGCTCAGCAGCAAACTGGAGGAGCATTTCTTGAATACAACACCAGCTTGGGCTGATGAATTTTTAATGATTTAAGGTGTTTCTTAGGTCAAAGCTGAATGTGTGTTTAGTAATCTTGTGTAAGATTTTAGCAGGTGAAAATAAGTTTTTCTTCTATTTACTTTCAAGTAGCAAAAATTGGGGTTTGCTAATGAGAGCTGCAATAGTCTGATTTTGCATTCCAGGAGCTCATACTGACTGGGAAAATGTTATGCATGCAAACTAAGAATGTCTTATGTTACTTTAAGGATTATATGAATGTAAGTCTCTCAAATTAGCATGGTTTTATAGGACTGAATAAAATTGCTTTATATGTTAATATTAAAAGTCTGTTCTCCTAATGCAAAGGCTACTTGCAATTTTTGAGGATGTGAGGTTTATTTTAATAATTTTAATTTCACTATCAGACTAGGCATATAGATATAGATAGATAGCAGGCTTATTCCAGAAAGCATGCACTATTTGCTCAGCAGGCCATGTTTGTGTCAGCAATGGCTTCTCTTTAGAACTACTATCTGAAATGAAGGGGGAGGGGGCTCCTGGGCAGAGTATTGTGCAAGTTGAAAGTCTCTGGACAGGGCTTTGTATATCCTACTGGCCAATTTGGGTGCAAATTGGATTTGAAGGCCTGCTCATCTCTGCCTCAGGCCTCTTCCTGCAGCATATAAAGCCTTAGTTTCAACCCCCTCAGTCTCTGTGATTACCTTTAGAAGAAAGAGGACAACTAATAGTCTCAGACTGGAAACAAATTATTCATCATTCATTTTTTCTTATAATCAATTTAACCTTGACCTCTCACATGTATCGATCTACAAGTATATGTGTTAGCAAATAAAATCAAAACTCAGAGCAAATGTAATTTTTTGGACTTTATAATGGTAAATCTTCTTTGTCTACAGGCTTTAATTAGTGCACCATGCCTTGTAGATAGGCCTTGTAAAGTGTGAGCAATTCCAACAGGAAAAAAAAAAAAGTTTGGAAAATAGGTTAGCCCTTCTCAATTAGTAACAAGGGGTCCACAGCATAACTTCATCTTGAGTAGGCAATGGCATATTCATTTTCCAACTTGGCCCTCCTTGGGCCTGTTTTTCTCTTTTGTCTGTGGGTCCCTTGTTTTCTCCATGTTACCCAAGGTTAAAGAGAGTGGGTCACATTTACCTAACCTCTATCTACCTTCGGCTCCCTGGACGACGTGGCCTTGGATTGCTCCAGCGCCAAACTCCACCTGAAGCTCTTCCTTAGCGTACACGGGGAAGATTCCGACCCTGTGACTTTGGGAGCCAGCAGATTGCTTGCAGAGTCATCCAGGTATTTCCAGATATTCTGTAGCGAGCGAGCGAGGTCTGCCCTCGCCAGAGCCAAACGTCTGTAATCTTTTCCTAACAGCAGGTAATGGTGCTAACATTCCGTGATTAGAAGTTACTCTTTAGCGTGTTGTATCCTTGTTCTGTGGGTTTTGGTTACAGGTTATACGATTAGGTTTGCGAGAACAGTAGTGAACTAAACTTCCCAGTAAGAGGTCTTCACACCAGGGAAGTGTTACTTTTCTGCAGCAGCCCTGCCTCTTCACTCATTAGGGAGCTGCAGGTTGTCAGCTGCTGCTCTGAAGCCCGCACGCGCCCGCGCGCGCCCGCGCGCGCCCGTACCCTTAACGTTCTCGGGGGCGCGCACATGAGCATGGCTCGCGCATCAGAGGCATGCACACACGGCACTAAAACTAAATTAAGAAGCCGATGATTAAGACAAGCGTCTACTAGGCCTGTCATTTCAGCATCCTTCCATCATAACATTGTGGCACCGGCAATTTTGCTTGAGAACCTCGAGAGAAAAAAATCTAGGGGAGAGCCTCATATTTGAGAGTGGAAATGTTTAACTTGTACAAGCTGAGGAACCACTTTGGAAGTAAAAAAGTCCAAAAGTGAGTGGATGGGGGAGGGTGGGGGGATGAAGTAGGAGGAAGAGAAGAGGGAGGAGGAACGTGGTCTTCTCTGAAACCCTTGCCTTCTCCAGCCAAGGGTCTCTGACAATGCCAGAAATTCCAGGCTCTCTGAAGCCAAAGGCACATTCAGAGGGAGGGTCCGGTGATCTTTAGCAAAATGTACCAAGAAGCTTTATCTCAACATTAACTGAAGAAGAGTCAGGCTCAGAGAGATTACCACAAAACATTACCACCTGAGGACAGAGACCCTTTAGTCTCTCTGGACAGATTCTCAGTAGAATGTTCTGCACTCTCTGGTAAATAGACAGTTCCCACTGCCTTTCTCCTTTTTTCCTATATTTGCCAGCAGCTGGAGAACAGAGGGGTTGACAATTTGTAGGAATTGAAGCCCAAGTAATGTGATATCAGGCCTTTGCCACTTACAGATATGGTCCAGTTGAGAAAAATGTCCCCATATTACCTGTGCAACTGTATGCTAGAAAGCCAATTTCTAGTTTTTTTTTCTAGCTGTCCAGGGAAATGGCAAAGTCTGTCCTTCAAAAGGACAGGGAAAGCTCAAGAGAAAAGAGTTGGAGAAGTGGTCCTGAAGTAAAAATGGAAGCTAGGGCTCCGATGCTTAGAGCTAACTCTCCAGAAGGTAAAACTGTGCTACTTTGGGTTTTCCATCAGTGGGACACACACATAAACACACACACACACACACACACACACACACACACACACACACACACAGAGAGAGAGAGAGAGAGAGAGAGAGAGAGAGAGAGATTTCATAAATATTAAGCTGAAGCAAAAGGTACAGTCCTCAAAATGCTGGGCTCCTAAGCGCCAGTGCTCCAACTACCCCTCTCTGTTCCTAAATAGTTGGAACACCATTAACATTTCCAGTAGGAGCCTGAATCATCTACTTTGGGATTTGATATAAGACCCTTCCAGGAATGTGAACATAAAATTACATTGTTTTGAAGCACCTTTCCAAATGGTTCCCAGATTTCAGTTCTGACAGGGAACATGGAAAAATGTGACTCAGGCTGGACCTTGTGGTACCAAGCCTGTAACACCAGCTACTCAGGAGGCTGAGGCAAGGGTCCTGCAAGGGGGACTGCAGCCTGGGCAACTTAAGGAGACGCTGTTTCAAAATAAAAAGGCTTTGGGATGTAGTACAGTGATAACGGTGCCCCTAGGTTTGACCCCAGTACCATGACTTACACCACCATCCCAAATAAACAAATAAATAAATGGATGAATAAATAAATAAATGACTCAGTTGCAGCTCTTAGGCCATCAGCTCAGAACTAGTTCCATCTCAATAAATTATATGTATACACGCAGCACTACAGAGTCCAAGGTCTTGAGGTTGATAAATCTGATATAGGAAGTGATCGCAGCCTTTGAAAGTCTGGCAGAATGCGGAGAAAACCTGCCAGGAGAGTGGGAGTGAGCAAGTCAAGGGGCACAGAGTGAAGCCGCCATCCCCAAGCCTGCCTTAGCCCGTGAAGTCTCAGGAGAAAACGTTAACTATCTGCTAATCAAACACATGTGCGTCTTTTCTAAAAAGAAGGCGCAGACAAACCCATAGGCCAGTTTTCACTCCAGTGGACAATTCACACCCACCTGCCCCCGCCTCCACCCTGCAGCACCCTTTCCCCATCCACAGGACTCGACTTCCCGAGAATCAACTGGAGCAGCGTTCCCAAAGGATCCTGCTCTGCTCCCCGCCGTGCCCACCTCTTCGGGCAGTAGCTGTTATGGTACCCGGAGGACCAGCCTCGTGGAGGAGCCCGGGCTCAGAGCCTGCGCCGCTTCTGCTCGATCTTCCCGAGCTCACCCGGCGCTCCTTTGTCGTCCCTGCCTGCCAAGCGCAGGGGAGCCAGAGACAGGCCTTGCTTCTGTGTTTCCTCTCCAGATTCCCACTCATCTCTCCCCACCTCGCCCTCCCGCCTCCCGAAAAGGCAAACTTTTCAGCCTAGATGTCTCGTTTTTTGCACCTCAAACTGGAAGCGTGCACACACAGATCAATATTTTTGGCTTGTAGGTCATCTGCCACGGTGAACGCGGGATAAAAAAAGAAAGCGATAGGAGATTTTAAGCTTCTATAGCATTGATACAGAGCTAAGATCCGCGGGTGTGCCGGTGAAGCCAATTCCATACTCAGTTACATGTGAGGAGCACGGAATCCAGCGGTCCCATTGCCTTCCTGCCCTTTGGAAAGATGTGTGGGGAGAAGAGGGTCGGACAACCGAGCTAGGGTCAGCACAGCCAAGCATGAGGAGCGAGTCACGGTGATCCTGTAGCGCGCGCGCACACACACACTCACGCGCGCATACACACGCGCGCGCGCGCACATACAAACACACGCGACACCGCCTCTTTTTCAGATCACCAATAAAGGTGTGGGGATCATTTTTAATTATAAGAGTCCCAGACAGATTCCAGCTAACCGATTCTGTACCTTCCCTCTGGATTTAGGCATGCAGGAGAGAGAAGGCAATCTCGGAGAAGAGCGCTCGGTCCGCAAGTTTGGCTCCGGAGCGTGCGAAGCGTGAATCGCAGCGGCGAAGAGGGTTTCTTTCTTTCCCCTCCCTTTGCTTTTCTTCTGGAGCGTGAACTTGTTAGATAAGGCAGATGAGGCCTCGAGGAAAGGGAAACACAGAAACAGCTCAGCTCTGTTTCGCCCGGCACAGCCAGCCAGGCTGGAAGGCTGCAGCCGCGCGGTATTGGAGGTGTGGGCTCGGGGCTGGTTCCGATCTGGTCCATTTGGCACCTTTGCGCCGCCAACCGAGCTACAGGCTCCGGTGGCTGCCCGACTATCTACTTTTGGGCTCTAGCAGGAATATCTCCAAAAGCGGGAGATGGTCCCTCTACTCAGCTAAGAATATGCACACCCGCTCGCTGGGAATACAAAACTGGGCCCTAAGCTTTTCCATGAGGAAGTTCTAAGTCTAGACCATAACATAATCGGTGGGTGGGAGACACTGTGTTTTAAGGAGGTCTGGAATTACACATGAAACATTATTTTCCTAACTAATTAAAAGTAATTCTCCATCCCTATTCATATGCACAGACACGCTATTTATCACCCGCCCCTATTTGCTTAAAAAACTGCTTAGAGTATCCTTAGTGCACACCGCTCCATCTTCGTCCCCTCGAACGTTTGCAGCTGACGGTGCGGTTGGTGGAGATCAATTAGCAGTGGATTTTGCCCCAGGATTGCTCCCCAGGGCGAGCGAATGGAGCCAACTCATCTCCAGCGATTTTTTTCCCTGCTTATGTGTTTCCACGCCAGAGCTGCTGAAGTAGTTCAAAATCCCCAGCCTTGGTTTCACTTGATTTTGTTGTTGTGTTGTTATTGATAAATATTGGGTCATACACGAGCCACTTGTCAGAGCCTTTGGCTCCCGCAGCTGCAGCTCCTAGCGGGACGTTTGAATCTGGTCCTAGAAACTGCAAGGGTTTGTTGGGAAAGGAACTGCACAGTCCCTGCTCCTTCAGTGTTGGAGATGGTCCCTGCAGATTGTGGTCCCGTCTGCCTGGGGCACGTTTATTTCTTAAATTGTTCCTCTGTGTGAACCCTGGGTAGATGTATGTAACCCTTTAGAAAAAGAAAAGACTAAAATGCTCTTTAATAAAGGAAAGGAGGGGCGGCTATTGATCCCAGCCTTCCAGGTTTATCTGAAACCAAAAGAACACATAGGCAGACAGATAATTGTTGTAATTGCCAGGGTGTGGGGGATGAGACGGTAGGTAGAGCTTTGGGGGTTGTGTAATTGGAGTAATAGATACAGTTTATCTTTGGGCTGCGCAGTGTATATTCTTTCCCTTGGTACATGTTGCACATGAGCTGAACTTATGGTCTGCTTGCCTTGGCATGTTTGAAGCCCCAGACACCTAACAGTATCATTACAGGAAGGAGACAAAGCCCCAGAGACTTCAGGCAGGAGGTGACTGACTGCCTTGGGAGCCACTGGGGAGTTTATCTCAGGGTTGAACTTTTGGAGCCAGCTCATCTACCGTCAGACTCCCTTGCTGAGCAGGGCTCAGGACTTCCCCTGACTGAAGTGAGGGGTGGGGGCAAAAACAGCTGATTTTCGACATTTCCAAGAGACTCTTTCTATTTATCAGTGTTACCGAAGTGTACGTTACTGGAAAAACAACCAAACAAGCATAGAGCTGCAATTTTCAAGAAAATAAGATCCCCAAATATAAAAATAAAAAAGTAGCAGATAAGATGTATAATTCAATCAAATTACACAAAATTGCTTGAAAATCCAGAACAGTAGCAATCCATTATGCTTCTGTTTTATTAGTGACAAGCACAATTACTCTAAAATAAAGAACACTGGTGAATATATAATTGGCTGTAATCATGTTAGTGTTTGAATAAAAATGACGGGAACATTTAACACTTTGACAACAAAATGTTCAGAAATAACTTATTTATTCAAACAGTTTTTATTTTCCACCAAGTGAAGGAGAAACACAGTTTGCTTAGGAAAATCAATGACTTTTCCCTTCAATAAATAAATATCCAAAAGGGGAAAAAGCAGCCCCACACCTCTATATTATTACTATTATTATTTTTAACCAGCAAGAAGCTTAATCCTGGATTTGGAGTCAGCACTTCTCCCGGCGGCTGCTGGGCACCGAAGTCTGTCCCCTAGAGGAAGAACTCGGAAGCTCATCCCAGCTCAACCCTTCCTCCTGCGGTGACCTCGGGAATCAAAGTTAATATTCCTTTGCAAATTGCTCTCCAAACTGACTCCCCCACCCCACCCCCTCATATCCCCTTCCGCCCTACAACAGCGTCACAATATTTTCTTAGTAATTGCTGTGCGCAGCTGACAAAAGCGCCGAGTCTCCGGGAGCGCATTGCTCTCCCTGGAAAGCGCGAGGGCGCGCGGGGAAGCGGGCAGGGCGCGCGCAGTTGTGCAGACAATCCACCCTCATCCACCCTCATCCCCAGCTCCGGGGGCAGCCCGAGGCCAGGCTCCTCCGGTACGACCGCTGACCAGGGCAAGGCATCCCCGTTCTTTTAATTTTTATTATATTTTTTTAGGGCTTCCTTAGAGAAAACAGTGCTGGCGCGACCGTGAGCAAGTTAGCTCCACGCCGAGGTCCCGGCTTTATCTAAAGGGATCCGGGAGCTCAGTCGGTCGGTTTATTGTCCCAGAGGGGTGTGCTTGAAACACGGAGTTAAAGGCAGGAGGAGGCCCTGGTTTGTGGAGTTTCCCGGTGGCCAGGGGAGACCCTCACGGAAGAAGTCCCCGATTTTCACAGGGTCCTGAAGTTTTAGGAAACTTGTGCACGGGGCGGGGGGTGACCGAGTCCTCCAGGGACTCTGCGCCTTTTCGCGCTTTAGCCTGGTGGATCCCCGCGGGTTTTGAGGCAGAGGAAAGTCAGTCTCGCTGGTGGAGACGAGCAGGCGCGGAGGGGTGGAGGGGAAGCGAAGGTGACACGGAGAGAGACGAAAACCGCTCTGTGCGCGCAGCGCTGAGCTCCCAGCCGCGCTGCAGCCCGCGGCGCCCACACCCCGCAGGCTCCGGGCAGCTCCCTTCTGAGCCGCGCGTTCTCAGAATTTTGTTTTATTTGGTTTTAGGGCAGAAAAGCACACTTTTAAACTGAAGTTTTGTTGGAAAGACTAGGAAAGAGCTAGCGAGCTGACGTCCTTGTGCAAAAGGCAGTGTGCTAAAAAACTCTACTTAAACTGGCTTTTGTTTCTCCTGTCCCCCATCCGAGCTGTCTCAACTCTTCCCTCCTGTCCTCCTCTCTCCTTCTTTTCTTCCTTCCTTCTTTTTCTTTGATTTCTCACTTTTCCTTCTCTTCCTTTTTTCCTTCTCTCCCCCTCTGCCATCCTAACTGCAAGCAGAAGAGAAATGTTTGGGGCTGGAAATGTTTGGAGTTTTTTGGAGCCTGAATGCTGGCCAGCTCTTCGGCTCCGCACTGGGGTTTGAAGAAGACACGTGGGAAATGATTCTTCCTCCTCGCCTTCCCAAAGAGGAGCTGTGGATCAGGGACTAAGAAGCTGTTTGCTTGCTGTAGAAATTATTCTTAAAATAGTGAAAGTACTGTATATTTTAAAAACCACAAACTTCTCAAGCTGATGTTTCGCTGCGTGTGAGGCATGCCCCGAATTTACTCTGCCCCGCCTTGCCAAGAGCATAAGTCTACAGAAATGTTTCCTTTTGTTTTATGCAAAACTAGCGCTCCACTCTGCACTCCCAGGTCTGTCAGTCCTCTCCTGCATCATATTAACGGGCGATGTTAGCCATTCCCTACGTGTTTAGGCTGCTAATGTGGCCACTTCAACGCAACAAAAATGCTCATCTGTGGAGATTTTCCCAGGGCGAGGCGCGGTGTTGGCGTCTTTTTCTTTCTTTTAAAAGCTTTTCAGGGCACGTCCATGCCTCCCCCACCCCTTCTTTTCTGAGAAGGAAACTGGAAAAGAGGTCCACAACTTCCAGCCGGTGTGTGAAGCTCCCAGCTCTTTGCCCTGCCTGCCAATCCTGGGGGTGTGTGTGTGTGTGTGTGTGTGTGTGTGTGTGTGTGTGTGTGTACAGTTTTGCTTTTCCCTTGAAAGCAGGGAAGTCTGAACATCAGGCTAGCCCTTGGTTGCCTCCCTTAGAAAACGTGCCTTCATCTTTCTCTGTCATGTCTTCCTTTTCTCCTCACCAGCATCTGTGAAAGGGTTCCCTCAGGGCCACCCCTGTGATGTTCTCAGCCCCAGCCTTCTGGAGAGGAGTCTGTGAGTGAGGTCCCTTCCTGTTGACAGGGAAACTGGGTAGGGGACGCTGTCTACACGGGCTGCGTGGGTGTGTTGTGTACGTTTCTCCAATTTCAAAAACTTCACAGCGAGAACTTGGGCTTCTTGGCCTTTCTCTCCATAGTTCAGACACTCTGGAGGAAGCATATGCTGGGATTCAGATGGTGGCCTTTGTCAGTCTTCTTGCTCTTGTGAGTAAGTCTACCCAAGGAAGTAACGTGTGCTCCTGGTTCCTGTGTGTCCCTCTCCAAGGAGAAGGCCTGGCTGGGTAAACGACCAAGTCAAACCGACTTCATCTGTAATAACTGCTATCCGGCGGGCTTTCGTTTAAAGGACAATGAGAGTCTGCATTATTCACAACAAGAAGAGTTTTGCTTCTTAAAAGCTGGTGCCAAACAGACTTGGGAAGAGCTTTTCAATTCAGGCTTTACCGTTCTTTCCCTATGAATCTTCATGAAGTAAATTTGCGTTTTAGGTCTTTCTTTATTTGACAAGTAAGTGACCTTCAATCAATATATGAAATGCCAAATTGTTTGTACAAATGCCAGCCACACACACACACACACACACATACACACACACACACACACACACACACGCACACACCAAAAGCTTTAAGAATTTTGATAATACACTTTTTTTGTGAAAGGAAATAAAATTTCATTCAAACAGCAGCAGCGACATCTAGTGGACATAATGCTCAACTGTAGCGATGACAGTGGGACAGTTTAGGACGCAGCGTGCTTATGAGCAGTGGTTTTTATAAGAAAGTTCGGTTGTTTCACAGATTTTTTTTTTGCCATCAAAAAGTATTTATATATTTAAATTATAGTAATATTTTATAGAAGTAAGTTATATGACTCCCTCAGGTATGCACAGAAGGCAATTAAATTTTGTTAGAACATCCTTCCACTGCTTCAAATTCCATGTTAAGAAGTGGGCCACCGTGGGGCACAGAGACTACCTGGCAGGTGCGAGGCTCTGAGTTCGACTCGCAGGACCAAAGACCAAAAACAAGAAAGCTGGTTCTAACAACGATATGTGGGTTTTTCTTTGCTTCATTATTCTATAAATTAGCATCTGGGGCTAAGGTGGTTCAGTATTTGCCTCCCATGTGTGAGGCACAGTATTTCATACCAGCACAAACAAAAAGTCACGGGGTGTTTTCCCACAAATACTCAAAAGGAAAATGATAACAATGTCTCATATTTCTCCTTTTCTGAGCCAATCATTTAGTTGATTTGAGATTGCTGCCTCATCAAAATTAGGCAACTTACTAAAAGTAGCACTTTACAGATAATTACATCTATGGTCTTTTGATCACAATATTTTGAAATTCACATAAATGAAATCCCTATCCCTGGGTGGACTCCATCTCATCCTTCTACAGAAAAAGATCAAATGTACTATTATTCTCATACAAGTGTTGTATTCGCTAAGCCAGACTAGAGCCCTGAAGACTTCAGAATAAAAACTTTACCATTTGCTTGCCATTTAACACCTTTTTCCAGGGTAGTAGAAAAATTCTTCTCATTCACTGTGGATTCAACTGGCCGTGTGAGTGGGTGTAGTTTGTGTGTGCAGCTGCCAAAGCATAAGGAGGTTTAATTTTCTGTTAGAAAAGTAGCTGATCACTATTGGGGCATACAGATCTGTTCCCTAACTTTGGCTCTGTGCATTCTATTTATTCCATTTTATGTTTTCACCAAATATTACTTTTATTTGATCATGGAACTTGTGCATGGATGGGCAGGCTCCCTAGCTAGCTGTAGAATAAGATAATCGTAACCCTAAACACCTGGGAGAATTTGAGCTAGTCACACGACTGTTTTGGACCTCAGTTTGTACCCAAAATGAGGAAGCTGAGTCTTAACTGGTGAGTAGTTCAAGGACTCTATGACTCAATAAATCATCAGCCTTCATTTGAGATGACTCTCTTTTGGTGCCTGCCCTTTCATCTGTAACTCTTCATGGTCAGTTTTGACAGGCAACTCATCAGGAGTAAGAACTGGTAAGTAATACTTTTTTTCTCCCTCTCTCAGCCATCTCCCCCTTTTGCTGTATTAAAAAATAACCCAAATCTTAAACTTTCTTGTCAACATGTATTGACTCATTGGAATGCACTCAGCAATCATTTGCTGTCCATCCAGAAAAATCATAATGTGAGAAAAAGATTAGACTGAACACAGAGCAGAGCAGCTGTATTTGAGTTTCTCCAGCACGTTCCTATATTCTCATAGTGATGATTAATTATCATTATTTAATATTTTTGGGAACCACAGCCAAAGTATTCTGGCTTCAAATAGCCTACATTTTCTCCCTGCTTCTGTGTCCCTGGGAATAAATTCCTTCAGTGAGAATAAAATGTCTCCAAATCCTAGCTTATTGAAAGCATCATTCCATGTGGTTGGTATCTTCAGCAAGAAGACAGATCACAGGAGATAAATATCATTCCTGGATGAAAATGTGCTCAACACTTAGTGGAAGCCCCAGTGAAGCTGAAGACATACACAAGGAAAATATTTTCTATGTTGACATAGATTGATAGAGGGAAGCAGACTCATTGTGCAGAAAGTTCTGAATCCATTGCAGGTTTCCTTTCCAGGTACCTTTTGATTGTTCCCAAGCTATCTTCCTGTTCTTATTCCTTGGTCTTGTAAGTAAAGTATTTATGATTGTATAGTTTGAGTATTTCTTATATGAAATGCTCAGGTTCAGAAATATCTAAAGTTTTAGGTTTTTCCTGATTCTGGAATATTTCCATAGCCTTTACTAGCTGAGTATTGTTACTCCAAAGTCTGAAATCCAAAATGTTCCCAATTCGAAACTTTTGGCATGGCATATCATCACTTACAAAATTTCAGATTTGGAAGCAGTTTGGATTTCAGATTTTTGGATTAGGGAGGTTTAAGCATGTTTAAAATTAACAAGGCACATTTTCTTCAAAGATTCTTTACAGACCCCCATAAACATAAGTGTTATTTTATTTTAAGATGGAGGGAACTGACCAAAAGAGGGTAAACTTCTTGCTTCAGATAACGCCATTAGGATGACCCTGAGAAAGAGTGTGAACACTGGCTTTGGAAGGGTTTCAAGCTGTATCTGGTCATCCTGAAGGTTGGAGCTTTAGTGCAGGAACGCGGAGTGCTGGCGGCTGCTCTGCTTATTAACCTTTGCAGAGTCCCCTTCATGTACTGAATTTGAAAAGTCTCAATTTAAAAAGCATTCTTGGGACTCTTTACTCCTTACAACATGATACAGTTTGTGTTTGCTACTCTTAATTTTTTAGTATGAACTTCTTCCCTTAATGCTAATATTTTTTCATTATTTTCACAGGAAGGACAGTCTTTGCAAAAAAAAAATTGTACACAATACAGCTTTGTTAGTGATCATGGAAGCACACACTTTGGAACTGGAGGGAAGCTAAGACATCCTCCAATTCAACAGTTCGGAGAACCACGACTATCTGGATGAAAACATCCTGGAAACTGGCAAATCTGAGTTCGGCTTATTCTGAGTAACTTTGGGCATCTTGCATTAATGTATTCTGTTACTCATTCTTGCTGGTTCAGGCTCGTTCAGGCTGGTTTTCTAAATGTACTGCATCTTCAGCAACATGCTGTGAATTTAGCTAAGCACCCTTTTCTCTGCTGGGACCTGTTAGATATCCTAGCATGAATTTTCTCCTATTTTCTCCCAAATGGCTCTTTGCTGCCCTCAAATGGTGGTCAGCACCAGAGCCTGCTGGCTTCCTACATTCATGCTAACCCAGGGCATCCGAGTGCAGATGAGACATGGGAGAATGGTTAACCACATCGCTTACAAATTTTATAGCCCAGGAAAAAAATAGAATTCAGATCTCTCTGTGAACCCTCACATTCGTTTTCTCACTTCCTGCACGTCTGCTTACGGTCCATGAGAGAGGGCATACGATTTTCCTTATGTTTAAATTTTTGTATTAGGATGTAGAGAACTATTTAATTATCAAGTTAGGATACATTTCTGCTGACATAATACCATGTAAAAGTTTCTGAAATTCCTGTATTTAGTCTTAAGTAATATTTAACATTTACTTTAAATGCTTTAGAGGTATACAAAATTATGAGATCCATCCAAAAATAATAGTAAATGCTTTCATTTATTCAATAGATATGCAGTAGGCACATTCTGTAGGTTAGACACTACTCTTGGCACTTACAATATAGTATTGAATAAGGAGATTTCAAAAACTCTTCCTCCTTCATTGAGCTTGCTCTTGATTGGAGAAGATAGACAAAATACCTTTAGAGAATGTGTCATTCCCTTTTCTACTCCAATCATAAATATACTGCAGTGGAAGCATGCATTAAAGTTAATAGAAGCATATACAGAAAATAAGAAGAGACTGTACATTATGAATATCCAAAATATGATTTGTTTTTTCATTCATAAATTGTCATGAATATAGTGTAATATAATATAGATATGTACAGGTGATTAATGGAAGTAAGTGTGTGAATCTCCCAGCTGCAGGGACATTTTATCATGTTTCTTTCTTTTTTCTTTTTTTTTTTTTTTTTTGCATTGTGCTGTTCTGAGATCTGAACCCACCACTGCTCTACCACTGAGCTTCATCCTCAGCTCTAATTACTTTTGTATTTTGAGATAGTTCCCCCATGTGGTTTTGAATTTGTGATCTTCCTGCCTCAGCCTCCACAGGAGCTGGGTTTGCAGATATATGTGTCTTAAAAAACAGAAACAGTGTTTTTTGATACTATCACAATCTTCTGTTGAAATTTCTGGTGGAATATAACTTTTATTTTTAATTTATTTTTAACAATTTTAGTGAAATGCTACTTTGTCATCTACTGTACTGGCAGTCACAGGAGTTCTTTTACTTCCAGTGATGTGATATTTTGTCATTTTTTCCTATTCTGTGGTCTTGCTGTGTATTTTTTTTAACATAGATAAACATGTTAGATATTATTTATGGAATGGAATACTGTTTCCTCTTTCCTGTGTGGTACCTTAGTTAAGAATAGTAAGTTACTAACTTATGCTTAGTTACGAATAGTAACTAAGCGTATAATGGCCTTGACTCCTCTCCAGTCTGTTTGAAATGGGTACTTATACCAGGTACAATGTAATTAGTTTGGGAAAAACAAAACTAAAGCAAAATACCTGTGTGATATGATTTCCGTTACAGGGATTTAAAATCATACGTATTTTTAAAAAGTCTTGTGTATTGAAAGAAACAGTGTCATTGAACCCTCAACAAATGTTACATTTTCTACTTCTGGCTTAAGAGAAAAAAGATAATGCCTAAAACTAGCTTGCATATATCTTTCTTTATTTGCCAACATTATTCATTAACCTTTAATTTTTCTTCTATGATTTTTTATTGTTTTTTTTCATTCTAAAAGTGTATTCTTCAGTTCTTTTAAAATTAATCTTAAGGATTTTTGTAGATAAGGGTATTAACACTTTAAAATCTTGCTTGTAAGTGTTCTGCACTTTATTGATCTTTTTTAGTCTCTTATTATACTTTGACTGTAGACAAATAGATAAAATCTATTTCTCTCTCTATATATATACATATATACATACATATATATCTATATCTACATCATCTATATCTATATACATATATATGATGAGGCAAAACCTCAGTGTTAAATATTGTGGACAGAAAATTATGCCCTGGAGTTATGCTATATGCTGTTGAGTCTGACTCCATCACTTTCTGGTTGTGTAAGCTTGAATAAATTATTAAACTTCCGCACTTCAGTTTCACTAAGAGTAAAGTGGAGATCACAGGGCTAACTAGCCTACAATCATTATGAAATAAAATTAAGGTACTTATAAGGAATATACTTAGAAGAGTACCAGCCAAGTGCTCAACCCACAATAAATATTGAACATTTGTATTACTCTTTACATATTCAAACTTATAACTTTAAGCCTTTTATTACCTCAACACTTTACATATTGTTAAATTTGGGATGTAGAATGTCTCTCAAAAGTCTTATTCTAAGGCTTGGTTCCCAATTTATGGGCTTTTATGAAATGACTGGACCATGACGTCTTTTGCTTTGTCAGAAGGTAATCTGATGAATTCATGCTTCAATAGCAGCACCGGGAGAAGATGGAGGCCAAGAGGCGGAACCTGAGTGAGGTGGAGGCCCAAGGCAGCACAGGCACGATGTGGAGATCTGCCTTCCCCAGGCCCCTTCCTCTCAGGCTGTCCCCTTCTCTGTGCCTTCCCGCTGTGCTGAAGTGAGTGACTTTGTTCTCCCACATATTTTGTCATCCTGTGTTTCCCACATCACAGGCCTAAAAGCAACGAATCCAGCGAACCACAGATCAAAACCTCCAGAGCTATGAACTCCAAACTATTTTTATGTGTTTTAAAATAAATATTGATATATTTCAGATTTGCATAATGATCACATTCATCATAGGGAATTTTTACCTGTGCATGATATATTTAGATTCCTCTTTTATTCCCATTCCTATAACCTCCCTCCAACCCTTCTTGCCCGCCTTCCTAACACAAGCTTTGCTTCTACTTTTTTCCTTCCATGTCTTGTTCTCCTTCCCCCTTGTTCACCTTCTCATTTGAATATTTTCTTCCCATTTTCCAGTATCTACTATACATTTGGGTCCTTATATTTTCAGCTTCTCACTGTAGAGAAACAATGTGGTATTTACACGTGTGTCTGATTTATTTCACTCAGGAGTATGACATCAAGGCTCATTCATTTAGCCCATAGCCAAGGCCCATCCATTTATAAATGTTTCAAGCCTATACTTTGTTATGGGAGAGTAGTACTTCATTGTATAAAAGACCACATCTTATTTTATCTATTCACATGTCGATGGGCATTTAGGCTGTTTCCAAGATTTAGTTATTACAAAACATGCTGTTATAAACATGGGTGTGCGTATATTGCTGGCATATAATGCTTTTAATTCTCAAGAAGGGAAACACACCAAGAAAGGGAATACCTGGGCTGCATAAAACCTCTAGCTCTAGGTTTTGAGGATCGTCCACACAGATTTCCACTATTGTTGCACCCATGTACACTCTCACCGATAGCTGAGAAGTGTTCCTTTTTCCTGCAGCCCCTCGATCATTTCTTATTGGTTGATTTCTTGATAACAGCCATTCTTTCTGGAGTGAGATACAGTCTCAGCATTGTTTTAATTTGGATCTTTTGATTGACCAGTGATGTTGAACATTTTTTCATGTATTTATTTGCCATTTCAACTATTCCATCTGTGTGTATTCATCTCAGGTGGCCTTTTTTGGGGGTTAAGGTCTTTAAATTTGAGGGTTCTGGTTTTCTTTTTTTGAGCTGCGTTTATATTCTAGGTATTAATCTTCTGTTTGAGGAACAGCTGGAAGAATTTTTTTCCCACTCTCTGGGTTTTCTCTTCACTTTTTTGATAATTTCGTCTGTTGTGCAAAACCTAAAGGATGGATCCCAGTTGTTGATTCTTTGTGATATTTCCCACATGACTGGGGTTTGTTCATAAAGTCCTTCCTGCACCATGGTTTTCAAGAATTCTATCTATTCTGTCTTTTGTAAGATTTAGCGCTTCTTCTTTAATAAAGATCTTTGGTCCGTTTTGATTTAATTTGTGGATGGTAAGAAATATGTGCCTAGTTTTAATCTTTAGCATGTACAAAGCTAATTTTTCCATCACCATTTATTAAAGAGGCTGTCCTTCCAGTGAAGTTGTTTGACCCTTTTGGTAGAGATCAGGTGACTGAGTATGTTTGGAGTTGTTTCTGCATCTTCTAATCTGTTTCACTGATTCTTGGATCTGATTTTATTTATTGATTTATTTACTTAATTTTTTTTTGTCAGTGCCATTCAGGTGTTGTGTTACCTTCTTATTCAGAATTGCTTTTGATATTCTAGGTATCTTCTGGTTCCAAATGAATTTTAGGATTGTTTTCTCTAATTTTGTGGGTTACACCATTGATGTATTGTTTGAGACTGCATTTAATCTATATGACAATTTTGAAAGTACGGTCATTTTCAATATATTGGTTCTTTCTACCCAAGAAAAAGTGATACCTTTTTGTTTTCTGATATCCTCTTTAATCTCCTTTTTCCAAGTACTGTAGTTTTCATTGTAAAGATCTTTTACAACCTTCATTGGATTGATTCCTAGGCATTTCTTTTTCTTTCCTTTTCTTTTTGGATGCTATTGGGGAAGGTATTGTTCCCTAATTTCACTCTTAGAGAGTTTATTTATGTACAGGAATGTTGTTCAGTTTTGAGTATTGACAGTGTATCTAGCTATACCACTGAATTTTATTATTAAATTTAGATGCCTTTTGGTGGAGTTTTTGGTCATTTTATGTAGAGCATCATCTCATCTACAAATAATGATTTGTACTTCTTCGTTCCCTAACAATTTTTTCTTTTTAAATTTCTTATTCTCAGATATTTTGTCACAGTGATGGAAAGCTAAAACACATATGTAGAAACAGTTTACATGTTAATTTTTATTAAGTCAATTTCAAATTTAGCTAAGATTTTGAATAACTAGCTTTGTAAATTAATTTGATTATTCTGGAGGAAATATTACTATGCCATGGAACTAATGATAACTTTATTCACTGATTCAACAAATACTTACTACACTGCTACTATACTAGGAACTGTAGTGAAATAAAATAATGAACAAGACAGATGGAAATCTTTGCCATTATGGAGTTTACATAAACAAAAATCTAATGGAGGAGAATAAAGGAGACCTTAATGCCAAAAAGAATGCCAAATCAAGTGTATTAATTAAGAGAGACTATTTCATGTATTAGTTTCTTAATATGTAATATGCTGTTTACCATATTACTACCAATTTAGTAGCTTAAAACAATGTAAATTCATTACTTTACAGTTTCTGTGAGTCCCCTGAAGAGTCCAAGCACAGGCTTTCTGAGACTTCTGCTCAATGCTTTTGGATGCTGAAATGAAGGTGTTGCCTGAACTCTTGTTCCCATGTGTAGCTCAAAGTGTTCTTCAGGCTCATCCAGGTTGTTAGAATAACTCAGGTCCTTGTGACTGTAGGGTTGAGGTATCGTTTTCTTTCTATGGTAGCCTTGGTTGAGTTTATCCTTAGCTCTCAGAGGCCCTCTGTCTACCCTTGGCATGTTATTCCCACAGATAATGCACAGCATGGTCACTTCTAATTTTCATTTTACAGATGAGCAACTGAGCACAGGTAGACTAAGTTACCTGCTATAAACTCCCTGGTAAGTCAGGGTGTAAGGCAATTTGGTTCCCTACTGTGTGACTTTAAGCAATGCCAAATGACAATTTCCTTTAGTTAGGGCTGACTGAGTCAGTATTTTGTCCTTTTTCTGGATCTGTTTTAGCGTGTGTCCTAATATTTTTTTTTAGGCTACAAAAGGCTCAATGATTTTTGCTATAATAAGAGCTGCCTTGTACTAAAGTCACTGCTAATTATCTTATAATACTTATGACACCTATGAAATAAGTAGTTTCACCATTTTTATCATCTTTTATACAAGCCTAAATATAAAAAACTGAAACCATGATCTAAATCACCTGAGCAAGATCATACACCTGGTAGATGTTAGAGAAAGCTGTGATGCCCAGGTCTTTATGTGCTAGGACTGGGTGTTACTCTTTTGCCTTTACATCATGCTTTACCTTTCACCTTTTCTCCAGACCACGTACTTACCGTGTAATTTATGTATTTTCTGTGTAACAAAAAAACACTGGGCTGCTAGTCTACTGCTTTGGCCCTTCCACTCTGCTCTAAGTTCTAAACCTTTCAACAATTCATTCCAACTTTTCATGGCTACTGTGTTCCTGTTGGAATCACACGATGTGTGTCAAGTATCTACAGTGTAGCAGTCACATTATCTGCCTTTCAATTGATATGTGACTTTTTCTTTAGAAACTGTCTCCTGGAATGATAGGAGGGGCTATGTGTTTTCACTATGAAACTTGAGTGCTTTGGTCAGAAGTTCTGAATTTTTTAAGCAAAATGCTACCAACAAGATTTTTATCCTGGAAAATATGGCTATGCTTTTTCTTCAGTGGTTGTTAGTTTTTTATTATAAATTATACCCTAGATACAGAAGACCATCTGTTTTTGTTTGCCATATGTGAAATAGACATTTATGATTTTGGAATATATTCATGGGTCTGAAGTATTAATATACTTCACATAGTGATAAAAATGCTATTAAAAGTTGTGCCTGGTTTGCATATGTTGCATGAATCCACCTGAACTTCTTGTATCAAGGATACTAATTAGCTTACAATGAGAAGTACTGATGTTGTTTTGTTTTCTTCTAATATTTTTTAGGGTCCTGTTTGAGATAAAGTGTTTTCAGTTAAACACATTAATTTGCCATAAAATGGTGCTTTGGTCACCCAAGAATTGGATATAAGCCAGTGTTTGCAGCAGATTGTAACAACAGTGAAATATTTCCATCCCCTAATGAGTGCACAGTGGAAGAAAAAGCAGGAAGACAGGAAATTGCAGGGGAAGGAAAAGAACATTCAAGAATATTCACAGTGCAGGGTTTATAAGAAACCTTCACAGGCCTCATCAGTCTCCCCCAAATTTGAAAACAGAATCCTAGTGCCGAAAAATTTAATAAGGAGAAATGCATATGGTGCATTACCTGCTCACAAGCAAGTCTATGATGAAAAAAGAAACAAATCAAACAAACCACCATAGATACATTTCTGCAAAAAAAGTGATGCTGTTGAAAAAGAGCCCCAGGCAAGTACTTCCCCATAAATTACAGGGAAGGCGATGTTATCCCAGCAGGTGGCAGCACCATGTGCATTTCTGCCACTGAAGACCTTCCAGAGGGTTACAGCAAGGACAGTTAAGACCAAGACATGGAAGATCCTGACTCTGACGGCCCAGGCTAGTACCTGTCTTTGTGTTTCAGTTTATAACAAAACAATTTAAAAATAAATGAACAAAAACTTTCATAATGTAAACCAAAATTTACGTGTTCCTACTGAAAGTGTCTGCTTTTAGACTAAATGTTCTTGTAAAAGTCAAGTAGTTAAAAATGCTAAGTTTATAAGTAAAAAAAAAAAATACAGTAAGCTAAGTCCATTGAAAGAATTGAGTGTAGCCCAAGTTACCATGACTGTGCAGTCCACGGTAATGAGCAATCACTCACTTAGCCTTCACGATCACTGGCTGCCCTCCTCCCCCGTCCAGAGCAACTGCCCATCTGGAGAGCTTTGTCCCTGGTAAGCTCCCTATACAAGTGTTCTGGTTTTTATACCTCGTTTTTGTTTGGGTGCCTTTTCTATGTTTAGATACATAGATACCATTACATTTTAATTACCTACACTATTCAATTGGTAACATGCTATACTGTTTTACTGCCAAAAGTCTTAGGCTGTCCCTACAGCTTCAGCTTTGCCATCTAAGTGTGTGCAAGTACCTTATGATGGTCATACAATAATTAAGTCACTTGGTAATGCTTTTTTTCAGAATAATCTCTGTCCTTAAATGATAACTCATGACTATTTATTCGTTCGAAGAGATACAGCTATGATTCAGTGAGATAAATGCAACTTAAAGATTGATAAGATTGTTTAAAAACTCATATAATTAAATGTGTGCTCTCTCAAATTGTTCAAATAAGTCATTTTAAACCTCTGGATATCCTAGAAAGCATACTAAATGCAGACAAACTGATAACAAATATGGATAATGTTTAAATTTTTAAAACTTTCTTACAGCAAAAACCTCCCTCAAAATACCCTCCGTTTCCTTGAAACACACTTAGCTCATCATTCTCGCCACCGTCCGAAGCAGATCTGGAGGCCCTCTTTTATGAATACCTTTACAGGTTTTGATTAAAAAAATATAGGTTGAATGCTCCTGCTGAGTGCTAACCCCCAGAAAGGCGGACTCCAGTGTCTTCATTCACCTCCCTGGGTACAGGGCCAGGCGGCTTCTGGATTTTTGACTTTTTCCCAGGGTCAAAATAACAAGGAAACGTGAACACGTGAATCAGTTCAGGACGTTGAGGCATCACAACAATGCAGCTGAAGACATTCACAAAAGAGGACTTTCAGAACTGCTTCAGAATGAGAAGAAGGACCAAATAAGTGTATCAGAAGCAAGAGGGAGTATTTTGAGGGGGATTAATGACAATTGTCCTTTAAGAAATACAGCTAAAGTTTTTAAATGTTCACCTTATCTTTTGAACACATCTCATAGTTTATAAAAAGAGATGTTTCTTAAACTCCTTTCATATTTTCTAGAATTCATTATCACTCCTCATTGCCTGAAGGGCAGTAGGCCAGTGTTCTTCTATAGCCTTCCTAGGAGGCTTTGTCTTACATTTACTATACTTGCGCTGTCATTTCTTGGGATGACTTGTGGGAGAAACTTTAAAACCTCTTTAGTTTTGATATAGCTCAGCACAGATTTAAGGATTTTACAAAATGACTCTAATTCATCCCTGACAAAATATGCGAGCTCCTTACCTGAAAAGCCTAACAACCAGCACTTGGTAGAACTTTAGGAAGCCCACACCGTACGACTTCATTCTGGTGTCCAGTTACTAATGCCCAACTTTCCCCTCCAATGTCTCTCGTGTTCCTTCTTTTCTAAAAAAATATTTTTGTAATTTTACTTTCTAATGAGCTTTATTGACTCAATTTAGATATAATAACTAATCGTATTCATCAGAGAATTTGCACCTGTAGATGATAAATCTTCCTCTCTTTTTTCCCAGTCCCCTTCTCTCCCTCCAGCCCCTCTGTCCATAGTTTGCAAAGCTTGGTTGCCTCTTTATCCTTCTCCTATCACCTTTTCCCTTCACCCTACCTACCTCTTGCCTTTTAAACAATTTATTCTTGTTTCACACTATCTATTGTACATGTTGGTCCTTATTTACTCTTTCAGTTTCTCACAGCAGGGAGACAATGTGTTATTTACACATCTGTCGGATTTATTTCACTGAAGAGTGTGGTCTCAAGTTGCATCAGTTTACCTAGAATCATCTCAGGTTTTCATGTTTCTTCTATCTGAAATGAAGCTTAGATGAGGCATCGCGGAATGTACCTGTCATCCCACCTGCTCAGGAGGCTGAACCAGAAAAATCACTTGAAATGAGGAGTTTGAGGACAGCCTGTACACTATAGCAAGCAATCATTCAAAAACAATGCAGTTAACAGCTGTCAGGTCTATCTCCAAACTTTATTCTCAAGAACAAGTGAAATGTAGCAGGGAATGGTGGCACAGCCCTGTAATCCCAGCATTTAGGAGGCAGAGGCAGGAGGATCGCCAGGAGTTAGAGTTTAGCCTAGGCTACATAGTGAGTTGAAGACAACCTGGATTACATAAAGAGACCCTGTCTCAAAAAGCAAAACAAACACACACACTAACAACAAAAGACACATAAAATATAAATGATGGCAATTTATAAGTGCCAAATGTAAAATTGCAATTTTATTTTTAAATTTGATTTTTGTTGAGACTTTGAAGGTGCATAACTTTCCAAAAGATAAACGTGTTTGTTGTTAGTAATCCCTCCACTGATTTTTAAATTCCATATATCCTTTGAGTATGCTGAATTAATTTTTAATATTATACTGCTCCTTAAATATTCAAGATAACATTTACCAGAAAATGTTTTCAATTTAAATGCTGTATCTACATGATGCAGTGTCTGAAACTTCCTGTGAGTTTTAATGAAACGGAGTCACATGGCATTTTTAAATAGCTTTAGGTAGCAATCTAGATACCACCTTGAAAGATGCAATTCTAATGCAGCTGTTCAAGTCCATGAGTCAGAAGTTTCACATCTAACTGACACTTGTTTTTGGTGGTCGGTTTTGGTAATTTTTAAAATCTGGCCAGACAATTTAGTGTATTGAAATCCAACTTTATTCACAGATAGTTTCTTTCTCTTCTGCAAATCAACATGGAGAGTCTCAAAATTATAGCGCCTCTCTACATCTGAAGGCTTTTCTCTGTGTTACCATATTCATCGTTTGCCCTTTATTATTTCCATTAATTAATTTTGCCCTTTAACTTCTACTGATCAATGTGGACTAATTTGTAATTGCAGCATTTCTATGAAATAATACCAAATTAAGACTGATCATGTCATGCTGTGAGTAAGGGATATTAACATTTTTGAACATGGTATTTGATTTATGCTTAAATTCTAGTTATGAAAAATTTTGAATATTATGGTTGAAAAATGTGTGACACATTTTTGGTGGTTTGAAAATGATGCAACTTTACATTATCCCACTCTTATTAGGAAGTTAAAATATACAAGGAAGTAATGAAGACATTAGATATCTCAATGTCTGCATTAATTTATAAAAAGTGATCACATAGATTTTAATGTAGATCGCCTATATGGTTATTTACTCATCAACTGAATATATAATTATCACTCATTTTGCACCAGATATTACACAAGGTAATGAAATAAACTGATGCAAAAATTTTTGACCCTATTCTCCTGGAACTGAGTTTGGTGGTAGGAATGAACACATAGTCATTCACGTATCATGAGTCAGTGACTTTTAGAGGTATGGTAGGGAACCACAGAAGTACAGAGGGAAGTTCCTCTGGTCGGATTTTGAAAAGCTCTTTCTGAAAGATATGTCATTTAAGCTCTGTCATCAATGGTTATTTGAAAAAGTAATTTAATACATGGAAACATAACAGCCACATTGCTTAGAAGAGCTAGTGACCAAACTAACAAAACCATTTCACTTCCATGGCTGTGTCGCTTCCAAGCGCTAAACTGTCTTAAACACTTTTGTTTGCAAAGGGTGGGTTCTACTACAGTATTTCACCAATTAATTGTAATATGTTTGACTGTCATGAAGTTATCATTTTATCAGTTCTACAGGTTGCTTTTGTTATTTTAAACATATTCTGATAATTACTATGGTATGAGCCTGGCATCTGTACAGTTTTCCACCTTGTAACTCCATGATATTTTATGGCTTCAAGTATGTAAATGTTTTATAAATTTTGTTGAGACTATTATCATTTGTCATTTGATACAAAACAAACAATCAAATCCTTCATTCTTTCTCCATACATTAACAAAAAATTACATTTTCTTACTTTGCTGGGTCATATAATGTGTTTTGACACAATGGATTCTTTTTCTTTGATTAATTGTTTAACATCATGACAAAGGTTTGTTTCATCTACATTTTAATCATGGTTTTTACCAAAATATTTTATTTTCCTTGGGTTAGCACTTAGGTCATCTTTTATGTTTTAAAGTAGTAATATGCACTTTGTTGTATTTTCATATATACCCTATATACTGTCACATGGAGTCTTTCTCTCAGATATCTTCTGGCGTCCTCAGTTCTCGTATCCTAATCTGAATCAGTTACTCTTGAGATTTTTCTACAGCTTAATCTGAAAATTGTCCTGCATTGCTTTCCTAGGTGGAATCCATTGCTGAATCCTATCTCTCCTTCAGTACTTCATACTGTTCCTTATTTTCTTTTTTGTTTTATCCTTTATTTCTCTAGTGAAGGTAATAACTTTTAAATAAATATGTATCATATTAGCAGATGACTATTCTGTTCTCATTGTGTGTGTGTGCATGTGTGTGTTCGTACGGAGTGTATCATTCAACTTGAAGGCATAAATCTGTTTTCCAAGCATTCAGTGTTGTTGGTAAATGTACGTTAATTTATTCTCATTTATTTTATGGTATGCAAGTTAGGAAGATTTTAAGATCAATTCTAGTTCTGAGCCTTTATTATTTTTCCAATTGGTATTTTTCACTTTAAAAACATATATTTTAATTGTAAGCAATTTGTTTCTATGCATCTACTACTAATTTTTTCCTCTCTTTTCTGAATTTACTGGGTTTTGACTTTATATTATTAAAGTGTTGTACTACAAATGCTTGACCCTACAAATCTGGCTTTGAACTCATGATCCTTACGTATTATCTTCCCACAGCGGTGAGCATAGGATGCCTCAGCACCCCTGATTTGCTTGACAGTGAGAGAATTTCCCAACTTTATTTTCTAGACCTCTACTTTGAATTCCATTTAGTTTATTGTTTGTTTAGCATCTCCAGCTTCTGTAAATCTGTTGATATATTTAACTTGTGCTCCTGTCCTTTTTTTTCTTTTTATTTAAGGAGAAAAAGAAAAAAAAAACAGAAAAAGGGTACAAGTAATACAAAATTTAAAAAGGAAACAGTAAGAAATCACTAGTTAATAGATTACATTTTCTCATCTTAGAAATAGTTGTTCAAGTTACAAAATTGAAGCATATAAAGTGGACTTTCAAACAGTGAGACTGCAAACAGTTTTGTTCAATGATCCAAAAAAACTCAGTAATATGGTTATCTATCCTATACACTTAAACATATATGCAGTTATAACCTTTAGAGCACTTTCTTTTGTTTTCTTTTGACAATTACACATTTTGGGTTTTATTACTCCCACAGTTCTTATTACTTTTTTTGAAGAGAGTAAAACCAAATGTGACATATCAGAACAGAGTCAGTCAAATAAAAAAGATGGACATAATAGATAATGTAAAAACAAAATAAAAGGTGATCAACAATGGTTACCATACTGCCTCTTGCTATTTTAAGAAGAATTGCCAGTTATAATAAAATTGAATAAAACAGTAATAAATAAAACCAAAGCATTGGAGACATTACAGGACTTCAAAAGAAGACAATAGTCAACCAGAATGGGCGTCATAATGAATCTTATTGTCTTCACAGTTTTGCCTATACTTTTGAACTTGGTACTATCAAGCAAAGCAGAATAGGGGAAAATCAGTCAAAACAAGATGATGAGGGCAATACAGGATTTCAAATCAAGTTAACAGGAAATCAAAGTAGGTTACTATAATGTATCCTGCTATTTTTTATTTATTTTTTCCTTAATTAAAAAGATAAAAAGAAAAAAGTAAATAATTAAAAAAAGGGATTGAGATAAAAGAGGGCATAACAACAGAACAGTGCAGGTCAAAACATAACCATTTAAGCAAAATAGTGTTTCACCACAAGATGTCCTATCATAAAAATAGTTACTATAGTGTCCCTTTCCTTGAAATTTTTTTTTGTCTTTTTTTTTTTTTTTCCTTTTTATGAGTACAGGGGATCGAACTCATGACTGCCTGCTTTAAGGCAGGAGCTTATGCTGC
Source organism: Cavia porcellus (assembly GCF_034190915.1). Lineage (NCBI taxonomy): Eukaryota > Metazoa > Chordata > Mammalia > Rodentia > Caviidae > Cavia > Cavia porcellus. The sequence goes on along the minus strand of NW_026947484.1, from coordinate 25,421,800 downwards.
TGAGTTAAATCCCCAGCCCTTTACTTGAAATCTTTGAGTATAACTTCGTATACTGTAGCAGCAAACATATCAAGACACTATAAAACCATTCAAGAGAATGACATTATTACAGGGTATTTGGAACCAATTAACAGAAAATGAACAATGGTTTCTGTATAATCTCCTTGTCTATAAAAGTTTTTACTTATATTATCATATATAATAAAATCCAATAAGATACAATCTTTTAAGACCGATGGAGACAGAATATATTCTTTTTTTTTTTTTTTTTATCAGTACTGGGTATCAAACTCACAACCGCCTGCTTGCAAGGCAGGTGTTTATGCCACTGAGCTAAATCCCCAACCCCAAGAATACATGTTTGATGGGACTTCAAAACAAGATGATACTAAATCAGCACTAGTTATTATGATGTCTTGTTTTCTCCAAAATAGCTGTTCCTACCATCCAACCTTCTCTGCCTCATTTCTGTTGAGCTATTTTTCTGTCGTTTGTTGTCACTTTGTCTTCTTCATTTCACTTTCTGCTCCATTCATTGTGGCCTCTCTGCACTATTTCTCGAATCTTGGTATTTTCCTTTTTTAGACTATCCTGCAGTATTCTCTGTAGAGTTGAATTGGCAAATTCCCCTATTTCCTCTTTATCCTGGAAGCACCTTGTTTTTCCATCAATTTCTAGGGACAGTTGTGCAGGATATATCAATCTTGGCTGGAGGTTATTATATTTCAAAGCTTGAATTATTTCCCCCCATGCTCTTCGTGATTTGATGGTTTGTGCTGAGAAGTCTGCTGTAATTCTGATGGGTGTTTCCTTGTAAGTGATCTGTTTCTTGTTTCTGATGGCTTTTAATATTCTGTTCTTATATTGGATTCCTAGAATTTTGATTATTATATGTCTGGGTGTAGCTCTGTTTGGGTTGTAGGTGGCAGGGGTCCTGTATGCCTCATACATCTGAGTATTTTTACCTTTTGCTAAATTAGGGAAATTCTCTTGGATTATTTCTGTGAACAGCTTTTGTAGTCCATTTGTTTGTGTCCCTACTTCATATTTTATGATCTTAATTCTTAAGTTATAGATCCTCTTATCATCTTCTAGCTTTTGTATTATTGCTGTTTGTTTTCTTGTTATTTTTAAGAAGTTTATCATTTCATGCTCCCACATTACAAATCTGCCCTCCAGTTCAGATAATTTATCCTTAGTTTCTTTCAAGCTGTTATGCCAGCTTTCCATAGAGTTTTAAGTTTCCTGGTAATCTCTTTGAACCTGCTTCACATATTCTATGTTTTCTCTATTTTCTCCATCAAGCAATTCTCCCCCTTTTTTCTCTTCTTCCATTCCACCATGTGAGTTTCTTGGGCGGTGCTTAGCATTTCTCTAACTATTCTACTTATATCTTGCTTCAGGTCATTAATAACTTCATTTCTGAACTCGTGTATGAGGCTCTGGAGATAGCACTTTATGTCTATTGGTGCCATGTCTGATATTGCATGTTTCTCAGGATTGGGGGCCGAGGACCATTTCTTGTTGCTCCCTCTTCTCATATTTTTTGTTCCTTTTAATCAAGCGTATATAGGAGGCCCAGTTACTTTCTTTGTTGGTTATAGTTTGTTGAATTCTGCCGTCTAGGTTTTCCCGCCCACTGCAGAGACACAGACCTGGGCAGCCTACCCTGGGCCCACCCAGGTCAACCTACTGAAGGCTTCACTGCTAGGGTGCACCTCCAGGTGCTGGGACCTGGTTTGGGCTAGCCTACTGGGTCTTAAGTCAGCAGCAACACCCAGGCCAGGCACTCCCCACCAATCCTGCTTGAGAGGGGAATATGTGACTGAAGTCACTGCAGCACCCTGTCCCAGTATGTCCTTTGCTGAAGCCTCCTACTCTATGGAAGGGTCCCCGATCTGCTCACTCACCTCAGGTCAATGCAGGGCTCTCGGCCAGTCCTGCTCTCAACTCCATTCACAGCTTCCCACTCTCAGAGCTTTCATACCTCTCTCCTTGCCATGCTGATTGGGACGCAGAAGCGGCTGCAGGAAATTCAAATTGCAGCCTCCAGTGGTGCGGGGTCCAGCTTCCATGCTGAGACCTTATCTGTTCCTGTTATATCACCAGGATTGCGTTTCCAGTTGTTTTCTCTTAGTTTAGTTCATTCCTGGGTCGGCAAAGTATATCTCCCCTTGCTTAGAATTTCTTGCCCAGCACCATTCCTGGATTTTAAGTGTGGTTTCTCAGCCTCTGAAGCTGCTGCTATCTATCCGCCATGTTCTCCCAGAATGCTCTTGTCTCTTTTTTAAATCAAATTTTATTGGTACATTTTAGATGTACATAATGATCACATTCATCAAAGAGAATTTGTACCTGTACATAACATAAAATGCCTTTTTTTCTTTCCCATTCAACCCACCTTGATTACATTGTTCTCAAATGTTAGTTTTACTTGCACAAATTTGTGTTTTTAGTCTAGAAATATTATAAGAAAGAAAAGAAAATATAATATATCGGGGATCCCAGTATGATTTGGGAGACAGATGGGTTATGAACAGAAACAGGGATTTAAAGTTTGAAATATTAAGTCTAGTAATAGCAGGACATGTCACGATTACCTAGGTGTAATACCATATGTTACCTTGTATATATACTCACTAAGCATATTGAATTTTTTTATCTTACAGACCTTAATTGTGAAAGTTACATGATCATTTAAGAATATATATTAAGACTGGAGAGGCATGGAGAAAATTAGGAGCCTGTTAAAAGAGCTCATATCAGGGTTGAATATCCTTCCTGAAGTAGAAAGATTAGAAAGAAGATGAGGGAGAAAAATGAAGAGATAGTACAGAAAAATTATAAAAGCGTTTAAAAGAATAAAGGCAAAAATTGATAATGACCTCAGATAAAATAAACACAGATAAAACTACACTTTCATATATCCTGGTAAAAGTTCTAAAAACTGCACAACTAAAGAGAACCTTAACAATAGAATAAACGTATATTAATTTAAAAGAATAAATAAAAGCAAATGAAAGTGTGTCTATCTTCACAAAGCAAACAGTAGAATATAGAAAACAACAGAATGATAATTTTGAAAATGCTAAAATAATAAACTTATAATTAACAACTTATAATAAACAATTTATAATTCAAGACCATTCTACTTCAGCTTAAATATCATGTTCTATTCAATAAATGTTACTGGTCATCAATATAATATTTTCCTTGAATAATCCAACTCTAAAATTATAATGAAAAACTTCCCAAGCTTAATTCAGGAAAATTGGAGATAATTATAAAGAAGCCTGATTTAAATAGTTAATTTTGTAAAATAATGAGCCAGGAAGAATGCTAAGATATTTAAATGCTCACTGTTTAGTGTATCCTAAATGGTTAAGGAGTCATGCCCTGTTAAACTTGAAGATCAAGAAAAAACACAACTCCAAGCAGATCAAATTCCATAGTTTCTAAGGTACACTTTTATTAGACTTATTATACACAATTTAACTCAGATTAACTATGGCATTATTGATAAACATACGAAGGCCAATAACATAATTAAGCGAAAATAGGTTTCAGTAGAAGGTTATGTCCATTACTGGAACTGCAAAATACATGCCCAGAGTAAATATTTTTAAGTGCTATGCAGTAAAACTCGCAACTAGTAAACATAAAATAAGACTGCAATTTTATTTTCAGGCAAATTGTTATAAAATAAAGTGGAGAAACCAAAGGCATTAGAACTGGATTACACTTTAAAACTCCAGGTTTTTGACTGGCTAGCTGTGCAACATGGGACTACTTTTAATCTTAATTTTAATTTTTTGCATCTGTAAAACATTTTAAAGATTGTAGTACAAAGTTATAAGGATGCTTCAAACGCTAGTTATTATTACACTGATGAAAAGATGCCAAAGCAATCAAAATAATTGTGCACTATCTTTTGATATATTCAAAGGAAAGTTCCTGTATGTGCCTGACTGATAAGGTTTGGTTGGCTTTGGGGTCTGCCCCAGGTAAGTGGTGCAGCACACATCTGGATGTACCTGGCCTGGTCATGGAGGTACCAACTTTGGTCTTACATCTGGTCCTACACCCTTTTCTCTCTGCCCCAGTTTGGCTTTGTGTCCTGGTCATCAGGAACTATGTCTTTGTTCCAGCATGCCTTTCTCCTGTGATGCTAGATGACCGTGAAATTGTTGGGAATACACCCTTAGACTCAAAATAGCAGCACAGATAAAAAAGCATTTGCATACCAAAATATTTAAAGTCTTTTAACTTCTTTAGGGGGGCATGAACACACTCTAGTATGAGGTAGCAGATGTGTGCAGACACATCTTCAGGCTCCTTTTATTTGCCAATGTATTGGAAATAGCTGACATTCTCATCATTAGCTAGTTTGAAGGTTCACAATACATCCTGGTTGGCTAGCTGAAGCAACATGAGGGGAGGGCATAAAGGGTGCTAGGCAGGGTCACTAAGAGTGGCGAGAGCTAGTGGTATGCAGAACTGAAAGTCCTTGGCTGTTGTTCAGTTATCTTAGGTGACCAGTTCCACCACTGGACTCTAAGCTGAGCAGAGATTTCCCAGTAACTGTGGGTGGGAAAGACAGCGTAAGGTGGACTAGATTTTAAAATGGAGGTACTCTTGTTCAAATCCTTTGATAGAATAGATCTTGTTTGTTACAGAATGGGCCCCCTGAGCTGATGAACTACATTAAACCTCTGTTCGTTAGGTTGCGGGTGTTGGATATTGTATGCAGCAACAGGAATACCAATACAGAACATTAGCATTACTGGAGAATTGAGACCACCACTATGTTTATACCTGACCGTGTGGTTTAGAAACCTTTGGAACCAGTTGGCTAGAGGAGTTTGGAAAGTTTTGAAAATGTGGAGTAGAAAAGCCCTAGTTTCATACAAACAAAGCCTGATGCGTGACTCCAAATTCTGGCCCAAGTTCAGAAGACTAGAATGCTGATAGGAGTGTGGCCAGGCTCAGGAGGTTTTATCTGAGAATCAGGGCCCTGCTGAGTTGGAATAGGAGCCATATGTGTTACACTATGTGAAAATATTTCAGCATCCTGCCCGTGTCCTGCAAATTTGCAGGTGACTGAGGGATAGATTGAATTATTTGGCAGAGAAAATTTTAAGGCAGCCCAATATTTAAGCTGCAACATGGGTATTGCTGGCTGTTTTTAGCCAGATTTATAATGAGACTTGGGGGATAAAAAGCAGAGCCAAAAGTTTGAAAAAACTTGTTTCTGCACAAAAGAAACCATGTGAAAAGTTGAGGCCAATGGAGGTGTGATTGCTGAAGAGATTAGCTCCAATAGATTTAAACAAAGTATTTTGTATAAAAGCAAAAGGACACTGTTTTCAGGGGATCTAAAAACTCCACAAAACCGTGTAGACTGAAGGCTCTGAATACAAAAGTGTAAACCTGTCATTTGGGAAGAGTCCTTGACTTCTTTCCAAGAAAGCCCTTCTGACAAAATTTATCCTCTTGTTCTATTTGCAAGTTGCCATAAACTAAACAGTTTTTCTCTACCTTATTCTTCTGCTATGATATTCCTACCTTTGGGGAAGCTAACCATGAACTGAACCCTGAGAAATGGTGAACCAAATTAAACGTTTCCTCTGCTAATTTGTAGGAGTTAGATATTGTGTCCCAGTGATGGAAAAATTGACTAATACCCTGAAGAATACAGTAAGAACGAAATGGAGAAAAAGAAAAAAAATCAGATTGTGCTCATTCTGCATACTAGCATTTGTGTTGAAAACTTACATACATCATTTTCTTAAACTAAAAAAGAAGTTTTCAATATAGGTCTGATTTTATTTTTTGTTATTTTACAGACAGGAAAACTGCATTTAGATGTTAAAAATCCTGCATTATTTTCACTTTAACAAAAGTAATTTTATGTATCAATGAATAAGTGTTACACATTTCAGAGGAAAGGACTGATGTCCTTGTATGAATTTTAGAGAAAATATGTCAGTTGTTTCCATACAAATCTGGTTTAATATGTAGATTTAATCACACATATTTTAAGAATAGCTTCCCTTTGATTATTCTGTCTATGTATTGACTTCTTGTTTTTTTCAAATTATTGTTTGGTTTGCATTTTATTTTTAGTGGAGTCAACCAACTCTAGACAAAACTGAAAAGTAGCTGAATTAAATCATTTTCTGGTAAGTAACACATGTCATTTTTCCCTCACTCTATTCTTTAAAATTGTATCAGGGAAAACATTGAAATTAATAATTTCTTTTTGCATGTAAATTCACATTGTTTTTTTAGCCTCAAAATAGTACCTCAAAACTTAATTTGAGCTAGATAATGAAAGCAATTTTATTCTACTAAAAGAAAGCTAGGCATTTGAAGGTAAATAAAAGACAAGGAGGAAGTTAAAAATAAAACACTTCTTTGGAATTTTTGAAGTGACTTATTATTAGTGTTGTCCAAATACTGAAGTAAAATTTTAAAATGGAACTGGTTTAGAAATCTTCACACTGAAAAACAGGTAATGACTTCAACAACGTATGTTATTTTTAATGTCTTTCTTCTGTTGGGCACTAGACTGCCCCCTAAGTAATTTGGGAGTTCCAAATTTTTATAACAAGATGAATTGTGAAACCTGATTACAGCTGTTGAATTTATGTAGCTGTACTATGTTGGGTTACATTGGTAGAGGTACTGCTTGCTATACCTTTTCAAAAGATAATTTATGCTCCTGTAGTTGTTTATCTCTATTTTGTGAATCTATTTCTAGACAAAACAACCAGATTCTACCTCTACTGCTGCAATGAAAAATAAGTTCTTAGTATTTTGAAACATTTAATCTCCCTTGTGAATCAGGAACAAAAGTATTGCTTACTAGATAGATTTTAATGTTTTATTTAAAAGCAATCTAATGTACAGATGACTTCTGACATATATCTCCACTCCAAATTAGAGCCAAGACTATACTGGTCAGGAATCATGATTGAGAGTACTAAAAATTACGTTTTTGACAGTTTTGGTGAATAGAAAATATTGGTTTTGCATTAGTTAAGACAACAACAAGTAATAATAGTAATAAAGACAACAACAAATTGCTAAGTGATAGAACTTGTTTTTATTTTGCATAACGATCTGAACGGAGCACTTTAATTTTGTTCCATGAGATTATTTATCTATGTTCTTTCCTTCAATTGGGCTGTCATCATTTCAGCTTGGTAGCCTTTTCACGGTGAGCAGGTCTTAGGAGAAAGGCAATGTACTGAAGGCATATTAAAATGCTAAAACTTTGGTCCAGAAGAGGCACATATATGGAGAAAAATTCATATGGCTCCATTTTAAGAAGGACACTGGACATTCCATTTAGTCTTGTATCCAAAAATAAAGGAAACCCGTGTTTCAGTAGACATCTCACAGTTTGCCTTATGGTCTATTCTATTTCAGTTGGTTTTGTTGAAGTTTCTTGAGAATATGCACATTTTTTTTTCCTCTGAAAGGGTGAGAATTTTATGGTCTCTGTATGAACCCTTAAGCTGGAGAAATATTACTGTCTCTTTTCTTACATTCTGTGTTTTATGCTTGTCTATATTGATTAGAAATTAAACATTTTACATTACATGAGATTTTCTATACTCTTAATTTTGTTAACTTACTCAGTCTGAAAAATGGTGGACTAATACTGAAACTCTCCTGTAGTTGTTTACCTGTGTTTTATGAATCTGTTTCTAGACAAAACAATTAAATTCTGTCTCTACTTCTGCAATGAAAAATAAGTTCTTACTATTTTGAAACATTTACTCTCTCTTGAGAATCAGATTCAAAACTCATGGTTTACTAGGTACTTTTTATGTATTCTTTTAAAATAATCTAATGTACAGTTAACATCTAAATTGAAATATAGCAAGGAAATAAAACATAACCTTTCATTTGTTACAGAATCTTTCCTCAATTAGGACTTAATATTAGAGATGCTAGAGTTTAAAAGACATGAAAATGTTGTTCTTTCAGAAAAGATAATAATTACTAAATTTTATATTATGATCATACTCATGTTTTAATGTCACCTGAAGTTTTATATGCAACAAAATTCTAGTAGATACAAAAAGCCCATTATTAGACTCCTTACTAGCTGACAGCACTATTTCTCAAAGGGAAATTGTTTCTTTTGGCTGAAGATTTTACATTGCTAAAACTCAACTGTCACTGGGAAAACTAATCTCTTAAACTTCAATATCATTTTACATTTTTTCTGGTTGAAATTTTTATCAATATCTTGAGGGTTTATTTTGACATTGGAGAGCAGGATACTTGATGGTAGTGAGAATAGCTCACTATTTAGGCAAATGGATACACCAAGATCTTTCTTTATAGGGTTGACTAACCTTGTAGATTTGCTATTTATGGGCAGTCCCTTTGAGTTCTGTGTGATTTAGTTTGTTTTTCTTTTTGGGACAGGGGCTCATTATGTAATATAGCCTGGCTTTGAACTCACTATGTGCAGCCCAAGCTAGCCTCCAACTCACAGCAAGCCTCCTGCTTTAACTTCTGGAGTGCTGGGATTACAGGTGTGCACCACCACACCTGGCTCTGGCTGATAAAGTTAGAGCTGATCATGTTCACTATAAAAATTATTATCTGAAAAAGACAGATGCAACATTCCCTGAATGCTCATCTTTATTTTAAATTAGAATATTGTGATTGTTATTTAAGGTAGGTTATTAACAATTCATAATGAATTGAAAAATAGAAAACTTTAATTTTCATGCAGCTATTTTAGAAATGTTAATGAAAGTAGCCTAGAAAGTCAGCTTAGTGATAAAACTTTTTGAAAATAAATTCACATAATAGATAATATAGAGCTTAGGAAACATACTTTTTTAATAGAAGTATCAATCAATGTTGAGTTCCAAAGCGATTATCAGTCAAATGTTAATATCTATTTTTAGTTCTAGAGTTACTTAAATTTTTACTTATCAATTTTATCTTTTTTAAGCTTGTGGATAAAATTGCTGAATGATAAATGAAAAGTTTTCCACTGATTGTGCAAAACTATATGTTGCTTGTTAAGAGTTTATTGCAATATTTACATCTTTGTGTTGTGAAAATTGAAGCTTTAAATTTGAATTTGGGAATATCTTTTGCTTTAAGTTGTAGTTAAGATGTTACCATGGCTTTCAATACCTGTACTGGTGTGAATGTCTGAACTGTTACATTTTTATTTAACTAATAGTTAATGGCTTTTTTCAACTCCTTAAGGTTAGGCCACCTTTTATTAAGCTTTCTTTCTAGTGCTGGACCTTTAATAGGGAACCCATAAATAATGAATGGATTTCCAATATTTCCTAATAAGTTCATATACCATATTAATTAATAAATACATAGTTATTTACTCTTTGTTTTCTTGTACTATGTACCAAAGAATATACAGAGGTGAATAAGACAAAGGTCTGAGAAACCTGGGTCTGGAAATGAGAGATGTGCAAACATCTACAGTGTAAGGTGAATTATAAAAATGAGAACCTTTGAGGGAAGCATAGGCAGAGTACAACAGAGGTTTAATTAGTAGAAAGCTTGTGTGCAATTTGAAGATTTAGAAATACTTTTAGGAGGGTATGGCAGATGAAGTTGAGCTTTGCAATGTGCTTTTGTAGCTGCATAGTGCACTGTGAGGACTGCCATGGTAAAGAGCACATTTTTCATACAGAAGATCAGGGCAAATCAGTTATTTTCCATCTTTGAATCAAACCAGCTGTTATATGGCCCTTGATTCATGTTATGTTTTGATGACTTTGTAAAAATTAAATCCTCCATTTAAGCATAAACTTCTTGACAACTATGTGTTAGTATGCAACATTTTTACTTAGATTCTATTTTAATGAATTATTTTAATTGTACAAATCTATGGAGTACAATATAATAATTGTATATATATATATATATATATATATATATATATATATATAGTATAATAAGCAACTCATTGTAGCAAATATTCCCATGTCTTTAAACATTTTTAAATGGTATATATGTAGCTCAATATTGATGTATTTGTTTGGCATGTGTGAGGCAATGGGTTTGATTATAAGCACTGCAAATAAATATATTTTAAAAATTTGGATTAGTATGTAATAATTCTACATTTTACTAGGCATATTGTGGTATTGCGATACATATACACAATATATCCTGATAAAATCAGGGTACTCCATTTACATTCTTACCTTTACTTTTGTTTGAAAATTTGAGCTTCCACTTTCTGGTTATTAATAAAATACATAGGTTATTGTAAGGTATAGTTACACTATTGTGCTGCACAGTGCTGAGTTTTACTAGCTCCATGGAATTCTTTTTAGCAATAGTAACCAGACTTCTCTATTGCTCTACTCCTACCTTTTCCAGCCTCTAATAATCACTAATATTCCTTCTGTTCTGTCTGTGTTTAAACAACTACACAGGAGACAGAACATGCAGTATTTTTCTCATGCACAATATTTTTAAGATTGTGCTTTGTAATTTTTCAAATTAAAAGGTTTTATAGTTTTAATAGGATAATATCAAGATGAAGGATCAAAATACAATTTCAGACCTCCAGACCACTCAGAACAAGCTCAGGAGACACAAATATACTAGAAATTAGAAGTTACACAGCTGAAATTTCTGCAAAGATAACAATTGAAGAAAAGAAACAACTTAATTCTAGTGATATTTGGTTAATTTTACATTCCTATATCTGATGGGCCGGGCAGCTATTTTGAAGACAATAAGAGGCATTATGGTAGTCATTGTTAATTTCCTGTAATTTTGTTTTGAAATCCTGTATGATTTTCATTATATTGTTTGGTTTTACTGTGTTTTGTTTTGTTTGATTTTATTATGTCTGATAGGATTGGCAGCTATTTTGAAGATATCAGGATATATTATGGTAGTCTTTGTTGATTTCCCATTACCTTGTTCAGAATTGTAGTATCACTTTCTTATTTTTTTTAAATTTTATTTAATGGAAGACTTAACAAAACAGAAAATGGGTAGAAATAACACATATGTTCAGAGGAAAAAATAAACAGTAAGAAATCACTAGTTGATGATTACAGATTGTCCTTTTACAAATAATTATTCAAGATACTAAAAGGTTTTAGTATCTTTTTAGGAGCATATAAAGTGGGAATTCAAACAGTGAGATTGCAACCAGTGCTATTCAACTTTCCAACAAAAACATAGAAATATAGTTATCAATCCTATACACTTAAAATACATACAGTTATCCATATCTTCAATTATGTTGAGAGTGAACAAACCCAAGCAGGCTAATATCACTCTGAACAAAGAATAATTCTATTGCTGTGTTTCTCATTATGACACTCCAGGATCAGCACTGGGTACTTTAGTGTCTCTTTTTCTTCACAGTATCTGTTCATTTCATCATGTGTCATAAGATCAGTTCTCATAAACTGTTTATAGGTTCTACACATGCATGAGTCCTAACATGTATTTCTACTCTTTCTATATTAGAGGGAGAAACAAAACAAAGCAAGACAGAACAAAATATATTCCTGTAAACAGAAATGAAAAAGACATATAAGATCATTGTACAAAGAGTTCTACCATAGTTTCTGTGTTGTCGCTTGATATCTTCAATAGAATTGGCTATATCATCAGACATAGTATAACTGAATGTATCAGTACATAACAGTATTAATAAAACACAACTTTGTATATAGTATAAAACTTCATAAACAGGCAGTTATCAAACCAGAATATGTATCATGTGCATTGTAGGTCTTGTCATCTTCAGTGTAGTTGCCTATACTTTCAGACTTGATACTATCAACCATATCAGTTTGAATAAAATCTGTCGATACCACACAGCAGTCAAACAAACTAGATTTAACTAAGATCAGTCATGATAAAACAGTATTAGTCATACAAGGCTCCATATTAAGATAATAGGAAATTGAAGATGATTACTGTGCTATATCCTGATGTTTTTGGGATAGCTGTCTGTGCCCACAAATCTAATGCAAGTAGACAAACTGGGACAGAATAAAATCTATCAAAAAATGAAAATAAAATCTATCTAGGCAGAGTGTTGCGAGTAATGTGGGTTTTAAATCTTGATACACTATTAACAATATCTTCTGACATCTTTTTTTAAGACTCTCTCTTCCCTTTCGCTTCCCCAGGGCACACTGTGCATTTTTGGGTCTGACCAAGAACCTTGGTTTTAAATTGTGTGTGGGGGGGGCAACCTGATATTTACCTCTGTGGTTCCAAACCTTCTCCCTCCAGGACTTGATCTCTGATTGTATTCCTTTTCCTGTTAAAACTTGTCTTTCCAACCAATCCACAAATATTGGTCTAATTGCTCCTATTGCTCTCTGGTTCTCTGTCACATAGAGCATTGTTTTCTCATATTTGATTTTCAGTCCATACACCCTTTTTCATGTTACTTATATTTTCTCTAAATAGTATCTTGTTGGACTCTGCCTCCTGACCTAGTCCACGTGTTTTTTTTTTTAATTTAGTGTATCAAGACATTCTATATTAGGGATTATAACCAACCTTCTCTGCCTCATTTCTGTTATGCTCTTTCTTTTGCCATCAGTTGTCTGCTTATCTTCTTCACTCTGTTTTCTGCTCCATTCATTGAGGCCTCTCTGCACTATTCCCTGGAATTCTAGTACTTTTCTCTCTCTCTAGAATGTCCTGCAGTATTCTCTGTAGAGTTGGATTGGTGGTTGCAAATTTCCCAAGTTCTTCTTTGTCTTAGAAGCATCTTGTTTCTCCATTAATCTCTAGAGACAGTTTAGCAGTATGTATCAATCTGGGTTGGAGGTTATTTTCTTTCAGTGCTTGGAATATTTTGCTCCAGGCTCTTCTTGACTTGATGGTTTGTGTCCAGAAGTCTGCTGTTACTCTGATGGGCCTTCCTTTATAGGTCATCTGTTTCTTGTCCCTAACAGCTTTTAATATTCTGATCTTATATTGAATTTCTGGTATCTTGATTATTATATGCCTGCATGTAGCTCTGTTTTGGTGGTAGGTGGCTGGAGTTCTGTATGCCTCATATATCAGAATATCATTTCCCTTTCCTATGTTTGGGAAGTTTCCCTTAATTATTTCTCTGAATAAACTTTGTAGTTTCTTTGTTTGTACCCCTGCTTCTTCATTCACATTCTTTATTCTCAAGTTATAGATCCTCTTGTTGTCTTCTAGCATTTGCATTGTTACTGCTTATTTCCTTGTTATTTTTTAAAAGTTTTCCCTTTCATAATTCCACATTGCAAAAGTGTTCTCCAGTTTGGATAATCTATCCTTAGTTTCTTTCAAGCAGATTTGCCATCTTTCCATAGGGTTTTTAATTTCCTGGTGAATTCTCTGAATCTGCTTCATGCATTCTGTATTTTCTTTATATTCTTCATGAATTGGTTCTCTCCTTTGTTTGAGTTCCTCCCTTCTTCTGTCTGTGTCTGCTTGAGGGATGCTTAGTATCTCTTTTATTAATCTTATATCTTGCTTTACTTGGCTAAATATTTCACTTTTGAACTCGTCTATGAGGTCCTGAAGATATCTCTTTATGCCCACTGGTGCCATGTCTGATATTGCATGTTTGGCTCCACTCATTTTCCTTTGTATTTACCTGTCCTGGATCAATGTTCTCAGGGCTGGGACCTGGGGACTTTTTGTTGTTGCTTCCTCTTCCCATCTTTTTTGTTTCTTCCAGGAGGCCCCAGTTTCTTTCTTTGTTGGTTACAATTCTTTTGAAGCATGCTGGCTAGGTGACTCTTCCCACTGAAGTGTGCTAGTGAGTTGCAGACAGGGGCAGTGTATGCTGACCCCTCCCCTCCAAATCAGTCATGCTCCTGTGGCCTGTACTGTATTACTGTGTGCCTCGGGTCAGCCAAATTTCTGAGGCTTCACTGTGTTAGTGTGCACTGCCACTGTAGGGAACTGATCTTGGACAACCTCTTGGGTCTCAGCCAGATTGCGTGACCCAAGCCTAGCTCACTCCACCAATCCCATTTAGGAAGAGGACAACTGACTGAAGTCACTCCTGGCCCTTGTACTTGCCAGTCCTGCCCAGACCCAGAGTATCATCCACTGGAGCTCCCCTTTCTGTGAAATGGCTCCACTCCTGCCACTCACCACAGGTCAATGCAGGCTTCCAGCCAGCTCAACTCTCCATTCAGCTGGTCAACCTCTGACCTTAGTGTGACTGTGCTTCCAGTGAGTCAAAATGGTGGGACCTCGGACAGCTCGGCAAGTCACCCACGGCAGCAGAAGCACTGAACCTCTAGCTATTCTAATAATAGCACCAGGGCTGTAAGTTTGATTAGTTCTTCTCACCTTAGTTTCTTCTTGGGATGAAAGAATTCATCTCCCTCTTTATGGGGCTCCCCACACAGTATTATGTTGAATTCTAAGTTGACTATCTCAGGGAGCCTCTGTAGCCAGCTGTTATCTATCCTCCATTTTTCTAGTATCACTTTCATTGTTTTGTTTTGATTGGGTTTATTCTATTTTATTTTGTTTGGTTTTATTCTCTTTAAAATGAAATAAAAATAAAATAAAAAGTTATGTTTATTTTATTTTATTAGAAATATGGAATAAAAATAAGGTACTTTTACTTATTGTGAAGATGTATTGACTGATGATCAAAATATCTCCTTATGGATGATGCACAAGTAAGCATTTGCATCAGAACACTTAAAGGCTAAGGAAGTGGATTTATAATTTCCATCTTTAAATACTGGCTTTTCTGGCTTTTAGCAGTGGCAATGTGTTACATACAAAGTACTCAGTTTTCTGATCTAATGTATAACAGCACAGTCACAAACAATTTGCATGTGTTAACCTCATGTGCCACAATCTCCCGAAAGTATCTAAGGCAAGGCCTAATAGTCACATTTATTTTATAAAGTTCTGTAGTTGTAAGTACTGTGTTATCATCCTTTAGTGAGGTTTGAATCTGGACTGGTATTTCTTATAGTCTTAACCAATAAGTTATAATAGAATCAAGGATAATTGTCCCTTTCTACCAAAAAAATTCCCAAATCTGACTTCAGAAAGGGCCCTAGAATTACATCTTTCACTTTATGAGAAAGACAGAGTATGATATAAGAACCTCCCATAGAGGAAAGAGAGGCCAATTCCTGCAAATGGGTGAGAGGTGGTCTTGCCCTGTATCCAGGCAAACTTCATGGTGGATTGTAAGCCTGTGTTGGTGACAGAGATGCTGGAATGTGAGGGTGATCATGTGCCTATGGAAGAAGTTCTGGAACAGAAAATCAGTCATTTGTGCTCAGGGCAGGGTCTCAAATGGTATTTGTGGGAGGCTTGACTTTCAAATTTTGGGTGATAAGAGTGAAAAGAAAAAACCTGTAGACAAGGTAATATCCTGTCTTTTTGGGTAAAAGGCCCAAAAATAGGGAAAGAGAGAGAGGGAGAGGGAGAGGGAGAGGGAGAGGGAGAGGGAGAGAGAGAGAGAGAGAGCGACAGTACCCTGGGGTATGATTATTTGTGTCATTTATTTCGAACATGTTGCTGAATAGTTAAAGTGTTTGTTTCATACCAAAAGAAGGAGTGAGAGAGGGGGGGCTGGGGATTTAGCTCAGCGGCATAAGCACCTGCCTTGCAAGCAGGCAGTCGTGAGTTCGATCCCTGGTACCGATAAAAACGAAAAAGACAAAAAAAAAAAAAAAAAAAAAAAAAAAAAAAAAGAAGGAGTGAGAGAAGTACTTGTACTACCTATTGCTGTATTTTCTTTTTGGTTCTCTGTGAGGTCCCCTATCTTATTCATCATAGTCATATATATATAGTCCTATATCGGAAGAAGACATTAGAGAAGGTGAATCTAAGGAACCTCCACATGGGTCTTGTGCAGTTTAGATTAGAGAAGCAATTAAAAGGCTTAAGAAATAGAAATATAATCTTTGTTTCTGGCTGATAATTCTGTCCTGAGAGATTATTTTTTAGATGTTAATTGAGTAAAATCTCCTTTTGAATTCCATCCTATATAAAGAATAGGAATATCTTTATAGTTTTCCAATAGCTTGTTTCTATTCCTGTGTATCTATTGGTAATTCTCAGACAGAGGAAAGGAAATCCTATTTTTGCCTCAAATTTTAGAGTTTATTATCTTTGATGGGGAAGAGTTGGGATCCATTGGAATTCATGAGATGGATTTGTGTTGAGGTGGCAATCACTGCAAGTCGTATCTTTCCTTGAGTTGCCCATACTTCTAGAGTTACCTCTTGGGGACATAAGTATGGTGCATTTGCTTAGGCTATTATGTTCTTAGCCCAAGAAAGTGACAGGTAAGGCTCTTAGGCATAGCCATGAAGAAACATGAGAAGAAAAATTCACCCCAGCTGCAGCTAATGAGTCAGGAAAGGTGTCTGGGCATTGATTTTGTTGATACCCTTTTAACAGTGGTACTGGCAAAGGAGAGGTGGCCAGGACTAGAGAAGAGAACTAAGGATTTAGCTCCAGCATCAAGAAAGAGGTCAACATTGTCTTATTAAATAGCCAAAGTTTTCCAGGACCCCCAGGTGGAGATGATGGTCCAGGTGATGGGACCTGGGCGGGGAAACCCTAAAGTTATTTTCAGTCTTTGAGCTCTGAACCATCTGGGAAGAGGAGTTTGGCTTTTAAGACCTTTGTCTCTGGGGACATTTTTGACTTTCAGTGAACTTCTTGACATACAGAACAGAGCTTGGATAACTTCCCATTTTTTCCAGGAATGACAAGCCTCTTGGCATTCTCTATAAAAAATGCCCTAGGTGTCTACATTTGTAACAAGTCATCTGAACATTTTGGTGATATTGAAGTGGAGGTTTGTTTCACCAAAGGGCAGTTACCAGGGCTTTCAGCTTTTTATTACTTTTCTTAGCTTCCTCCTGATCTCTATTATGGAAAGCTAAGGTGGCTGCATTAAAGTTTTCAAGGTTGCTATATGGTCCCATTGCCTATTTTCTTATAAATAAATCAAATTGAACAATTAGATTCAATCTACATTTTCTTTAGGTAGCCACTTTTCACTATCTCCCAGAGGGTAGTTGGGTAGCTGGAGATGCAAAAGGTCATATCATTACCTTTGTAGGATATGAGAGTTAAAAGAGACCAGGAAGAAGTTGTCTCTTGCTTTCCATATTGAAGTACTATCTGGATGTGATGTCCCTTGGCTACTTGTAAGATCCTAGTTGCTAGTGACCACAAACTAATCATCAAGATGGACAAGGCTACCAGATTAGTTGCTCTGCCCAGCATGTCCTTTGCTCTCTCTTTTGTCCCTGAAGCTCTTTGGTTGTGACCAGAATTTGGACTTTCTGCACCCAAAGGAATGAGAATGTCTTCATAAGAGAAACAGCCGTAAGATCCTCTGTTGTGTTGTGCCAGTGTTCAATCAAGGTTAAAGTGGCAACAAAGCTGGACAAAGCAGTCAACTAAGCATTCTGTTGAGGTCATATTCATCACCAAACCTGAACTGAAGGCAAGGACTTCAGTGAGGCCTAAGAGAGAGGCCTTGTGTCTATCAGGCTGGCACCAGCATTTGCTCCCTTACTGTACTTACTCTAAAAAGATAGAAGATCTTACTTGCAGTCATGAGAGTCATGATGGGAAACATGATTTGTTCTTTGCAGCCTGTGATGGAATTAAAGAAGCGGTGTGTCCAAGGAACATTGGCCACAGAGATTCAAGAGCACCAAGGGCAGAGATCACTCCTTTGCCAGCAGAAGGATCTAATTGGAAAAGGAAATTGAGGCAGAGAATGGGCTGGCATTCTTCCCACTCATGTTAGAGAGAGTGGGCTCAGCTCACACCTGTCCCTGGAGACCTCCAGATCAGCAACTGTACTAATCCCTTTTTAATTGTTCCAATGAGTCTAATATGGTTTTGAGCAGAAAGCTGCCAAGGGCAAGCAAGGAGTGTAGTAAAATGTAGACTTTACTTAACTTCTCTTGGGATCCTTAAGGAACCACAAATATGTTACCAGAATGCCAGAGTCCTATCCCCTGTTTGTAAAGAATGAAATCATGGAAAGAGAAGGGAGAGTGCAAGCAAATTCATTCAAATGATACAAAAGCAAAGAATTAAAGGATACAAAGACCAGAAAGTAAAGCTCCTATTAGCTGGGAGGGGTTTTTGAGTATAGTGCACATGAGGGCTCTTTGTCTAGGGGTTTTTAAATGATTTAAAAGTGAGTTTGTGCCATTGCATAAGCACTATCATCTGTAACCTCTAAGAGGCTACACGTTTTTAGGGCCCAATCTATGTAGTGTTCACATGTTGGCCATACAAGGCCCATGCATCTTTGAGCCAGTGTGGCCCACTGGATCATTTTCTAGGATGGTCACAGGCACCAAAGGAAACCTGGAAGATATTTTTGTACAGTCTGTGAAGGGTTATGACTCATCAGACTCTACTGGGAATTCAGACTTCATGTCCAACTCCTGTCTCACTAACTCCTCTTACATTAGAACCTGAGGTGTAAGGGTAGTTTATTACACGACAGCAAGGAACTAGGACAGGTTGTTACCAGCAATAAATGAGTCAAGCATATATAACACTGTCAACAAGTGTTACTTTCATAATATTATTATACTACATCAACAGTCATAAAATTTGCATGCCATGTATTGTGCATGTGTGGGTGTGGGATAATTTGTAAGGAGTGGAAAAATGACTGTAAAATGAAAATCATTTATGATTCACTTTCAAATAAAATAAGCTTTAAATCAACACTCCACAAAGTTTTCTTTTTTTCTCTGGATAAGTATTATATGTTTTTGTCAGTTATTTTTTATTGCTTAGACTCTATATCTGTCATTCTGTATCATACATCTGAATAGACTATTTGATTTCCACTACTTTCTTGGGTTTCAATTTCTATGATTTTTTAGTTCATTCTACGTATTTATCTTTCTTTCAATTTATTTTTGATAAATTGGACCATTCAAAAGTTCACTGAGAATCTCCAACTAAATCCCACACAGACGCCTCCAAATCACCGGGGAAAAATAACATTCATCAAATCCTTATACTTTCTCCTCAAATTCCCTTTTTTTCTTGTTCACTATCTATAGTTGCTTAAGACAAAAACATGGATTCTCAGCAAAAGCATGACTCAACATCGTAGATTACATTGATTATACATGTGCATTAAAAGCATAGGCTCCATTAGGAATTGAAAAGTTTAGGATCATTGTACTACAGTTTAGGATGATGCCACAATTAAGTGGTGATGAAAAAATAGTTACAATCATTCAGCAGCTCTTGAGATGTAAACCTTTTGAGTGTTTTGTTTGCTTTTCCCACCTGAATTTACTGAAGCATGTGACTATATTTGTTCAAATTCAAATTTTATTCTGAAAAACTTAAACTTCTATGTGGTTTTATCTGGATTTTTAAAAAACAATTCCAGTTTTTAAAATTGGAAACATCATAGTAGTAGGGTGTCTTTTCAAGTCGGCACATAGAATCGTTTTGTTCAGAACATGTCAAAAACAGTATTTTATTCTATACTAGACATTTGTCCAGTTCCACATGTTCAAAATTTTGATATTTTAAGTCCAAGTTTGTCAGATGCTTTATTGATTTACTTCTTGGTTCATATAAATTTAGCACTTTTTGTAATTTGTTGTACTCTGAGTTTTAATCTGTGATAATAACTGTAGAAAACTTCTTAGGTTTAAGTCTTGTAATCCTTCTTTCTGTTGAGAAGTCACCACACATAATAACATTTGTAAATTTTGAACAATAAAAGCTTACAGGAGGTTTGTACTTTTTTAGATTTTGCATGCGTGTGTGTGTGTGTGTGTGTGTGTGTGTGTGTGTGTATCTGGAGATTTAAAGCAGGGCCTAGGGCAGTCAAACACTCTACTGTGCTGTTGAACTACATCCCTAGATCTTTTAAAATTTTATTTTGAGACAAAAGCTTCTTAAATCACTCAGGCTAGCCTCCAGTGGATTGGTGATCCTCCTGTCTCAGCCTCCCTGGGGTGTGCCATGGTACCCAACTATGAACATTTGTTAAGTAGTTTCCCTACGGCTTTAGGTGATTTCCAAAATTTCTTGGCAGTCACTCTCAGGTGGATTTGCTTTCTGATGGTGAAGTTCTCTCTTTCCTGTCCTTGTTTTCCACTCTGCCAAGTCACTGTCTCAGTTCTCTTGAACTTTGGCCACCTTTTCCTGTGTTACATTATGGTCT
Source organism: Cavia porcellus (assembly GCF_034190915.1). Lineage (NCBI taxonomy): Eukaryota > Metazoa > Chordata > Mammalia > Rodentia > Caviidae > Cavia > Cavia porcellus. The sequence goes on along the minus strand of NW_026947484.1, from coordinate 25,401,603 downwards.
TTGTTTTGGCAATGCTCTTTATACTCTTATGCAATATTATGATTTTATAATCCAATAAATGACTTTATGTGAAATGTACCCATTAGGATAAATCTGCTTACTTCAGAGTGTTTCAGGGACAGACGATTTAATATAGGTTTTCTTTAGTCTGAAGTTTCTATAGAGTTCAGCTGAATTTCAAACACCCCTAAATTTGCAGAGACACATCAGTTGTACAAAACATAGCAGATCTGTAGTATATTTACAGTGTAACCTCACTAAGGAAAAAAAAAAAAGTGTTTCTGCAGAGATATCTTAATTAGTCAATTTAGGGAAAAGGACTCCCTTCCCCTCCCTTCCCCTCCCCTCCCCTCTCCTCCCCTCCCCTCCTCTTCTCTTCTCTTTTCTTCTCTTCTGCCTGGTGTAGACTATGTACTTTGGCCTTTCGGTCAGCTCACATAAGACAATTAACTGGCAGGAAAGCCAGGCCTCTTCCCTATACATGGACTCAACAACATCAGGAAAGTGTTAGAATAAGTTAACTTTCTTAATGAGTGATGGGGTTTTAATGAGAAGATTTTCTATGCTTGTGTGATTAATACTACTTTGTGATAGAGGATGTTTTTCTGAAGGAAATATAGAGCAAAGAAGTTCAAATAGATGATTAAGAGGAAGTTAAAAAGTGGTTAATCCCTCATAGCCCAAGGGAGATTAATTTCAGACAACCAGTAGATGCCCCCAGCAGGCTCTTCAGATAACCATTGCACACAGCTTCCACAAAGTAGCAAAATCCCTTTCAAACTGTCAGTGTTTTAACTATTTATTGTCTGAATTTAGTCGAATAATCAGCATAGACTGTCTTTGTGATTACGTGGGTATGTGAAATCATATCATGTGTTTAGAACACATTATTGTTTCTAATTGGCTTGATTTTTTTAATGTAAAAAACAGACCCTTCCTAGTGCAAGAAACTGAAAAAATACATAAGATTTAAAATATGCAACAGATATCGTGAAATGGGAAGATACTGTTCAAAAGGAAAGAGAAACTGGGATGGGGGAGAGGAGGAAGAAGGAAGGGAAAAGGAAATATACATATAGCTAAATTAAATCTATATATAAAATCTATATAGAAATATAATTATATATATAACATAAATTATAGTAGATAAATATAATTATATAATTATAATTGTATAAATATTATATAAATTATACAAATATTCTATAACAAATATAATTATATATAATATATAAATTATATATATAGAAAATATATTTTACATATTTATTTTACATATATTTATATTTAATTAGTCACCCAAAATATATATATATATATAAATCCCAATATATATATATATTAAATTTACATATATATATATATTTTTATTTTAAAGATTATAAAACCCAACAAATAAAACAATAAATCCAATCAAAACAAAGCAATTAAGTTGCTATACAACTTCAAAGCAAGATAATAAGAAAACAACAATGGATACCATAGTGTATTTTGTAATCTTCATAATAATTGTGCATTCCATCAGATATAGCAAAATTAAATCAAAACAAAACAGAACAAAACCAATCAGAACAGAATATTGAATAAAACAAAGCAATAAGAATGAAACAAATCCGTGAGAACAATATTGGATTTCAAAAACAAGATAGAAGGAAATCCCCATATTTGCTATATTACACACTGTCATCCTCCTAATAGATGTTCAGACTGCTGGCCCCAGGCCTGCAAAGTCAGTCAAGCAATACAAGCATTCAGTTGCTTTTGTACCTCAGTTGCTATCAGCTCAGCCTGTCCTCTGAACAAGCTGGTTGCTTATGGGGGCAGAGAGAGAGAGATTTGGTGATTCCGGTAGGCTCACGAAGGAGCTATCTGACTTTTTTCTTTCTGAGCCCCACATGACTATATATACAAAAAGCAGTTGAAATAGTTACACTACTAATTGCTATTAGTTTATTGAAAAGAAAGATTTGTGCCTGTATGGTTTGATCAATTTTTCATGCTTACATTTTATGAGTAACTACTTTGAAGATCACAATATACAATGTGCTAACTACTGTTATTCTCCTACAATCTTGTTTTGAAATTTTGTAGCATCATTTTTTCTTCTTTAAAGCAACAACAACAACAACAACAACAACAACCAGAGCCTGTAAATCATGAAGTGAAAATGGATAAACTGGCTGTCTGTGTGTGTGTGTGTGTGTGTGTGTGCGTGCGCACAAATACAGATCTTTGCATATGCACATTTATGAAGCCAGCAGTTACAAAAAATAAGACACAAAGAAATTATAGGGTATTCCTAAGAAGTCACTGATGACAAGCAAACTATCAGTAGTAAATAGGCACATTTACCAACAGTAACTGCTTTGTATAGACGTAAATTGATTTTAGAGATACTGTTTTCCACCATGATTATCCACTGAAGCAGATTTCGGAATGTTTACTGAGTGTGTCAAGAAATTCTGAGAAGCAGAAAGGGCTAGAAGTTGTGAAATGTAAAAGCAGTGAGCATACCAGGCAAAGGTTTTGAGAGAACTAAATAAAGGTTACTGGTAAACACATTTACGTAGAGGTTAGTAGTGCACAGTGAGTACACAGAAGTATGCAGGCGTTTAGGAGGTAGGAAGGCTTTAAATTTTAATTAGGGAGACAGTAGTTGTAGAGAAAAAAAGAAGTGAAAGCAAACACCAGAATGTAAAGATAGAAATTATGAGTTATGTTCCTGGTGTCCATGCTCTCTTATCGTGTATTCAGGAAGTTTCAATTTCTTTTTAAAAATCCATATATTTTTATTGATGTATGTTTATGATACGTAATAGTTATGTTTATCTTGGAGAAATAGCAGAAGGCTTTATTTCACCAGGAGACATCACTGTCATATAGTTCTAAGTAGTTCACTTGATGGTGTAATGATCCAGCTATGCTTCTGAAAGTTTTGGGGGAAAGGAAGTCTCTTCTGTGCACTTTTTCCATCCTGACACAGAAGGATGGGATTTGGGTTTGCTACACTTCTTTCCCGGGATAAGGGGATTTACCATGGTGGTGCTGAGCTTGTGGCCTTGGGTGGATATATCTTGCCACGTTTCAGATTTATTTGTTCTTTGTGCATGCCTCAGTAGTCTTCAGATATGGCCCCAGCTTTCTGCATTTCTGATCTGACAGCAGAGAATTTGAATGTCTTTTGTAGCAGCATAGAGTGTGTGTCTGCAGCTATGCTGCCCATAGGGCTGTGGGAAGACCCACAGAGAAGAGATGCATTGCAAGCAGGTAGGACTATTTCACCCTTTCCTCTTCCTGTAAGTAAACCCTGTACCGCTTTAGGCCACTTTGCATATTGTCCGTTCTCAAAAACCTGGCATCGTTGAGTTTTTAGTCAGGGTATCTTTTCCCTCCTAACCTTGGCTGCACTGGTGATTTTTCTATTCTGCAGCACATCCTGAGCACTCAGAACAACGCAAAACAAAGCTCCTCCCTTCTAGGGTGTAGAATAACTGCACCATGGTTTAGAGGTGGAAAGAGACCATAAAGCTATAATCATCTTCTGATACTGACTACCACTGAGAAAGACTCCTTCAGGTCCAGCTGCACAGGACTGCGACTGTATCCCTTTTAGGTAGCAGAACAAAGATTAATGAACTAATTGACTCAGGGTGACACATTTGCACCTCTGGTCACACCTTCTCAGGTGAACCATGAAGCCATTTCTCCCCTGAATTCGTGGTTTTCCTCTAAGGATGCCTTCCAAGGGCCCTAAATTTCTTCACTGCTCGAGACTGCCTACAGCACCCTCATTTCGTGTTCAGAAGGATATCCACTCCAAATAACCTTTAAAATTACATTTTCTCTCTATAATTTAACATTTTATGTTGATGAACATTAAAAATATAATTTGAATTATATCATCATATTTTCTAACTTTTCTTTGAATCAAAGGAATCAATTTTTTAAAAGTTCCACTACAGGATACAATGTATCATATGATAAAGAAAATGGGGTAACAGAAAAATCAATATCCATACTGCATATTAAAATTTGTTGAATCTTCATATTCTGGAAAACCCACATTGAGGTAATTTTTTAATAATTAGAATGATACAGATAGGTTTGAAAAAAAAGCAAAAAGTATTTTTGGTAAGTTGGAGTTAAGAATATATGGAAATTATCTCCATTTTTGTGCTTCTTAATTCCAGGTCTGTCTGTGGTTGCATTTATATCAACAAATTAGATAGTAAGACAATTAATTAGAAATTTCAGCAAAAAATAGGAATTGAAGAATAAGTAAAATTTCCTACATAGTTCAATGGCTTGACTCCTACATGGATAACATTCATTAGTAGATTCTTTACTTTTACAAAGTGATCGTTCTCTAATTGTCACTATGTTTAAAAAGATAAACATAATTAGAAGATAAAAGTTTCCAGTCTTCCATGAGATATGCCAGGATTCAAGAATATCTTAGTGCAAAGAATGTCTTATTGCAGTTTGTTTTTTTCTTCTCCTGTAAATAAAGGATCAAGCAATATCTTCTAATAACTCACACAACTACATCTTTTCTTGTTAGAACATGTCACCCAGCACTTTTTGATTAGCTGTTCTCAGATAATAGCTGGGGCAGACTGACCAAAGGAGAGCAAATTCTTTAATCAGAATAACATAATGATTCCATCCCAAACTTGAGATAGAGCTACGGATATCAGTGGTTTTTCTTTTCCTTTTTAAAATAAATCTATTAAAAATATTGTATCTTGAGTGGAACTGAAGACAGGATTTTTTGCAAGTTTCAATACAAGTTTTTAAAAGACCATAACAATACTTTTAGAATCAAATCCTTTAGTTAATCTACAGAGAAACAAGTTTTCTAGTAACTTGGCTATAACTTGAGTATAGGAGCCCTGTAAAGAGTAACCAGTGAGATGTGAGGTTTAGTAAAGCAGAATTTGAGTTGTCTATTTTGCTAAACCCAGTGACTTCTATTTTGCTTTGAATCATTTTGTCAGCGTCAGGCATCTGTTACTTCATCTTGAATTCCTTGTGAATAGTAACACAGGTAGTATGGAAATACAGCAGCATCTGAACGCTTGTGATTTTGGAAGCAGAACAAATGTGAGAACGTCATAAATGCTACAAATTTTGTTTTACTCAGGTTAAAGAAATCGTTACATGTGAACTAATAGAAACAAAATTCTTCTTATTAGGGTTTAAAATGTCTGAGAAACGTGTTACTGCGATTTCTAATGAGGTACCAAGTAAGTAATTTGAATATATTGAATATATTATATGTAATGAATGTAATATTTTAGCTAAGCCACTGAAGTTTATACTTTGTGAATATAATTAGGTATTTATCATTTAAAAATATACAGCGGGAGAAATAAACTTTAGACAGGTACAAAAAACACAACAGGGTTTCATTTAGTTCTAACCTAAAATAATTATATATCACTATGTTTTTGCATGATCTTTAAAGGTTTGTATAGCACAACACAGAAGTACAGTTAATTGACCACTTCTTTGCATATAGGATAAATTGCCAAATTTTATGTATATTGAAAGTGTTAATGCTAGCTTGCCTTTTTGAACACAAACACTGTTCTATTGAATACTTACTTAATTTACTTACTAACTCTTAGGACGCTCTCATGACTGTTGGATATTACAATCATGAAGATTATTAGCATCACCTTCATCTCAGAAGTCCAGAAAATTTATTAATTTTTCTAAAGGCACACAGTAAGCAACATAGCCAAGGGAGAAATGTGAGCATTTTGATTTTATGCATATATCAAACTATGTATTATTGTTATTGTGATGCCTTAGAAAAGCACTACCAAGTCATATGAAATGGATTTATTTGCAAATTTAATGAATAAAAGAGATTTTCCATGTCTTCAAATTAAACATTGATTTCTCATTCATCAGTATCTGTGTTTTCTGTCTTTCTACAATTTTTGAAAGCAAAAAGCTATTATATCAGTTTGTCATTTTGTTTTATCTTGAGACTGTAATTAATTTGTACAGTTTGCTATCATGTGTCCTAGCATGTCTTGGTGTCTTTTAATGTTTGCATATAAAGTTGTAGGAACCATTTCCAGATGAATTACCAAAAGTTGAAACATATTCTGTACTCTAGGAGGGTACATGCGACCAATAAATGTCTCTTTTTATTCTTTTAGGAAGCCTCTTATAGTTTGTTGGCATTATCCTAGCCAAGAATATGTTTCATTTACCAATTACTGAATTTTTGGTTGTACAAAAGTAACTGACATTCAATCACACACTAATGTCACTTCTCTTCTTTTTCAGAAGTTTCAACATCTTTTCTTTTCACTTTTCTCAAAATATTAAAAGGAACTGACAATTATGGTGATGCATCATATGATATAAAGTGTAACAAACTGTAACAAAGCCAACTATAATACTGAAATAATAGAAAGTTGAGCAAAAAGAAGGCTCAGGTGCATTAGGAGTGAAAGTTTACTATTTCCATCAGAAAAAGTTACCTGTTTGCAGTAGAAGGTAAGTATTTTAATACCTTTATGGACAATTTTTGTTGTAAAGTGACAACTTTTGAAATTCTTTTTGAATAATACTGTACTTCTGGTGAAAATGGATAAGTTTCTAGGATTCTTCTTGCAAAAGGTTGACGCTGCCTACAAAATACTTAAAATGTACTTTGGTAAACTATCATGGTAGGAAAATGTTTAGTTCTATAGTGTTGGACAAAGAAACATCTGACTGATGTATGGCTATTACTTTTGTACTTACTGAACTTTTGAAAGTCACACTGATGTATGTTTAGAGGATATATTATAAAGATTTTGGTGAAATCCTATTCAAATTAATGTTTACAAATATTAAAATCTGTTAAACATGGCAGCGCATGCCTAAAACCCTAATTACATGGGATGCTGAGTCAGGAAGATTGCAAGTATCATGCTGACTCGGGCAATTTGGTGAGATCTTGCCTCATACAAAAGTTCAGAGATCAAAAAAGGGTTGGGAATGTAATTCAGTGTTCACTGAGTTCAATCCCTAGTGCCACACAAAAAGTCTCAAACTTAAAATTTATCAGTTTAGGTTTTATCCAAACTCATTCAGAATTTATGTGGACTTGTTTTATGAAAATTTGATATTTTTAGTGAAAATTTTGCTTTTCAGAGTTATAAAAGGCTTATTTGAATTCCAGAAGTCATATTCCTCAATGTTCTTGAAAGCAAAGCAAAGAAAATACTTTAGGAAGACATATTAGAACTCTTTGTGAAACAAATGACTGAAAAACTGACTTAATTTAGTGTCAGTACATGAGAATGTACCATGCGGTAGGATGGCATTTAGATGGGTCCATTTGGTAGTTCCAGCTTGTTGTGTGGATCCAAGTTCCTTTAGCCTCTTTCTTTGGCAACTTTACACAAAGGCTAACTTCTTTTATGCATGTGAGATGCTCTTGTCCAGTGTGTGTGCATGAGTAATTTTTTATTAAGAGGAAAGAAAGAAAAAGAGGGAGAGAGCAAAACACAGAGACAGAGAGAGACAGACAGACAGACACACAGATAGAGAAACTTCTGATGTCAATAATTAAATTAAATTTGAATTATTTAGGAAAGAGTGTTTTGTAGACAGAAAGAAAGGGCACTCAGAGATCGATTTCCAACACAGGCAAACAATATAAACAAAAGCACATAACTTTATTTTAATGTTAATTTTTCTATTTAACAATTTTTAGTAAAATCTGATTCCACTGGACTAATGTTACTTTGCACAACCTTCAAGGTTATCCTGAAAAGCATTTATATGTTCTCTATGGCAAGCACTGATATTTATCTTCATAATTTTTAGTTGTGTCATGGCAGCTCAGAATAAGCACCACTTGGTAACCATTGTTGCAGCTAAATTCAGCCTTGATAAAGGTTCTTAATTTGTATATAATTAGAAGTGATGCATACAACTTCCAGATAACTCTTTGTTATTATTGTTATTATTATTGATACCTGGAATTGAAGTCATGAACTCACACTTGCTAGGCAGACACTGTGCCACTGAGCTACATCCCTGATCCCAAATAATGCTTTTAATGGGAAAGAACAAAGCTTTATGGGTGGTGGAAGCAACAAGAAAAGAATCTGGATACCCAGTGATTTTGAAGCAAAAGCCATGCTATGTAATTAGTATACCTATATGCAAAACATTTTAGTTTATACTGCATGTACACCTAATATAGCAAAGAGCAAATGTCATTTTATTTTACGCTGAATTTACATCATCATGTAGTAGATAAGTAATGTCAATAAAATATCTAGAAATAAGATGAGAATCCTTGAGACTATAAATTGGATCACAATCTGGTTATGCTAAAATGTAAAATATATTGCTTGGCTTTTACTATTTTGAGGGGAGGGGATTTGCATTATATAGAGCATCCAACACTTTTATTTTTATATTGTAGGTTGTTCCTGCAAACAACTGATTTAACTATTTGAATGAATTTACCAATTTTAAGCAATTATGTACAATATACATTCCCACTGTTTACTGCCTCAAAGCATTTTAACAAGCTATTGTGCTAGCAGAATTAATTAGATATGAAAACTGGTATAATAAAAACAAAAAGCTATAAGGATACATTAAAATAGAATACTAAAACAATAGAACCCAAGGTTTCTAAAGTTGTATTTGACTGGTAAATTTTCCTTAATAACCTGATGCATCAGAATACATTGTTCGTTATAATATTAAAGGAATAAAATGGAATGAAAATTGAGGCAATAGAGAATTCAGTATGCACCATTATTTTAAATTTAAAATCTTCCTCGTAATGAACATAGCTGAAAACATAAAAGACAAATGATAGAGAAATTAAAAGCAATTATCAAAGGAATTCTCAGAAGAAATTTCTGATTTAAATTAAAGCCTATGATTAAAAATCTCCTGCCTCTTTGTCCTTCTCTACTCTTCCCACAATTCACTGCTGCCTCAGCACCTTGTAAGTTAATTTCTTTTTTTCAAAGACAACCATGGTATGTTTGATCTGTGGCAGATATGAATGTATCAACTTCAAATCTTTCTGGTTTCTGTTTCTGTAAGCTCTATTGCTTGATTTTTAAAGGATCAAGGATGAAAGTACTAGCAGAAAGGGGCCATAAAAAGTGGAATTGTATTTCACATCTATAACACTGTTAATTTTATAAGTGAAAAAGAGGTCATTTCAGATTTTTTATGACTGAGATTTGAAATGCAGCACAGTGTGTTTAGTAGTCAAGGCTGGATTATTACTATTTATGTTCCCTAAGCTATAAAAGATTCAGTGTATCATCTGCAGATGTGCTGCATTTTCATTGAGTATCTGCTCAGACAATCTTCTACTTGCTGGGGACATAATAAGAAACAAAATGACTTTCTCTCATTATGTTTATATTCAAGTGACTAAAGTCAACACATCATGAACATAAGTGAAGCAATTCAACTGAATTTTACTTTTTGATAAATCCTCTTTTGCTTCTTTGGGAAATATAAAGTTCTTTAAAAAACTGTTTTCTCCTTTTGCTACTATCTTTTGCATGCATTTACATTTCATGTTTGACTTTACATAGTGTCTTTGTTACTCTTCTCAGTCCTAAGACAAAATACTCAATGAAGTTAAAGAAGGAACGATTTATTTAGCTCACAGTTTGTAGAGTTTTCCATTCATAGTTGGCTGGCTCTAAAGTAGAGCAGCATGGCAAAGGGACATCACAAAAAAACAGACTATGGTGAGCAGAAGGCAGGCAGCCAGGCAGGCAGCAAAGCAGCAAAATAATGAGGAGTCAAGAATCAAGTGATCAGCAACAGACAGTGATCCTTTTTGTTTCCCTGATATGTTACCTAGGCTACTCTAAGAAAGGGATTGATACCACGGTGGGTAGCCTTAATTCTAGTATCAGGAATCAGTGCCAGCATCACATCCTTAATCTCAACCCCACTTGTGACTTAGGAGGTTTTTCAAGGACATCTAAATATAAGCCATATTCTTCCCTGGACCCCCAAAGTCTCATGCATGTTCCTTTATGCAAAAGACACATAGTCTATCTGTAAGAGGTGTCAAAGTTCCCAGTTTTAGCATGGCTGAAAAGTCCAAGTCCTAAGTCTCCTCTGACAGTTAAGGCAAACTCGGGAGCACCTGTACAAATAAAAAAGAAAATTAAACACTTCCACATACAACGGCACAAGATAAAAATTACCATTCCACAAGGAACAAATAGGGGTATACAAAGGACTGGGATCAAAGCCAGTCCAAAATCCAGCAGGCAAGCATTAAGTCCTGTGGCTCCATGGTCAGCATCTGGAGCAATCTGTGGCAAAATGTAAACTCTGAAGTGCTTAGGTGGCTCCACCACCAGTGCACTGCTGGAGGGTGTGACTCCCAGGGCTTCTCACATGGGCTGGTTTTGCTCCCTCCTTTCAGTTTTCCTCAGCTGATCGTCATTCCTGGCTTCTCCAAACATCTGGCTCTCCACTGCACTTTTACCTTCATACAGCTTCACATCCTGCCCTCTCCCCCGGCCTCTTAGGGCTCTTCTGAAATCTGCCTTTCAGATCCTAAAACTCTCGCATTCTGCACGCATCACAGGATGCCAAAGTCTGCTTCCAACTGGAGTGGCAGCCTGGTTTCCTTCTCTCAGCTATAGAGTTTGAGTGCCTCTGAACCAAATCAGGAGGAATAATCTCCCTAGACCACAGCCATTCTGGGTCATAGTGCTCTTTCTTTTCTCTTTTTTCCTTCTCTTTTCTTTCCTTTGATTTTATTTTAGAGAACAAAATCAAACAAAAAAAATAAAGCCAATCAAAACAAAACAATGACAGTAATACCAGACTTCTAAACAAGATAATAGGAAATCAACAATGGCTGCCATAATGTATCTTAACTTTTTTTTTTTTTTTTTTTGGTACAGGGGAATTGACCTCATGACTGTGTGCTTGCAAGGCAGGCACTTATGCCGTTGAGCTAAATCCCCAGCCCCATATCTTGTTATCTTTAAAACAGCTGTACAGACCATCAGACGTAGACATGCAAAACTGACCAGACAATGCAAGAACTAAGTTGCCTCTTTACTTCAGTCATTATGTTATCAGAAATTTCAGGTGTGTCTTCTAAATTGTACTATGTTTGTGTCTCCTGAGTTTTTCTGTGTTGGCTGGAGTTCTGGGATTGTAGTTCACTCCTTCATCTTGACATTTTCCTGTGTTCCTCTGAATCAGCCCATTGCTCATTCTGAGTGCTTCCTGCATTGGCTGCCAGACCTCAGTGTAGTGAACTGGGCTAGGTACGTGAATCCCTCTGAATCAGATTTCCTGGAGTGATTGAGAGGCATAGGTCAATAGTTCAGGATTGCTTTCCTGATGGTGGTGGGGCCTTGCCACACTAGACTCATCCTATCTCTGTGGGGCCCTGATGTGTAGCCTCAGGGTGTGGCATCTTCTCTGGGCTGATGCTGGGCTCACCTGATCTCTTGCCCACTGGCAAATGCCCTCAGGGCATAGTTTCTTCCTGTTAAGTCCATTTAGTCACAGGTTTGGTTCAGCTCTGATATTTCTTTGCTGATTTTATGTTTAGTTGATCTGTCTCTCTGTGACAATGGGATATTCAGGTCTGTCATTAAAATTGTGTTTGTGTTATTTGATTTTCCATGTTTACCAAAATCTGTCGAATATAGTTGGGTGCTCCTGCATTAGGTCATATGTATTTATGATAGTGAGGGCATTTGTGCTGTCTCCGACTTTCTCATTCACCTCAATAAATCTTGTGTTATTCTTCTTTGCTTCATCATATAGTTGTTAGATTGATTTTTCCTGGTCTCTTGCTCTTTCAAAGATATCTTGCTTTTCCTTATCACTAGCTGCAATTCTGTCTTCAGGATCTGAAATTCTATCTTCTTCTTCATTCAATTTGTTTGTGCATATTTTCAATGGAGGTTTTAATCTCTTGAATCTCTGTTTGGATCCGTTTCACAGATTCTATTTCTCTCCTATGTTGGACACTTTGTGTTTCCATCTTTTTCTAAGCTCATTTATTGCTTTATTTGTGTTTTCTGTAATATTTTTTATTTTAAGCATTATTTCTTTTTTGTATCTGAGATACCATTTTCTCTGTACCCTTTTCCACTTCTTTTTTCACTTCTACTGTTATCATTTCAGAAAGTTCCAATATTTTACTTCCAGCTTCATCCATCTTGTTGAATTCCAGGCCTTGAGTGGGCTGGAGCTCTGGGACTACACCCTGCCTCTGTGTGATGCCATTCTCCACCTTTTCTGTTTTATCTTCTCTTCTATGCTGATGCCTATCAAAATTCCATGATATATAGCTCTATCACTAGCATTCATACCTTTCTCAAGGAGGAAAGGGGATGTGTGTTCCTCAGGGATGTCCTCCAGATGTAGGTTCTTTTTTTTAATTTTATTTTAAAGAGAGTAAAATTAAACATCATGAAACAGAACAAATCAGATCATAAGAAAACAATGTAAGAGACACAGATTTTAAAGCAAGACAACAGGAGAGCTTCACCGTCCATCATATTGTCTCTTGTTTTCTTCTAAATAGTTGTCTATATCTTCACACACAATGAATTCATACAAAACAAAATAGTATTAAACTGATCAGAACAGGATGATGAAGGCATTTTAGGCCTTCAAAACCAGACTACAGGGGCATCAATAATGGCTGCCATAATGTCTCTTATTCTCTTCAAAATAGAAATTAAACAATACAAAACAGACTAAAATCACTCTGACAAAGAACAACAGTATTGCTGGATTTCACAGCATGATGCTACAGAATCAGTACTGGTACCTTAGTGTCTCTTTTTCTTCAATGTAGCTGTTCATTTCATCATGCATTAGGTAATTGATTCTCATAAAGTGTTTAGGAGAAGTTCTACACATATATGAGCCTCTACTTGAGTAACTATCCTTTCTGTATTAGAGGGAAAAACAAAACTAAAAAAAAAAAACAAAGCAAATACTAGGAAAACATGAAACAAAAAAGACAAATAAATAACAATAGCAAAGAGCACAAAACACTGACAATATATGCCTTCAAACAAAGTGGTAAGAGCATAAGTAGGGTTGTTATTTTACATAATGATCGTCAAGAGTTCCTCAGATCACCATACAATGATATGCACAATTGCTCCAATCCTATGAATGTTAACCATTTTGTTTCAAGAACTTACAGAATTTGTAGCATAATCATCTTAGCTATCCTGTGTGTTTATATAATTTTAAATATTTTTTTTCTTTTTCATTTTCCCTGAGATGCTATTTTTTATGCTTTAAGCAGATACTTATCCTTTTACTGTATTTATTGAGTTTTTTGTATCATATGTATTCTTATCATTTCTTATACTAGGGAGACTATACAGTATTTTCACATGTAAATTTGATTTATTTCATTTATGAGTATGGTCTCAAGGTGCATCCATTTACTTATAAATATCTCAATGTGATCATTCTTTATAGCTAAGTAGTATTTGATTGTATAAAAATACCACATCTTTTTTATCCATTCCTCAGTTGATGGGCATTTAGGTTGTTTCCAAGATCTGGCTATTACAAATTGTGGATGCAGTTGGTCCTTTATAGCTACCCCAAGAACCTACCTTCTGGTGTTTACAATTCTGTGACAATGACCGTGCTACATCTCAGAGGTGTGCTGGGTATAGAGCCAGTCTTGGCCTCTGGATGTGGGACCTGGGATTGGTCTTCTGTTGGAGTTCTCTGGAGTCCAACTGCTGTCTTCTTGCTGCTGCTTCAGATGCTTCCTTGTTACTCACTGATTACTTCATCTTGCAAAAGTGTGTGTGCATCTGTGCACTGGGCTCTTGTCCTGGGTACTGAGGTTTCCATTAAACTTACTCTCTTCTAGCCAGTGCCACCATCTGGGGAGTGATAATGGTGGAGGCTGATAGTGCAAACTCACTGTCTTCAGCTGGCCTGTCCTCCAGGATATAATGGAGGGACACAGAGCATGAACTTACTGTCTTTCAGCCGGCCCTGCCATCAGGGATGTAATGGAGGAGGACCAGAGCACAAAATCACTGTTATCCATCCAAGCTTCCCTCTGGGATGCGATGGAGAAGACCTGGATCATGAACTTTGTTTTCCAACTGGCGCAGCCACTGGGGATGTAGTGGAGGGATGCAGAGTGCAAACTCATTGTCTTCCAGTCAGCAACACCATCAGGGATGTAATCTGTTTTCAATCTTTAGTTACCATTCAACATTGCTTTCAATGTTTAAATATATTTACTTTGTTATTATTATTTGTCTATTTTTTTTGGGGGGGGTACCAAGAACTGGACTTGGGACCTCCCATTTTTCAGACATGTGTTGCATCACTAAGGTAAATTTCTGGATTTTTAAATTTTATTTTATTTTTTTATTTTTTTTTGAGACAAGGTCTCACTATGTAATCTGGACAGGCCTTGAACTTTACCTTTGTTATTCTAAAATCCTGTATACACATTGAATATACAGAATCTATTCCCACAGCACATTCACCCATGTTAACACTGGGTTACAAAAGCAGCTCCTTATCATTCTCCTTTGTCTAGCACATTTCCTATAGCTGTGGTGAAAAGCGACTGGACCTTCCTAGGGTAAGTAATCAGCTGGTAGGTTCTTTCCTATGTAGTACGTTTATTTTCACATTTTATTGTGGTGGTGGTGGTGGTGGTGGTTGTTCAGCATTCTGCAAAGGCAGTTTTAGCATCTTTACTTCATTTATCAGTAGTAAGATTTTCTGTGCTTTCAAGCTTCAGGGAGCAATCCTAGCTTTGCATTAGGATGCCCTTCAGCCATATTTGCCCAGATATTATATTTGAGTCATAAGAAAGAGCCAACATATTAATAATTTATACATTATATTGTCTTCTTTATTGTACTATGCTCAGCATTCTTCATATCCATTTCCATCTACTGTTTCCAACTCAGTTGGATCTATTTCCAGCTGCCTGCTAGTATTTTTACACTGAGTCCTTAAACATTTTAAAATTCTTCATTTTCTTTCCTTAGCAAGGACCTGACTTCATTTTTGGAGACTCTGAGATAAATGTATAGTTATTTGTTAAAAACAAGGCAGAGAGATAGTGTTCTTGTTGAGAAGAGAAAACACAATCTTTTCAGTC
This sequence comes from Cavia porcellus, assembly GCF_034190915.1. Taxonomy (NCBI): domain Eukaryota; kingdom Metazoa; phylum Chordata; class Mammalia; order Rodentia; family Caviidae; genus Cavia; species Cavia porcellus. The sequence goes on along the minus strand of NW_026947484.1, from coordinate 25,386,449 downwards.
ATCCACTGTAAAAGATAGGAGGACTCTTTGCTATAGGCAAGTGGAAAAGGATCCTCTTGATTACATTTCAGAGTAGTATTTAAAGTTCTCAAGCACATCCACTAAAATGTTCCCAGCTTTGTTCTTAGGGTCTCCTTCTATATATACTAGCTGTTTCTGTTGCTTCTATGTTAGGGTCCCTGATTTTAGCATTAGCTTACTTGCTTTGGCTGTGAATTGACCTATTTTGTAATGTTATCACGGTCTACAATCAGTTCTTGGATTTCCACCCCATTGAACAGAAGATAAAGATATCTTTAAATACAGGAATGGAGTTCTTTTGACTTGCACACTGGAACTTGAGTTGCTGAATAGCTGGTTTTAGCCTGTTAACGTTGTTTGTTATTTGGCCTGTTACTCTCCGGCTTCAATGACAGTTAACATCATCAAACTAACTGTGTGGTCATAAATATTATTGGTCTTATCTCATATTCCATCTCACTTTAATATAGGTTTAAGTCTTAGAAATTACGTGCTATTGCTCACCATAAGTTGATTTCCCGTTATCCTATTTTGAAATCCTATATCACTGTCACTGTTTTGTTTTGGTTGATTTTATTCTGTTTTATTTTGCTTGGTTTTTATTATATTTAAAATTTAAAAACTTTGAGTTAAATACTAAGCATGTGTGTCTTTTATTAATAAAACTTGGAGGCTATAATCCTTTCTCAGATTCACATATATTTCTGCATAGCTCCTATGAACATATTCCTAACAAAGATGTTCTTTCACCAACACTGTAGTCTGGCTCATTTGAATTCTGTTTGACTAGGTAGCTAATTTGGGGTTCCTGCTCTTTCTTTGTGGAATCTAGTTTACCAAGATATTCTAACTACCCTGAGTTGATCACTACTTGATACATAAATGAGTTAAACATCACTCAATACCTTGTAAATAAGTACAAATATTTTGTGTCAATAAGATAAATCTTGCTAAGCCAGTTTATCAAAATCCTATGACCTTTAGGATCTAACGACCCTTATTATGTTATCACTGTCATCTGTCTGTAGTGAAAACTTAGCTAGAAATCGACACTCAATATCTTTGATACTTCCTCTTAGTAATTCTACATTCAATGAACTTCACATTTTTCGTTGGCTATAAATCCTCATTTAATTTTATAATAGTCAGAGGTGAGAAGATTCTCTATCCCCACTACAGCATTTATTGAAATAATCCTGAACCTATTGTTATGCCCTCCCTCAAATCTGTGGTACTATCTTTGTCAAGTCTTATAAATAATAATTTTCTTTAATATTGTCCTGCTAAAAAAACCAACAAAACATTGTTGTGCTAGTTTGTTATACAGGAAAAATAGTTATGAGTTTCTAATGTACCTGAAATTGGTACAGTTCAGCACATCTGAAAATTACTTTGGAATTCAGTCCCAAATTCAGACTTTAAAAGATTCAACTTACCAACTAAAAGTATACAAAGCGTTAAAAAAATAATACAACTCATAATACTACCAAAGTTACCAAATTTTATTAGGTTTTTAATGGTGGAAAATTAAGCAACTCAATCATGTGATTATTGTCTGTGCATAGGCAATTGCACACCTTTACACAACAATGCTAGGAGGCCAGAGATATGTTGCTTCCCACAGATGTAACTTCCAGAAAGTGCTGAAGGTCTTATTTAATTTGAGGAATTAGTGTAGTCACATATTACTTTTAGTTTACCTCTAAGTATAATGTTCATGTCCTTTTCTTTATTTCTTGAACTATGGGATTATTACACACATTTACTTATAGTGGAAGTTTTGCTATCACATATAGCAAACAAAGTCAACTATCTTCAAGTCCTTTTTCACAATTAAAAAAATTGACACTGGGGATTGATCTCACTACTTTATGCTTGTGAGGTAGGTGTATGTATCACTGAGCTAAATCCTCAGCCCCTCAAAGCCTTTTAGAATGTTCAAATAGTACATGGTATATTGTAGGCTTTTATTTGTTTATATTACAAGTATATAGTACAAGTATATTTGTACTGACTATTTGCTATACTTGAAGTATAGTCTGAGAAAGGTGTTATAGAGAAACTTTATCTTATTGAACCCCTATATTATGAAAGTATTAGAATAGAAAATTGTATTTCGATTGACAAAATTTTAAAAATTAGTAGTCATATTTAGGTTATATATGTAATATTATAGAATATACATTTATTTCATCTAAGGAAGTATAAATATGCTTGTCTTTAAAGGTAATTATGTGAAAAAGGGCATTCAAAATGTGTAATAATCTCTTTTCCATCTTTGTAGTATATAATTAACCAATTTTTAAACATTTATTCAGGAAAGTAAGGCATTTTTAAGTAATGTCAAAGTGTTTTATATACTTGAATGTCAATCATCCAAACATAAATTTTCTCCTGTTCTCAGTTACAAAAGTACGTTTTTGAAATAATGTAGAGACAGGTACCACTACTATTTCTTTCCTTTTTTTTTTTTTTTTTTTGTACTGGAGATCAATCTCATGACCTCGTGCTTGCCAGGCAGGCGCTTATGGCGCTGAGTTAAATCCCTGGCCCTGTCACTACTATTTCTGTAGACAAATTTTGTGCTAGAGTATAATGTACATGGCTTTACTGCCAACTGCCAAAAGAGTTCTATTCCCAACCAAAACCTCGTGAGCCTGCTCTTTTCCTTTTGCATTTTTCTCAACATTCTGTTCTTTTGCACTCTGACTAGCGCCTCCCATCAAGCTCAGCTCACAACACTGGAGGGCTTCTTCCCCAGCTAGCATCTCCAAATCTTTCCAAACTTTTCGTATGAGCCAATTCCAAAGGCTTCTGAACCCTGTGGTCAAGTAGTCACAGCAGTGATCTCATTTCTGACACTGAAATCTGTCTTAGTTTCTTCTCAATGAGACACATTACTTGATACACACAATTTAAAGGAGAAGAGGTTAAGTTGGTTCATAGTTTGGTTCATAGTTGGTTCAATAAGTCAGCTGGGTCCAAGCCAGCGCACCACACAGCAAAAGCACATAACAGAGAGTGCTTGCTCAAAGCATGACAGACAGGAAGCAGTGAGGAAGTGAGAGTGGAGGGAGAGAGATGCCCTCTTTCAGCCTACACCTCCAGTGACCCACCTCCTCCAGGTAGGCTTTGTCTCTGAAGATCAGAACCAGCTATCAACTCATCAGTGAACTAATCTATTGGTAGGCATCATGGGTCAACAATCCAATCATATTCCCAAAACCCCATCTATGAGCACACAAAGTTTAAGCAGGATATCTAGATATAAAACACAGTACATTGTTACTCTGTTGAGTTTTGTTTTGTTTTATTTTTTGGTAGTGAAAATTAGACTTAGCACCTTGTGCTTGCCAAACAGGTGCTGCGCCACTGAACTATATCACTGGCTGTAGCACATTGTTAAAACTGAGATTCTGTTTTCCAGCTCATCTCAGATATAGTTTAGTCCACAATGTTATTCATATCTTAACAAGCAGATAAAGGTAAAAACAAATCAGTTGCAGAAATTAAAATTAAAATACAATCTTAAATAAGGAATAATATTTAAAATTTGTATTTAAGGTGAATAAATTTGATCTCAGAATTAAATGGATAAATGCATCGTGTTTTAAATTGAGAATGATTGTAGTTTTTATGCATATATTACACAATTTCTTAATATATAACTCTCATATTCCTTCAAACATGGATTGTTAGAACTCATCTGTTGTAGTTTTCTGGGACTGCCACAACAAATAACATAGAATGGGTAGACTGACAGAAATTGATTTGCTCTTATTTCTATCACTCAGATCTAACTCAATCTGAGTTGTCTAAATTATTATTTTTCAAGAACCTTCGCCTGTCTAGCAGATAGTCACCTTCCTGTCATGTCTTCATGTGGTCTGTCCTCTGTGTAAGCACATGTCTATGTCCCACTTTTCTCTTAAAATTCATAATAGGTTAGGGCCTTTACCTTAATTACCTTATTTAAAATCCTATATCCAAACACAGTTACACACTGATATGCTGGTGGCTAAACTTTTCACGTATGAATTTGGAAGATAGAGGGTCACAATTCACCCCATAACATAGCCTACCTGAAGTATAGTCTGTTTGGATAGCTGAAATTCTTTTACCCCTAATCATTTCTAACTAAGGGAGAGGGAGCAAGAAATTTTGGGAGAAATAGAGGACATGGGAGCCATGGAAGGATATTCTTAAGTTATTTCGTGAAAAATCACAAAATATTCAGAAAGGTAAATACGTATTAATTGTATAAATTGTACAAAATTGTATAAATCATACAAAAAATGCAAGATATAGAATTAATGAGCCTCAGATGGTCTTAGGTAGGGAACAAAAGGTTCTTAAGGATATCACTGGGTCATTTTCTTCTGCAAATTGCAAGTATAAGACAGATTAAAAGTTTGGATTTAGGATCTAGAGTGGGAAGCAGGGTGCAATTTGCTGATTATGTTGTTCATCTGAGAGCATTTTAAGTTTCCCACATGAATGTAAGTATGAAACTTAATGTTTGTGTAAATTAGAGAAAGCAATCTTGTTTCTTCATTATTTCTCTTACTTGTAAAATACGGATATTACAATAATAATGTTATTTGAAAATTATAGGTAGAATATATGTATTATATGAATGTTTGTAGATAGCTATAATAGTAATTGTGAGAATAATACTAACAATAACTTAATTGAGCACAAAACAAACCCAGAGACTTAAAAAATCTTACTCTTAGAAATACACATTTAATGTCATGAATTCAATGATATATTAATTTTACAGATGTATTAAAACAAGTTATGAGAAATTGAGAGCTCTTGGAAAACATGATTTTCTGTAAGTCTTGGTGTTGATGAGAATGGATACATTCTTTATAATTCTGGAACCGAGAAATGTGAAGTCCAGAGTTGGCAAGATTGTTGTCTTTTGAAGCTCTTAAGAGGACTCCTTTTCAGGGGGCACCTGGCAATTATAGTACTTGTTATTCTTTTGTATGCAGGCTCCTTATTTTAATCCCTTTCTTTATATACATTTCATTTTCTTTCATGTCTTCTCTTCATCTTTTATAAGGACCCAATGTTGGATTTAGAGCCTAACCTAATACAAGATGCTTTCATTTTAAGATCTTTAATTCAATTACACCTAAAACTATGCTTTGTAAGATAACATTATTATATAGATATACCTTTTGGGAGATCACCACTCAGTCTACTACAATGGAAACTATTTAGGAGTAGAAGTACCAGGAATTGAACTCAGGACCCTTTGCTTGCCAGGTAGTTATGGTGCTATTGAGCTGTATCCTCAGCCCCCAAACTAATATGACTTAACAAAACTTCACTCAATAATATAATCCATTTGATAAGTTTATTAACACTGATAAATTATAATACTGAAAATTCTCACAGACACTAAATATATAAATTAAACATGTTATTGTGTTTTGAACTCATTTGGTATCTAAAATAAATCATAAAAGGAAATTAACACAATCATTTTTAGCCAAACATTATTGAAGTAAGGGGATTAGATACTGATGTAGATATAATTTATGATACATGGAATATAACATTACCAATAAAGCAGTAAGTAGGGTCATAATAATTAATGATTATGACTTAGCAAATATTTTGTTTTTACTGTTAGTTTATGCTTGACACATTTCTTTTCATACACTAATTTATGTACTTCTTGAAAAACCATAGTAAACACAATATGAGCTAAAATTAGATTCATGAGACTTTTACATTTGGAAAGTCGTGATGATACTGGCAAACACATCCAATAACAATCATTCATAAATATTCTGATGTGAAAATTATGTGAAATATATAATGAAGGCATAGTAAAGACTCCTTTATAAGCATGGCAGGCCAAATTATTATATGGGAGAAAGTAAAAGATGATTTTATGCTGGAGAAAGCTTGGTTTGTTTGTGCTTTATGAGCAGGAAGGCAGTGAGTTAAAATGAAATATGTTCATCATTGAACACGAGAGCTGGAGGACAGGGTTTCTTCTAGGAGCTGAAGTTGATGAGAAAGGCAGAGGGCTTGAGAAAATGGTGACACTTGAATTATTCCTTGTTTAATTTCTTGTGATCAGGATGAAGCTTTGTCATTAGAGAAAAATATCATTCTGAAAGGATAATGCTATCAATTTTGGTGCCAGATGGAAAGATAATGCCATGTCTCCATGTATTGAAAGAAGTATTTTACTTAACAGAAAATACCTTTTGGAGATATTGGAGGAATCATAATTCTTCGTGTTTACCACTAAGCATTAGAACTGATTGTGGCAGAGGCAGTCACAGCAGAGCAGGACCATTGAAAGAGCAATGGATTAGGACCTGGGTTAGGCCAGCTTGACCCTGCAGAGGTGGTGGAACTGAGGACTGGTAGTAGAGTGCTAATTAACAGCACTAGTGTTGAGAGCCAAAATAATGAAGGATACTAATTAGATAAACTGTGATTTTGTATTGTTCTCTTCAAATAAGAAACCTGTCACTTAGATTGTAGAACTGATCTTGGCAGAAAATTGTCATTGAAACCCAAGACTTTTTGATTTTAATGTATCCTAATGATGGTATGCATTTTGTCTCTGCTAAAAAACAGGGATAATCTTCAGAGTGATTCTTCATCATCCAAAGAAATACCTTCATCCTAAAGACTAGAGTTTGAAATTGTCAAACTCTTTATGATATTATTAAAACAAATTTACAGGGCCAGTTTAGCTCAGCAGTATAAGTGCTTGCCTGGCAAGTGTGAGGTCATAAGTTCAATAATAAGTAAGCATAAGCAATATTAGTAAAAATACATGATAATTCAATAGATTGATCAACAATTCTCAAATTAATGGAGCAAAACTTAGTAATTGAAATAGTATATTCTTGAGACCTAATAATTTCTCTTCACTTTTACTCAAAATTAATAAATTGAGAGAAGAAAAATCAATATGCTTTTATTTTGAGAATTTTGTTCTAAATAAAAATGAAATGTAATAGATTGTACAAGACAACAATTTGGAAATGTAAAAGAAAACTTTACTTGTTTTTCAAATATTTTTTGTATTCTAAAACAATTTATAGTTAGGATTTATATTAGGGAACTGTTTATAACTGATTACTGTTGAATAGCTATTTTTGGATACATACCTAAACACAGTATTTAATGATAGTGATCACATTTATTTTTAATGTTAGTTGTTCTTAAGTGATTATAGAAGAAAATGAAACACTAGTCACTTTATGGTTTTGTAGGGTAAATAATAAGAAAAAATTAATATACTCTTTTGTTGTCTATATTTTTTTCCAAATTACTTCTGAATAACATTTACTCTTACCAATCACCAATCCTCATGTAAATGCAGAAAACCAGGACACAGGATAGGTACTTTTGGAGATCACATTTTGAATCTTCTCATTTCTCTGTAGGGATTTATGATAGATAACCTGTATTAGAACAGTGGATGCTTTCATGATAAATCTGGAAATTTTATATAAATTTATCACAGAAAAACTAGGTTAGAATTTATGTGAAGAAAGTGGCCTTAATCTTGGGATTCAATTTTCTCTTCTGCTTTGAAATTGCCCATTTCTTCCTCTTCCCTTCCTTAGCAATGTGCCATTTTAATTTGGAGTGACCAATCCAGAGTAACCAACAAGCAGTGTTTGTTCATGGTGCTTATATACTGATGATCGTACAGCATATTATCAGAGCATCAGAATTTGTGGAAATGGGCCACTTACCACAGGGTTTCCCATAGGGATCTTGAAATAAGTGTAAAGAAAAATAACTGACTTGGAAATAATTTTGTGCCAAGAACTAGTGACTTTCCAATTGCAATGTCAATCTACTCATGTCCTGTGAGCAAATGTTCTTGTGTTTCTGCCAGCTTGTATTTGCATCTACACCTTGTGACTAGTTCTGTTCAGGCAACAGACTTGAAATTCTCATGATTTAACATGTAAAATGTAATGTACACAGAATCTGCAATTATACAGGGTATTTTTCAGGGGCAGATGAAGTGATCAGAGTGTTTTTATTTTCTGGCATTCCTATCTTAATTAATGGATTTCACTGTTTCCACAGCAGGAAAAGGGAAAACACAAGGGTTGTACATTGGTGTTTAAATGCTTCAGTCTGCCATGAACTCACATCACTTCATTCCAGTCTTTTGGCCAGAACTCATCCAGTAGTGCATCTTTTCAAACTGCAGGATGGCTCTGAAATTTGGGGGAACAGCAGAATAAACACTATATGGCAATTACTTCAGCCACACAACTAAATGAGCCTACAAGAAGCAATGCCACTTATATAGATTATAACCAGCTTCCCAGGTGGCAGTGGATTATGGTCCTTTGTAAACTGTGTTAGAATATTCTAACTGGTGTCCTCACTTAATCAGGATGAGGATTCTTATGAAAATATGATCTCTTCATCTAATTATTATATAAGGGGAAAGAAGGAGATAGGTGGACATGTGAAAAGAATTTGTTCATACACAAAACATATGAAAAGTACCTTGTAATGAAGGCAGAATAAGTAGTGATGGAATATAAAACTAATCATTTAAGTGACAGTCAGCGTTTTAGATCACATTGTCCATTTGCTTGTAATTTGTCTTTCTTCTATTAGAGGCGTACCTATATCCCTATAATTTTATACTCAATACATTTGCATATTTCTGTCCTGTTTTTTTTTCTACAGAAGAATTGAAGTAGTTTAGTTGTAAATGCTGTCTTAAATATTTTGTTACATGTGCATTTCTGATCTAAATACAAATTCCCAGATTTGCTCAGGTTCTTAAATTAGAAACCTAGAGTTTTAACAGAAGTCTCTCAATTCCTACACATCATTTAAAGCAACCATGCTTTAGATATGAAAAGCTATTATTTAACCTATCCAAAGTGCTTAAATTTCTTTTTCAATCTTTGAATTTTGTTTTCAAGGTTGCAACAAAGGGATGGAATAGAGATGATCTAAGGGGAAGGTGGGCTTTGGTGAGCGATGGGCATCAGAGGCAGCGTGTCTGCCAAAGAAGGCACTGGCTGTAGTCAAGTATATTATTTAGAAATATTGGAGAAATAAAGAAACTTGTAACCTGCTAAAGGCTTGTGAAGGCATGTTTCTTTTTAAGATGAAACAAATCACACTTTGCAAGAACTGACTCTGTGAAAATGCCTTTTGTGTCATAGAGACTGTCCTAAATAGTTATATGGCAAATGTAAAATATGTGTTAATATAAATGCTAGCGAAGTGGTACACGTGAGCTTTTTGAATATTCCACAGTTCTCAAGATAGTAATTTGGAAATATATTAGTGGATATTATTAGTTAGTAATCTGAACTGGTATATCAAATGGCCATGATTGATATGTAGTTCCATTTGTTTTCAACATTGCCACATTTTCAAAAGTTAGATATTTTACAAAATAAGTATACAGGGAAAATTTATGTCAACAGTTGTATTATTTCATATTATTATGTAAATTTCTAAAGTTTACTACAAGCATAAAAATCTCTTTTTGATTCATCAATACTATATTTTCCTTAGGTTCTCTCCATAATTAGAGTCTATTATGAATTTGGTGTGTGGTCTGCAAACTTTAAATTGCACAAAACAGTACATATTTAACATTGTATAAATGTTAACACTACACATCTTTGTATACACTCTTCACTTATTAGGGTCTAAGCCTATCTTCTTTCATAGATTGATTTGAAGTTTCTTCAAATTTATTGGCATTTTCCTTTCTCTCCCTGTATGAAACAGAATTACTAGAACATTTGATTGAGCCTTTAAAAGCTTTTACTAATCTGAATCGCTCTCCAAAGTGGCTGTAGAAATTGATTCTTTCACCACCATATAGGGAGAACACATGATTTACCCACATCTTTGGCAATATTTGGTAACAGAATTTTAAAAATTGCTTTTTGACACCAATTTTTAATTATTTTCCATTTTTAAGGTTGAAATGTAAATACTAGTTTCTTAGCAATACTTACTTTTCTTAGCAATACTTAATTTTCTTTCCTTTTTCAAGGCACTATTTTGGTAAAATGATAACTGATACGCTTAAGAACATACTATGCTCCCAGTTAATAAGTTTACACATAATCACTTTCATAAATGAATTCTACATGTGGGTCATTTAGATTAATTCAATGAGCTGCTCTGAATTAAAGCTAAAATGTTGATTCCATATATTCTAATTATTCATTCTGAATCACATAGATGATTACAAGTATATAATCTATTTTTTATCTTTACTTTCATTATACACAGCATAACAGTAAAGCAGGCAGGTCCAATCCCCCTTATATCTATCTATTCCATCCGCTTGCACACTTTGCCTCCCACGGCTGCCCTTCAAATCACCGCAGTTTGCCCTGAAGATAAATTCACAGCTTGAACTTTTTATTTAGCTAATTGGTACTTGTTTTTGCTACTGAGTTGTTCTCATTTAACTGGGTAATGAAACTGGAAATTGCTTCCTCTCAGAATCTCATTTAATTGAAGACAAACCATAAACATAGCAGTACTTTGCTTTAAAACACAGATATAGGACAGCTCTTGATCTTAGCTCTTGACCTTAGAAGAAAAAGTCATGCCTGAGGGGAAATTGTTAGTACGACATCAGGCAGAGGTCAGAAAATCTCAGAAGACAGCTATAGTGGGTGGTGTGTGACTCAGGGACAAAGCTCCTGCCTAGATTGCAGTGAGGTCATGTGTACGACCATCAGCACTTAATAAACAAAATGAAATCAAAAGCTAAAACAAAACAGGAGAACTCGACAGACAATTTAAAACACCCAACTATTTCATAACTCTAAGGATTTACCAAAGGCATACAATAAAGTAAGAAGTGATAATTTTTAAAACATTACTGAAATTCAGGTATGAAGATTTGGAATTGGTGGCTTTATTACTCAGGGTTTTTCACTTCTCTTTGAATGTTACAGGAATTTTGTAATGGTGGTGAAGGCCAGGAAAACCAGCAGTTTCATCAGTAGAGGTGTCTCTTGCTTTAGAACAGGAGATAAACTCAGTAGTGCTGTCACTAAAAGCAGCGATCTCAATGACAAGTCTCCAAGGAAAGCAAACAGCTCAGCTAGCCTGAGGTTGTCACTTTGGCTTTACTATGCTAAAAAGAAGTGACCCAGACGGAATTTAACAGCAAGGTCTAGGAAATGAGATAGCCATAGGGGTGTTTGATTAGCGTTCCACATTTCCCTGACTAACTGCAAGTTTCTGTAAACTGTCCTGTACTACTGACAACAGCTCAGACTTTTGACATGGAACAGGTGGCCTACAAGGCTGTGTGCATGTGCGGATAGGACACAAGACGGTCTGAAAGTTTAATTCCTAAAGCTGAAAGACAAATAAAATAAGGAAAATAAAACCTGGGTCGCACCCAAACAGCAAACATATCCTTGGACAGCACACGGAGTATTTGCTTGCTTTAAATGTTTGAACCTGGCCTATGATTACTACTAACCTGGCTGTTAATCCCTGCAGATCTGGTAGTCTCCAAAAAGTCAATCTTAAAACAAAATATAGAACATTTTTTAAAATTCTGAGAATAAACAGTAGTCACACACTGTGAAACGTATTGCTCACTTTTAGTCCAGGATATAATTAAACAAAAAGCAACCACTATGACTATCAGGATGGAAATATCAGAATCTTAAGTATGCACATTAAGAAAATGCTTAGTTACAAGTTTATGAGAATGGGAAAGAAATCAAATGTGTCATTCACAATTAGAGGAAAAAAGCAATTAAAGACTGTCAATGAATTGATCCAAATGTTGAATTTGGAAGATAAAGCTCGCAAAGGATCTGTTATTATGTTCAAATAATTAAAAGAAAAATTTAAAGAATTGCATGGCAGTCTGATGGCACTTGTTCAGTAAGGAAGGCTTTCAAAGACGACAACCATACAGAAATGGAAAATCTAGATTTGAACCATATAATAAGTCAAATGTAAACTTTGCTAGCTGGGCTCAGCAATAGATTGAAAATACTAGAAGAATCAGTGAAGAGGACAATAGATCAATAACATGATCTGATCTAGAGAAAAGAAAAAAATGTTCAAGAGAAATGAACAAAGTCTAAGTGAAGAGTCATTAGGTGGACCAGCATCAGTGAATGAGAATACCAGGAGAGGAAAAAGGAAAAGGGGGCAGAAAAATAGTGAGAGAAACAATGAGCAACAACTTTTAAAATGTGATGAAATGCGTTAACGTAGTTCTAAGCAGCTTAACAATCTCCAAATAGGATACATACAAAAATACATAAGCTTTTGAAAATAAGCTTTTGAAAACCAAATCTTGAACACAGCAAAAGAAAAAGGAATGGTAGTACACTTACTGGCTCATTCACCAAGTGACATGGTGTAGAGTGCAAAACAAACACACGAAACCAAAAACCCCTCTGCTAATTGCAAATTCTAGATCCAGTAAAGATGTCTCTCAAAAATGAAGAAACAATAATGATACATACATAGAAATAATGTGTAAACATACACAGAAATGATGTGTTAGCAGCAAAACTGTCTCACAAGAAATATTAAAGGAGGATATTTAGGCTGAAAGAAAATGACACCAGAATGCAACTGAAATTCATCAAAAATATGAAAGTGTAGCAGGTGGTAAGTATAAAAACCTATAGAAATGCATAGTTTTCATTGCATTCTCTTAATTTTTAGAAGACTATGACTGTATAAAGCAAAATTTGTTGGTTTAAAACATTAAAGATGAGCATATAATCCGCTATACAATGAAAGGGAGATGATATAAAGCAATACTGCAACAAATCTCTAGTTTATAGGAACTAAATTACTATTAACAAGAACAGTTTATGATAAGCCACAAAGATAGGTAAGTCAATACTAAATTAATATAATATACCAAGATGTACTTACATGTCAGGCTAAAATTTTTTCTTAACACGTAAAGAAGACAATAGCAGAGGAACAGGTAACAAATGAATAAAAAGGATGTAAAAACTGGGTTGGATACTTTCATATCAGACAAAATAGACTTTACAAATGTTACCAACAACAAAGAGGAAGATTAGCTAATGATGAAAGAGCCAATACACCATGAAGCTATACAATTGTGAATGCATATGTACCTAACAATATAAAATCTAAACCAGACAAAAATAAAATAAAATAAAAAGAAAATTGGCAATTAATACTGTTGAAGTTTTAATTTTTAACTCTGAAAAACTAATAGAACACTGAAAAGACAACTGGAAAGCATCTGCAGATCTGATCAACACTGCTGACCAAATTAACAACTCAATCCTACATATCACATCACAGGATAAGAGCAGAATAAATACTCATTTAACATAGAGAACATTCTTCAAAATACACCATATACTGGGCAATAAGTTAAATACTAATAAATTAAAAAGAATTGAAAATAAGATGGGATGTAGTCCAGCTTTAGAATAGTTGCCTAGTATATGCAAGGCAGTGGTTTGATCTCCAATATCAGAAAGAGAAAGAGAAAGGACGAAGGAAGGAATAAAGAAGAAAGAGAAATATCCACTTAAATCAAATTAGAAAACAGTAAAAATATGAGAAATTAGCAAAAATATACATTTCTAAGTAATTTAAATCAAAACATTAATCACAAGGTAAATTTAAAAAATATTCATACGTAAGCCTGGTATGGTAGTACATGCTGCAAATCCCAGCTCTGGGAGGCTGAGGCAGGAGGATCAGAAGTGTGAGTCCATCCTGGGCATTTTAGTGCTTTAGTGAGATCTTGTCTCAAAATTGAAAAAAAAAAGATCAAGACCAAAAAAAAAAAAAAAAAAAAAAAAAAAGATTCAATACAAAGACCCTGGTTTCATTCCCTTTTACTAGCAAAAAATAAACAAAACATTCTAATTATTATGAAAACACAATTTAGAATTTGTTGCATTCAGTTAAATCGGTGCTTAGATGAAAATTTGGGACACTTATATTAGAAAAGAAAAATTTTCAAATCCATAATCTGAGAATGCACGTAAACTAGACAAAGAAAATACATGTAACCCAAAGCATGTGGAAGGAATAAAATAGAATAGATTAAGAATTGGATAACAAGAGAGAACACAGACAAATAACAGTGATAATTAATAAAGCCAAATTGGCTTATAAGAGATAAAATTAATAATAATTAGCTCTAGAAATCAAGAGAATAAGTGGCTGAATTAGAAAACAAGTAAAATAAGTTTTTTGAAAAGCAAAATCCCAACCCTTAAAAACCTAAAAAGCTTCATGTTATCATCCAGTTATATCAGGAATTGTCAATTTGGTTTAAATCCGTGAATGCAGAAGACATATTAAGTTTTCATTTCTTACAACACCATAGGTAGTAAAAAATATTAGACAGTCCTTTAAGAGTTCAGTTCATGTATGCATACAGTACACAAGCATACAATACACATACACACACACACACACACACACACACACATTAGGCTCTCAGTATTTAAGCAAACAGTAGTACATGGAATCTTATAAAGAGATTTTGCAATTAGCTTTCCAGATCATTTGATCCTAAGCTAAGTATTATAAGTCATGTATGCTATATTTAATCAGTAGAATATTTTATTTTTTTAAATCTTATTTTAAGGAGAGTAAAATTAAGCATAAGAAAACAGATCATAAGAAAACATTGTAAGAGACACAGATTTCAAAGCAAGACAACAGGAGATCTTCACTGTCTATCATATTGTCTTGTTTTCTTCTAAATAGTTGTCCAAATCTTCACACACAATGAATTCATACAAAGCAAAATAATATAAAACTTATCAGAACAGGATGAAGGCATTTTAGGCCTTCAAAACCAGACAATAGGGAAGTCAACAATGGCTGCCACAATGTCTCTCATTCTCTTGAAAACAGCTGTCAGTATCTTAATGTATGTTGAAATTAACACAAAAGACTAAAATCACTCTGAACAAATATTAATAACATTGCTGGATTTTACATCCTGATGCTACGGAATCAGCATTGGGTACCTTAGTGTCTCTTTTTTTTCAAAGAGCTGTTCGTTTCATTATGCAATATATAATCCATTCTCATAAACTGTTTAGGAGAAGTTCCAGTAGAACCTTTTAAAAGTGATTTTCTTTGGCTTGCCATAAAAGACAAAATTCACAAATGCAAAGCATGAACACATTTGACTTGTTGCTGACCATGATGGTGAGAGGGGCCATATGCAAGGGCTGTGAGAAGCCTCTGTGGGCTGAGTGGCTTTGGTTCATAGAAACTGAGGGAACAGAGGCTCCATCCTACAACAGCGATGAAGTAAATTCTACCTACTCTAAGAACAAGCATGGAGTTGGATTTTTCCCAGAATCCAGATAGTTTCATTACGGCTTTGCCACTTTGTTAGAAGAGAACTTGGTCACTTCTGACGTACAGAACTGTGAGGAAATAAATGTATGCTGTTCTACGCTTGTAAATTTGTGATAATTTGTTACACAGTAATAAGAATTCATTCATCATTTAAATAGAAAAAAACCAATCATTGCATTTCCCTTTTTCAGGGCAAGCAGTGAAATACTTTCCTTGTGTTTGTGAGCCCTATATGAAATATGAACTTTAAATGACCTTGAAATCAATCCTGAAGTATATACCAGTATGCTTCAGTCCCAGGTTATACATAGACTCAAAATTTTGTCATTCATAAGAGGATGATTATAACTATCTGAGCAGGAAATATTCTCCCTGTCTCCTCCAAGAATAATTGTCAGAACATCCCTGTTTTCATGAAGATGACAATATCATTCTCATTAACTATCACAAGTTGACCTCCCTACAGTGCATAACATTGATTATTCAGCCAGGGTCTATGTGGATGGCGTTGACAGGCGTTACTCATGGTGACTGATGTGAGTCGTAAAGCTCTGCCTGACGGAGAGCACTGCCATGAAGCGTCTGCATAAATCCAGAGGGCTGTAGGTGTTGCCAGACACATTCTGCATTTAAATCTTGGCTGAGTCATTTGAATTAGTGTGTAACTACTAAAGATTTCAGAGAAGAGAACATGAGCATGAAAAGTATGGACCTGAGTATAATCTAATTCAGTCTCCATCAAAGCGACAGCTTAAGTTTAGTCTCAATCAAGGCAAACTCCAATGATTAGAATTTATTTCCAGGACCATAAAGTTTTGGTTTCCTGGGCTGAGTTTTCCAGCAAATTGCCTTGTGACCTTGAACAAATTTCGCGGCATTTTTTTCTTCTTCTAAAATAGCAACAACAAAATTGGAATATCTGAAGCTGTCTCCTGAGGTGTTCAGGAAATTAATTTCTTTGTAAACAGCATTGAGAGACTCAGAGCGCTAGGGCAAAAAACCCAATCATCACAAACAACAAGGTTAATAGCTCACCAAATACTTTTGACTTGTAGTATTAAGTCAGGATTGAAAAAGAAAGTTCCTGGCAATAAATGGAGAGAATATTTTTTGCTATGAGAAGAATGAAAACACAGAAATACAAAGAAGATGCTAGATGAACCATAGCCCATTTTTAATTTTTAAAGCTTTCTTAAAGTTTTCAAGCTTAATGTTTTTAAGTACAGAATTAGCTTCAAGCATCCATAAACCACTTTAATAAATATCAATTTATTTCAAACCATTCATATGTCTTGATCTCAGATTTTAAAGAAAGATTCTTCATCATATTTAAGTTATATAAAACTGAGTATTCAGATAAGATACAGTGATTTATGACAATGTCATATTATATAAGGGATTCTATTAAAGTGAAACTTTCACAGCAATAATGTATTCTAAACATCGCACAAAAATGGAATTCATTCACTAAATTTAAACAAGAGGCTAATTTACATTTTAATATGGACTTCTTGAATTATATATCAATTTTCTTTCCTACCAATGTTCTTTATCTTAACAACTCTATATTCATCACACAGTGTGAAAATAAACATGTCCCAGGTACACATACCAATAGAAACTGTCCACACTCTGTGTTGTGTGGAAAATGTTTTCATAGTACATTTTGAGTGGCTGTTATCCTTAATATAGCACATTTGATAATTATTTTATCTTGAAAAATAGTGCTAAATTTTATACATCTTAATATTTCTTTATCTTTTGTTTTATGTTTAAATCATTTTTCTGCGTGTATAGACCTTATTAAGCTTTGGAAAACATACTCTTCAATCAATATAATGAGAAATAGTCAGGATTTCTGTGGAAAAAAAGATTAGTGAATGAAGAGCCTGCAGTCTCATGAAATAATGTAAAACAGAATTTAAATGAGAACACAAATTACCAAGACTGAACTAGTGATATCACGTAAAATAGAAATTAGAACCATATAGATAGAGAAATAAGAATGTTGTGTATGTCAGTTCTCCTTTTTGCATGGGAAAATGTGAGACCTACCTGGCTTACAGAAGGTGAACCTCTAGGAGGAGAGAAAAGAAACAAATGAACTGACCTAATCTTAGCTGGGCTTACAGATTCATAGACTATTGTATTATTTTTTATCTCTGACATGTCCCTTAGAAGGACAGTTCTGGTAAGGGATGTAGTATATATGATTGTTCAAGTGAGTGTAGTGGCTAAGGATTGTAGTAAGTAGAACCCAAAATCTAAGACATAGCTTCTTTGAAGAAGTCACACAGTCTTTCTAACATTTTCCAGTGTAAGATAGGAAGTTTCACTGCATAAATACTTTGTGCTATGTGAAGGACTGTGGATCTCACCTCTTCTGGGCCAGTGGGCGTGTTTTAGATGGGGAGAAAGAACTGGGAACTGTATTCAAAAATTTGCTTGTGTAGATTTCCATTTGCTTTGTCTGATACATTTGATTTCAGTACACTTGAAGTTATTTACTAAAACATATGATCTCTGATCAGCATGAGTTTTAATTGGCATCAAATACTATTTACTAGTTCATTTTTCTCAGGAATAGGGAAAGAAATGTGAATGTATATAAAATGGTGCAACTCACCAATCAAATAATTTATTGGCTCAAAACAACACTTTGAGGTTATCCACTTTCTTTTTCAGTAAATACTCAGGCTTTCAGTACCTTGATCTTTTGAATTATTTTTTCTGGATAATACGCCTCACCTGTCCTCTGATACTTACAGCCTCCACTAATTTGTACATTTCACTTGACCTTCAGATAAAAGCTCACCAGTCTTAGGTTGTGTTAACGCACATTTCTTTTCAAGGTCAACTAACTATGATTCCTTTTATTATATTTTGACCATTGTAATTTGGCTCATAATAGGAAAATATACATCATTTTCCGCAATTGTGGTTATAGCTCTTATGGTTTAAATGTTTGTTTTCTTCAAAAACCATGCTGAAACTCAATCTCAAGAGCAGCAACATTGAAAGGTGGAATCTAATGGATGTGTTTAATTGATAAATATGCTATCAATTAGCTTGAGGGAGCCCCAACTTTCCTCTAGTTCTCCCAATTTTCTACCACATGCAGGACAGCATTCCAAGAACTATCTTGGAAATGAGACCAGGCCCTTACCAAACACTAAGTTTCAGTACCTTAATCTTGGACTCCTCAGCCTGCAAAATATGAGCCAATAAATTTCAGTTCTTTACAAATTTCCCATTGTTTTTATAGCAGCATACAGTGTACTAAGACAATGGCTCACATTAATAATGCTGCATCTTAAACAAAGCATTCAGCCTAAAAAGTAAGTATAGCAAATGCATTAATATCATCTAGTCATTGGCCATAGATTGTACTCAAACACTTATGTGGTGAGTGAAGGAGGGAGTTTTTCTCATGTATGAAAATTAGAAATGGGTACACAAAAATTAGAAATGTATGAAATGTGCATTACCTGTCAGGATGCAACGAGGGTGGGAACCCTTTTCCCATCCCATTTTTGGGAAGGCTAGAAATTCAATCAAGTAACACATGCAGATGAAAAGGTGTTTGGCGAAACATAGCCAGATTCAAGCATCCATGTACTTCCCCTTTAAAAAATATTCAAGATTTCTTAGAAAGCTACACATTTATATAGTAGGGTGTTTAAAATCCTGACTAGTATGTGATAAAATTACACTCAGAGCTGTGCAATATTTAAGTCAGATATTTCAAATCTGTATCTTTATCTCAAAAATGTAACCTTCATTTTTCCTTCTATTCCCTTCTCAGCAGAGACTGGAGAAGTTTTCTTTCCAGAGGTAGCCAGAGCAGCTAGATTTCTACTCCTATGTCCTCAGTGTTTTTGCTCCTATGAAAATTTTCCCCCTGGCAGTTAAGAAAGACGACATGGTAACCTTCTTGTTTGCTTGAGATACACATAATCAACTATTGGGGGTAGACTGCCCTTATTACACATTCCTACAACTAGATTTCACATCTTAAACTCTCCTTTCCCTAAAATATGTTTCTAAATGTAGTGGGGATCCTTTCTGCACAACACACTCGCATGCATTGCCCACACTCTGCTCTCTCACTTCCTCCTTGCTTATTTCTGTCAAACACATCTTTCTTAAATTCCTGGAGTCTACTGCCAGTGGGGTTTTACTTTCTTTTTGTGTTCCTATCTTCTGCATTAAAAGCTATTTTTATAGTTCCACATTTGGTGCCGGAAAGCTTTAAGAACAAGAAGAAATCAAGTTTTGACAGGTGATCTGAGAAAACCACCATCTTTCATTTCACAGTATTATGCCTTTACTCTTTTGCTGCCCATTTCCAGTGTGTTATACAAACTCACATTTTAAAATCAGGTAGATTCAGTTGCGCAGAGCCACCCCTTCCTATCTGGTCTTATTTCTATTGTATTGAATAATGATATAAAACATATTTTATTGTACTTTCTACTTCTAGTTCTGTTTTCACAAGTTGGATGGTTGCTGAATTAAATTTTCTAAGAATTTGATGCAATTTTCACTTTCATGCTCAGAAAAGATAAAATCTCTAACCTGTAGCTCCCATTCAGGCCCCATATTCACCTCACACTGACTTTCAGTGTACCTGCCTTTCCAGCGTCACTTTGCCTTTCTTCTTGCATGTATCTTTCACAGAACTGTTTGCTCTTCTTTGTACACACAATCCACCTTATATCAGGGATTTAGATAATCTTGTTGGTGTCTACATGATTGTCTTTTGTTTTTAATTCTTAATGATTCATATTTTCATTATTACTATTGTTATTATTATTATTATTATTATTATTATTATTATTATTATTGGTACTAGGGTTCGAACTCAGGACTGTGCCCTTGCAAGGTAAGTGCTTATGCTGCAGAGCTAACTCCCCTCATTATTTTTGATTATATGTTTTAAATGTAACCATCTCTCTAAGTCTGGGATGCCCACTTAGACTCTCCTCAAATGTTAGAAATTAAGTGTTCTTCTTTGAAAAGTGATGACGACTTTGTGTTTGTCTTGAGCATGTTCATTGTGTTGATTACCAACATTTTTTTGACATGCAAATATGTTAAAAAAAAAATAGACTTAGGCCCAGGACATAGCACTGAACAAACCAGACAAAAACTGCTGCCCTCAAGTTTTTTTGTTTTTTTTTTTTTTTTCCTCATTGTTTTATACCTGCTTGGGGAGCTTTCAAATCTGATTTGTAATTACACAAAATGATAAATGAAGAAAGAACAGCACATGTTATGCCATTCACTTGCTTGTAGTGTTCTATAAAAGTAAATATAAATTAGTTCTCATGAAGAAACATAAAATCACTGGAATTGTCACCAGGTGACAATTCCTGGTTTCACTGTAGTTTGAAAATAGCTGCTGCTTTAAGAGGCATGGATGGATTAGTGAAGCTCAAGTTCTCACTTAGCAACTCAGCAGCCTAAATGAGAAACACTGGAAAGGACAGTCAAGCTCACAGGGCAGAGTCACCCTGTCTGGTGTGCTTCCACTGTTTCAGGCTGTTCCACGAGTCTTGGCTCAATTCCTCAGCATTCCCTGACCAAGCTTTGAAGGGGAGAGCCCAGCAATGTGCTTCCCACGACTCAAGAGACGTCCTGATGTCATCTCTATTGAAAACCATTTCTCTTTGGCACTGATGACAAGGAAGAGGTTAGTGGATGTTTCTGCTTTCCTTCCTTGTCAATAACACGTCCAACCAATCAATGCTTTCCTTTCCCATGCATTTTAATGAGGGATCAGATAATATTTTATTTCTACTTTTCTTTTATAAGCCCACCAGGGCTCCTTCATTTCTTCAGGCTTATATTAATAATATTAACCATAATGTGGGCTCATATTAATAATAATAATATTTCACTTGACTCATGTAGAATCTTATACCATTTGGAAATTCTCTTATTTCTAAATATATTTCTGGGAGTTTCTGATGAACGTTTAATGATTTCAATGACACGCTGTTTAGATAACTGCTTGTTATATACAGACCAGTCTTTTTGCTTCTATCAAATTATATAATACCTGCTGGGTCTAATTGATGTTTTTACTACTTTTATTTCTTCTGAGGAGCACAATGCTTACCTCATTGATTGATCAGCAGTCTTGCTGACTGCTGTCTTCCCAGTTACCACCACACACTGCAGGCACTCTGTCCATGTCACCTGCCGGTGCCTTTGTGTCAGTGGGAGCCAAAGACTCCCATTAAGCGCATCCCCACTTATCACTTTACTCACTGCTACTGATACACCAAGTAACTCACATACCTTAAACTGCTCTGCATTGTATAAAAAACTTAAGAAAAACAATTAAAATACCTCCTCTTTATATTTTATTCTATTTCAGGTGAGGAGCAAAGAACAATTGATCTGCTCATATGCATTTTCAGAAGAATTTAATTGCATTAGTTTTTACTTTTCCTTCTTCCCCTCCTACTGCCTTCCGTTCTTCTTCTTTTCTTTCTTGTTTCACCATTTCTCGTTCCATTGTTCTTTTTCAACCTTTGACCTTTTTATTAAGAATTGTGCAGTTAAATGCATAGAATTTGTGGAGTGTTGTTTTCCTTATAACAAACAATTTCCCAGAAACATCTCAAAGTTTCTCAGATAAAATGATCATTGAAGTGAAGCTCAGTTAATTCAACATATAGGCTGTAAAAGGTTCTATAGTATAGTAATATCTCAGGAACAATTGTTGAATGAATGAATAAATAAAATTTCAATCAGTATTAAAAAAGGTTTGCTTTTATTCAAACTGTTTTGTTACTATTTTGCATACACTCAATGAAACAAATTTTAAAAGTAATGCATGATATTTTGACTATCACGTACTAAAATACATGTCTGTAAGATATATCACAAGCAAAATGTAGTTGACATCTTATGTACAGCCTGAATTTCATATTTGGGTAGGCTTAGTTTTTTCTTGTAGATTGTGCTTAAAGTATCTCTAAATGGCTAGCTTTAATCTTAAAAGGTTATTTATCCTGTCTTTTAACTAAAAATTTCTGTATGTTTTAATTGCCTTTTGAGAAATGTTTTATTTGTATGATTTCTTTCAGAATGAGTGACTTATTTTTTTTTAAATTTTATTTAAGGAGAAAGAGGAAAAAAAACAGAAAAAGGGTACAAGTAATACAAAATTTAAAAAATAAACAGTAAGAAATCACTAGTTAATAAATTACATATTCTCATCTTAGAAATAGTTGTTCAAGTTACAAAATTAAAGCATATAAAGTGGACTTTCAAACAGTGAGACTGCAAACTGTTTTGTTCAATGATCCAAAAAAACTCAGTAATATGGTTGTCTATCTTATACACTTAAACATATATGCAGTTATAACCTTTAGAGCACTGTCTTTTGTTTTCCTTTGTATAATGACAATGATGCATTTTGGGTTTTATTACTCCCACAGTTCTTATTACTTTTTTTTTTTTGAAGAGAGTAACACCAAATGCGACATATAAGAACAGAGTCAGTCAGATCAAAAGAATGGACATAATAGATAATGTAAAAACAAAATACAAGGTGATCAACAATGGTTACCATAATGCCTCTTGCTATCTTAAGAAGAATTGCCTATATCATCAGTTATAATAAAATTGGACAAAACAGTAAAGAATAAAACCAAAATATTGGAGACATTACAGGACTTTAAAAGAAGATAATAGTCAACCGGAATGGGCATCATAATGAATCTTATTGTCTTCAAAGTTTTGCCTATACTTTCGAACTTGGTACTATCAAGCTAAGCAGAATAGAGGAAAATCAGTCAAAACAAGAGTTTGAGGGCAATACAAGGTTTCAAATCAAGTTAATAGGAAATCAAAGTAGGTTATTATAATGTATCCTATTTTTTATTTATTTTTCCCTTAATTAAAAATATAAAAATAAAAAAGTAAATAATTTTAAAAAAAGGAGATTGAGATAAAAGAGGGCATAACAACAAAACAGTGCAGGTCAAAACATAACCATTTAAGCAAAATAGTGTTTCATACAAAGAAGATATCTTGACATAAAAGTAATTACGATAGTGTCTCTTTCCTTGAAATCTTTGAGTATAACTTCGTACACTGTGGCACCAAACATATCCAGACAATGTAAAACCATTCAAGAGAATGACATTATTACAGGGCATTTTTTTTTTTTTTTATTTAAGAGGAAAAAGAGAAAAACACAAAACAAACCAAAGCGGCGTAAGGGTACACGCAATACAGAACTACAAAACAAAACAAAACAAAACAAAACAAAAAACCATAACAGTAAGAAATTACCTGCTAGTAGATTACACACTATTTTCTTGAAAATAGTTCCTCAAATCACAGTATCAAAGAACACAAGGTGGACATTCAAACAGGGAGACTGCAAACAGCTGTGTTCAATGTTCCAAAAACATTGATAAAGTCAGCTATTTAACACCCCCAAACACACTTGCTGTTATATCCGTTAGAGCTCCTTTTCTTTTTTTTTTTTTCCCTCTCTTTTTTACAACAAAATTTACACATCTTGGATTTTATTACTCCTTAGTGCTTATTACTTTATTACAGGGCATTTAGAACCAACTAGCGGAAAATGAACAATGGTTTCTGTATAATCTCCTGTCTATAAAAGTTTTTCTTATATTATCACATATAATAAGATACAACCTGTTAATACCGATGGAGACAGAAGAATAAAAGCTTAATGGGACTTCAAAACAAGATGATACTAAATCAGCACTAGCTATTATGATGTCTTGTTTTCTCCAAAATAGCTGTTCCTACCATCCAATCTTCTCTGCCCCATTTCTGTTGAGCTCTTTTTCTGTCGTTTGTTGTCAGTTTGTCTTCTTCATTTCACTTTCTGCTCCATTCATTGTGGCCTTTCTGCCACTACTTCTGGAATCTTGGTATTTTCCTTTTTTTAAAGAATATTGTGCAGTATTCTCTGTAGAGTTGAATTGGTGGTAAAAATTCCCCTAGTTCCTCTTTATCCTGGAAGCACTTTGTTTTTCCATCAATTTCCAGGGACAGTTGTGCTGGATATATCAGTCTTGGCTGGAGGTTATTATCTTTCAAAGCTTGAATTGTTTACCCCCACACTCTTCATGATTTGATGGTTTATGCCGAGAAGTCTGCTGTAATTCTGATGGGTGTTCCCTAAAGTGATCTGTTTCTTGTCTCTGACGGCTTTTAATATTCTGTTCTTGTATTGGATTTCTGGAATTTTGATTATTATATGTCTGGGTGTAGCTCTGTTTGGGTTGTAGGTGGCTGGGGTCCTGTATGCCTCATACATCTGAGTATCTTTACCTTTTGCTAAATTAGGGAAATTCTCTTGGATTATTTCTGTGAATAGCTTTTGTAGCTCATTTGTTTATGTCCCTACTTCATCTTTTATGTTCTTAATTCTTAAGTTATAGATCCTATCATTTTCTAGCTTTTGTGTTGTTATTTGTTTTCTTGTTTTTTTTAAGAAGTTTTTTATTTCATGCTCCCACATTACAAATCTGCCCTCCAGTTCAGATAATCTATCCTTAGTTTCTTTCAAGCTGTTATGCCAGCTTTCCATACAGTTTTTAGTTTCCTGGTAATCTCTTTGAACCTGCTTTATGTATTTTATGTTTTCTCTATTTTCTCCATCAAACAATTCTCCCATTTTTTTCTGTTCTTCCATTACACCATCTGTTTTTTTCTTGGGTGGTGCTTAGCATTTCTCTAACTATTCTACTTATATCTTGCTTTAGGTCATTAATAACTTCATTTTTGAACTCATCTATGAGGCTCTGGAGATAGCATTTTATGTCTACTGGTGCCGTGTCTGATATTGCATGTTTCTCAGGATTGGGGGCCGAGGACCCTTTCTTTTTCCTCCCTCTTCCCATATTTTTTGTTCCTTTTATACAAGTGTATATAGGAGGCCCAGTTTCTTTCTTTGTCAGTTACAGTTTGTTTGAATTGTGCAGGCTAGGTGTTCCCACCCACTGCAGTGTACTAGGGAAACACAGACCTGGGCAGCCTATGCTTGGCCTGCCCCTGCAGGTCAACCTACCGAAGGCTTCGCTGCTAGGGTACACCTCCAGGTGCTGAGACCTGGTTTGGGCTAGCCTATTGGGTCTTAAGTCAGCAGCGACACCCAGGCCATGCACTCCCCATTAATCCCGCTTGAGAGGGGAATATGCGAATATCCCAGTATGTCCTTTGCTGAAGCCTCCTACTCTATAGAAGGGTCCCCGATCCACTCACTCACCGCAGGTCAATGCAGGGCTCCTGGCCAGTCCCGCTCTCAACTGCATTCACAGCTTCCCACTCTCAGAGCTTTCATGCCTCTCTCCTTGTCCTGCTGATTGGGATGCAGCAGTGGCTGCAGGAAATTCAAATCACAGCTTCCACTGGCACGGGCTCCAGCTTCCACACTGAGACCTTATCTGTTCCTGTTGTAGCACTGGGATTGCATTTCCAGTTGATTTCTCATAATTTAGTTCATTCCTGGGTTGGTAGAGTATGTCTCCCCTTGCTTAGGACTTCTCGCCCCTCACTATTCCTGGATTTTAAGTGGGGTATCTCAGAGAGCCTCAGAGCTTCCATAGCTGCTGTTATCTATCCACCATGTTCTCCCAGAAGTCATTTTTAAGGGCAAGTAAGGCATAGCAATTAAATAGTTTCTAAGAAGTAAATGTAATACAAAAGCACATTGTAGAATCTTATCAGTTTTAAGGGAAAATAAATAAATTTGACCAGGGTTTTATGTGAAATATTATTTATATTTTCTTGTTCAAATTAATTATTCACATACAAAAGGGTTAGCAATACATTTTAAATTGTTCTCTTCTTGTGACTATTGGTCCTACTTAGC
Organism: Cavia porcellus; assembly: GCF_034190915.1. Classification (NCBI taxonomy): domain Eukaryota; kingdom Metazoa; phylum Chordata; class Mammalia; order Rodentia; family Caviidae; genus Cavia; species Cavia porcellus. The sequence continues at coordinate 25,360,192 of NW_026947484.1, read as the reverse complement.
GTAATATTGTCTCTATTAATACAAAGTATTATCTCTATTTATACATGAATTCTGTTGGGGGCACTGAGGGAATGGCAGTAAAGATTGCCTAAAGGAAACTGTTCCCAAACAGATAACATAATGTGAAAGATATTATTAAATGTAGAAAAGATAAGTCTCAGAAACAGATTGAGTTATGTATCTGGAATTCAGGGTGGAAAAATTCGAGATGATACAGGTATGAGGACACTAATATGATTTTTTCTAATCATGATTTCTAACCATGATTTAAATGGTCCTGTGATGCCACTAGACAGCTTTGAGTGCCTTTGTTAGTTCTGTGATATAAAGAGGACATTTATGCTAATTTTGAGATCAAATGTTTTAAATCTAGAGGAAAAATTTCTCTCAAGGATTACATGCTTTTCAAGTTGACATGACTTAAAAATTAATGAATACTGATTTGTTCATTCTTTAGTTCAGTTAATCTCATTTTCATGGGTTAGTTTCTCAGGGAAAAAGAAAGTGCCTTTTTATCCTAAACATTAAATATATCTATGATAGTTTTTGACTTAATTACTCAAAAACTTACAAATGTTCTTATTTTTTCAATGAAAATCATCACTGTAGTTCAAGTTACTCTTATCTTCCTCTGAAGTATTGACATAATCATTAAACAAACTGTCCTGTGTATCTCCTCCTTGTTAGTTAGTTCTCAGCAATGTGGTTATTGAGCCTTTACAAAGCAAATATCCTAATGTCAGTTCCTTGCATGCAGTCTGTGAATGGTTTCTATTATTGTTCTTAGAGACAAAATTCTTTTATATCTTTTATAAAAGTTTATAGAATACATTATTTTTCCAAGCATTTTTAGCTACTTAAATTCTATATAAACAATTAATACATTTGTTACATATCTCCTAAACTTCACACACAAAGTCAGTTGCTCAATGGGTTATGATTGATTTACTCTTTATACAGATTTGGATGGTTTGGAAATTTGAAGGCATTTTCCATTTTGCCTAAGTTGTCGCTTTTATCATAAAGTTGCCCATAGTACTTTTGTTTTTTAATATCTCTATGTTTGTATCTTATAACATGAAAATAATTCTTACAAGATATTTTGCATATTTTTCAGGAGAGTTAACTCTTGAAAATTACTGATCTCATATAGTGATCCCATTACAGAAAGTGTAAATGATAAAATAGTATCAGTGATTATGTGGAGATAGCTAGATTGCCATTAATTTTTAGTTTCTTCTCTTTGGTTATGTATATTTTCTAAATTTTCCACAATAAACGTATTTTGTGTCTGTAATTGTAACTAAAACATTATTGAAAAGTCATGCTCTAAATTAAGGTAATGTTGGCAATAGGAAAAAAAACTGTTAATGCAAATTCTCTGGAATTACAAAAATCTGTGTAAAACATTAAGGAAAGCTACTGAAAACCATTCAAAATTAGAAGAGGAAACTGTGGCTTTGAAGAGTCATAATGGTAGAGCATGAAGATGGTTAAATGTGGGGCCATTTTTCCTGTTCCTTCTTATTGCCAGCAGGAGAGGACCAAGGTACAAAACAAAAGGAAACAGAAAATACCTTAGCTGTGGAAAGATTGTTGGAAATTTCAGAAGGAAATTATATGAGGAAAAAACAGAATTGATGAGACCAAAACTGACTGTGAACTGCATAAATCTCTGACAGCTACATAGTATACAGGCTTTGAAGACTAGGGGCACCATCTCAAAAAGATAGGAGTAAGGGGATGAGGCAGAAGAATAGCCTTTTTGCTATTCCTCTTCTTTTTCTTCTTCTTTTTCATATTCTCTCATCACCTCCTCTTTCTTCTCTTTCCTCTTCTCCTTCCTCCTGGTGTGTGTGTGTGTGTGTGTGTGTGTGTGTGTGTGTGTGTGTGTGTGTATGGCAATAGGGATTGAACTCAGTGTCTTTACACTGAACTACACACTTGGCACTTGTATCACATTTTGTTTCTTATGATGAGACAAGGTTTTGTCAGTGCACCCAATTATCTAGCTTAGGCTTAAACTTTCTATACACTTGCTGCTGGGGTTACAAGTATGTGCCACGATGTCCAGTAGAAAAGTAATTTTGAAAGAGAGCTGCACTGGGTAGAATTTGACAGTTTTCTACCAATCAAACTGAAAGCATGTCTCAAACTACAAACATATCTTGGGTAGACGGCTGGAGTTTTTGTGACATGAAGCATTAGAAGACAGAATTTAAAGCTGGAAAAAGAGCTGGAATTTAAGGTTAGATTTCAAAAAGCAATGTGATCGTTGAGAGGATGTGTTTCTAAATCTGTGTAAGCCTTCTACTCAGATATTTGAGTGACTGCTCAACTATGTAGATGTATGGAGGGTTCTCAGAGAGCCAGTCTAAGAAATACAGCCGTGGGAAGTTGAAGAGAGAGGTGAATTGGCGCAGTGTCAGTGTGGTGGAGGTAGGATGGTGAGATTGAGGGATGAGAGAATGTCTTGGTTACTTTACCCCTGTTGCTGAGACTAAATACCAGGCACCCCAAATGATGGAAGAAAAGGTTTATTTAGCCTACAGTTTGTGGAGATTTCAGTCCACAATCAGATGACTCCAAGGCAGTGAGGGTTACATGGCACCAGGCCAACACTTCAAGGCAGCAGCTAGCAAAAGCAGCCAGAACACAAGGGGGCAAAGAACAAGCATTTTCTCCTCCTTGTATTATACACAAGCCACCTCCCCTTCCAGGACAGGTGTATTATTCACAAAATCTTCTCACCCTTCTCTTGCACAGGATGAGAATGTTTACAAAGTAAGCACCCTGGCTCCCTGCTGAGTCTCTTAGTTAAACTTCTAAGGTGCTCAAGTTGACACAATGTATCAACCATAACAGGGAGGAAGACCAGGCTCTACTGGGAACAACAGAGCTCTTGTTTAACATACCTGAAATGGGCACCAAAGAGAAAAGGACAATGAATACAGTATAATTGTTACAGCAGAAAAGAAAAAAAAATAAACAAAAAAACAAACACTATACAGGTGTGGTGGTGTACACCTGTAATCTCATCATTTAGAGAAGCTGATAAGACAGAAGGATCCAAGTCTGAGTTTCATCTGAGCAATTTATCAGAAAATTGTGGGAAAACTTAAAAAATAAGATTAAAAGGACTACTAGGTTCCATTCTCAGTACTGCAGAACACAAACAAAAATAAAATAAACGGCAAGCAGATATATTAGTTATTGTAAAACACGGTGGACAAGGTTTGCACTTTGAGTACAACCTAGGAAATTGCCTATTAAAATATCAATCACCACAGAAAAGAGGGAAGAAATGAATAACAAACAAAAGCAATCATTTGAAGAAAAAGCTCATTGCAATATCCATGTTGGCTAGTTTTTGACTAAAAATTGTGAAACCTGCTAAGGGACAGCAAAGTGTGACCTACATACAGAAAAAGAAAAAGAATAATCAATAGAAATGTAGTTAGAATGTGTTCCAAAATTGGATTTTAAAGATGAAGCTATTCAATTTGATATTATAAATGTGCACAAAAATTTAAAGGAAAATGTGTTAAAAAAACAAAAACTAAAGAAAAATTAGTGTCAGAAGTGAAAAATAGAGCATGAAAAGAAAAACTAAAATTATTGAAGAAAGGTGTTTTAGGGCTTAAAAGCACAATATCTAAAAGGAAAAATTCACAGAGAGGCTCGAAATTATACAGAAGATGAAAGAAAAGTAGAGTAAACTTGAAATTATAATTGATTATTTCTGGTACACAGTCTGAAACAGCACAGAAAAAATGAGAGAGATAAGAAGGAGACAAAGGAGGAGGCCTTTAATGTGGGCATGGGAGAGCTTCACGGGGCAGTGGGTACAGAAGCTCTCAAAGAGAACAAAGAAGTGGGACTACTTTTATCAGTTCTGGCTGGGGGAGAATTTGGGAAGTAAACAAGATGACATATTAACTGCTGATCTGAAGGAGTATCTGCCCGTGTAAAACAGGAGACAGACAGATTTACTGGGGGCTGGAGGTGGAGGCTTGGGTGGTTGTTGTGTCTTGGGATTGGAGAGGGCTCAGTTTACTCACAAAAAGAGAGCAGGTGGTTTATCTCTAGAATGGGAAGGAGAATGTGGAGCTTACTCTTGGAGAGGTAAGTTGTTTCTGGGTCTGGTACTTAGCTGGGAGGATGTAGCTAAACCCCAAGCCAGAAGAACCTCTCAATAATAAAAAAATTACCTCTCTTAAGGAATGTTTATTTTAAAATTAAGCAAATCCTAGAGCTCAGAATATATCAACTAACTCAGTATATGGGAATTCAGGTCCCAGAAGGGGCAGGAAAGATGCAGGAAATCTATTTGGAATGGTCAAAATATTCGAAAATTTGGTAAAAAAAAATAAAAGCAAGTAGATTTCAGGTGGAAATTTTTTTCATGAAACCACAACTAGAATGAAAAGAAGAGCCATATGTTATACCTATTTTTCTCAAATTACTGAAAGATAAAGTTAGACAAAAATCTTAAAAACAGAAAATTATAACAAATCACATGCAGTGGAAGATCAGTGAATTATAGATGGATTTCCTATCAGAAAGTACAATTCAGAAGATATTGGAGGAGGCTGGGATTGAGCTTAGTGGTTCCAGCACTTGCCTGGTAAAGTAGAAGTAGTGGGTCCAGTCACAGTCCCTGGTATCTCCTCTGCAAAGAATATGTACTGCAGTGAAGTGACTCTTCATCCACAATACCGTATTCATGAATATAACACGGGCTTTCTACAAGAGTCTAGAGAATGTTTTATAGGGAGAAAGAAGAACATACATAGATGTGCTCAGTTCTTTCTTTTTTTTTTTTATTTAAAGAAAAGGAAATGAAAAAAGAAAAAAAATACATGGAGATAAAAGAAAAAGGGTAGAAATAATACTAAATTACAGACAAACAAAAGGTAAGAAATCGCCAGTTGATAAGTTACAAATTGTCATCTTCGAAATGGCTGTTCAGGTTATAGAATTAAAGTATTTAGAATGACATTCAAAAAAGTGACCCTACAAACCATTCTGCTCTATGGTCTAACAAAAGCTCCGTAATATGATTATCAGTCCCACCTATTTGTTTTACATCTCTAAGAGGGTAAGGTTAACCATATCAAAACAGAACAGAACATTTAAAAAAAATAAAAAATAAAAAACAATTTAAAGAAATACAGATTTCAAAACAAGTCCACTGGAGATCTACCTTATCTAACTGTCTCTAGCTTCTTACAAATAGTTGTCCCTAACTTCACCCACTTTCTATACTTATTGCATATTATAGAACTAATCAAATCTTTACAGGATGATGGAGTCTTTTTAGGTCCTCAAGTTCCAAATTAGGGAAGACAATAGCAACTACCATCGCATCTCTCATTCTCTTTGAGATAGCCATCCCCATCTCTGCATATGCTGAAGTTGAGCTGAAGAAACCAGTCCAATGTCATTCTAATCAGCAAGCAATAGATTGCTAGAATTTATATTATAATGCTACAAAATAAGCCTCGGGTTTTTCAGGTCTCTTCCTCAGAGTATTTGTTCCTATGCTCTCTGTATTATAGGGAAAACCAAGTCATAACAAGACAGCGAAACAATTTCCTAGAAAAACATGCAATGGATAAGACTTATAAAACTATAATATAAATGATCTTCCGTAGCTACTATGTTTTCTCTTGTTATTTTCAATAGATTTGTCCACAACACTGGCTTATTATAGTTAAACATACTTACACCTATTTTTATAAAAACTTATCTTTGACTGCATTGTAGTATTTGAGAGCTGTTACTGATTCATACCAGTATGGATATCCTTTACATCTTGTCATGCTCAGAGTAGTTTCCTCTACTGTTAGGGTTGATTCTAACACGCATACCGATTTCAAATAGGATCACTCAAGGCCAACCAATAGTCTTATGATTCAGATACAATTAAGATCAGTCATAGTAAGACAATGTAAGTAATACAGGATTTCAGCCTAAGTCAATAGGAAAGTAAGGATAGTTACCATGGTATAACCTGCTATTTTTGGTTCTAGAGGTCTGTGTCCTCAAATCTGACATGAGTGGACAGACCAGAACAAATTTAATTCAATCTAAATATGGCACTAGGACTACTGTGTCTTTTAAATCGTTATACACCATTAGCAATGACCTCTGCTTTTTTTTTTTTACATATAGTTTCAGAGCTGTCTCTACCAAAGACTAGCTTACCGTCTCTGCCTCATGTCTGCTACTCCACTTTTCTGCTATATTTTGTCCACCTTATTCCCTCATTCCATTGTCTGCCCCGTTCACTGAGGCCTCTCTGCCACTGTAGCTGTAATCCTGATTTCTCTTCCTCTCTTTCTCTGTAATGTCCTTCAGCGCTCTCTGTAGGGTTGGATTGGTGGCCACGAACTCCCACAGTTCCTCCTTGTCTTGAAAGTATCTTATTTCTTCATTAATTTTTAGAGAGAGTTTTGACGGATATATGAACTTCGGTTGCATATTTTTTTCCTTCAGGACTTGGAATATTTCTCCCCATTCCCTTCTTGACTTAAGAGTTTGTGTTGATAAGTCTGCTGTTATTTTGATAGATTTCCCATTATAGGTAACCTGCATCTTTTCTCTGGCTGCTTTTAATATTCTGTTTTTTTGGTGGATTTCTGGGATCTCGATTATTATATGCCTAGGCGTAGATCTGTTTTGGTTGTAGGTAGCTGGCGTTCTGTATGCTTCTTTTATCTGGATATCATTTCTTTTTGCTATACGTGGGAAATTTTGCTTTAATATATCTGTGAATATTTTTTGTATTTCATTTTTGGATGTTCCTGCTTCCTCACTCACATTCTTTATTCTTAGGTTATGTATCTTTTTATCATCTTCCAGTTTTAGAATTGCTTCTTTCTGGTTCCTTGTTATTTTTGAGAGGTTTTTTCTTTCACGTTCATAAGCCCTAAATCTCTCTTCAAGTTTCAGAAGGTTGTCTTTAGTTTCTGTCAAGGCATTTTGCCAATATTCAATGGAGTTTTTAGTTTCCTGATATTCTCTTTGGATCTGTTTCATGTATTCTAAGTTATGCTTAAATTCTTCTTCAGATGCTTCTCTTTCTTTTCTGAATTCCTCAGTTCTTCCATCTGTGTTCTCTTGGGCGGGGCTTGTCATTTCTTTAATTAATCTCTTTATATCTTGCCTCACTTGGATCAGGAGTACATATTTAAATTCCTCTATGAGATCATGTAAGTACTTTTTAATTTCGGCTGATGCTGTGTCGAGTAGAGGATGGTTACTGTGTTTGTTCTCTTCAGTGTTTAGTTCTCTTGGGTTTATTTTCTCCTGTTGAACAGCTGGAGATTTTTTTTTTTTTTATCTCTTGTCATGTTTCTGGTTTCTTTCAGACTGTCCTGGAGTTCTCTGGCCCTCTCCGAATTGCTTAGGGCCTCTCAGAAGCGTGCTGGCTTGAGTTTTTGCTGTCCTCCCCAATTTGCTGTTATCTGGGGTAGGCTGGGATGCAGGGGCGGTACAGTCTAGTCTCTAGCCTCTGTGCCAGTTAGTTCCTATATTAGGCTGTACTTTCTGGTTGTCACTGAGTTGTGACTATTTTGTATCCGCTTATTGGGCCCCAAGCAGAGGCTTGGTTTAGCCCCAGTAGCTCCTGCCAGTTCTCTTTGAATCAGAAGCAGCTGAGTAATGGCACAGGATTCTGCCCAAGTCCCAGCCGTTCTCTTCCAAACCTCTCTGTGACAGGAGCACCAGAAAAGCAGCTCTGCCCAAAATTAAGATGGCTCCCACTAAGTTCTCTGTGTGGAGCTGAAGCCAGCAAGTAATCAGGCTCTGCCAGGACTCAAGATGTCTTCCACCAGCCCTCCCTACAAGGGGACCTGGTGATGTCACCAAGCTGTGGTTTCTGCCGCCAGGCTAATATGTCTGCACCAGACTCTGTGTTATTGATTTCCCCGTGGTGGCAGGCCAGCTGTTCTCTGGCCAAACCCAGCAGCCGCGGGGTTCTCTGTACTCACCAGAGTCCGGTGCAAGTCCTCGTTCCGGGACCGCCGCACACCAAGCTGCCCACTTTTCCCGCACTCCCAGGACAGCGCGGGGCGGTGCACAGCGTGCGCTCTCAGCACAGTGCTGACCGGTCAGATATCTGTGCACCGTTTAAATTTGAAACGCCCGCGCTTTGTACGTCCGCTCTGGTGCAGCGGTGCAGCCTTGGCTGCTACTTGGAGTCTCGGTCCGTTTCCCGCAGTCCCCAAAAGCAACTCAGCTTTTCGTGCTGGGTCCGCGAGTCTGTTTGTTGATTTAAGGGCGTGAGATTTGCAGCCTCCCGTTGTTGGCAAAGGTCTCAGCGCGACTTTAAATCCTCCAGCTGTACTGTCTTGGTTAATAAGAATCGCTATCGATTTGTCTGGCCCTCTCCATGCTGTCTTTTTTTAGCTTCGAGTTTGAATTCTCTGGAGAGACTCTTTGCTTGATCCCCTAGCCCGCCGCCATTTTCAGAATCCTCGATGTGCTCAGTTCTATAAAAAAGATATGAAGTACACAGGAAATGATAAATACGAGGTAAATATAAAAGCTTGAGCTTTTCTGTCTTTAATTCTTTAAAACATATTGTGGCTATAAATAAATGATAACAATGAATTCTTGGGTAACACAGAAGTAATATATATAGAAGCAGTAGTTCAAAGGATGGGGAACAACTATAGATACATTGGCACAAATTTCTTTTCATCTGTAATAATTAAACGTGAGTTCTAACAAGATGGTAAATTAATGATGGTACTGTAATTACTGGCAAACACTAGCTTAGTATGCAAAGAAACATACCTAGAAGGCCACAAGAGGAATCATGATAGAATACTTACAAAAATTAATTTCGACTAATATAAAGTAAGGCAAGAAAGGAAAAAGAGAAGACCAAAAGTAGATGAGGCAATTAGTATAATTGACAATGGCACTAAACCACATACTTAAACTTTATCTAATGTACCTGTTAAAGCCTGTCTTTCCAATCTATCCACAAATACTGGTCTAGTTGCCCCTATTACCCTCTGGTTCCCTGTCACATAGAGTATTGTTATCTCATATTTGATTTTCAGTCCATATATCCTTTTTCATGTTAATTATATTTCCTATAAAGGGCATCTTGGTGGACCCTACCTCTTGCTCTACACTACCTGTGATTCTTTTTTGTTTAAATTAAGTGTATCAAGGCCATCTATATTAGAGATTATTACCAACCTTCTTTGTCTCATTTCTGCTGTGCTCTTTTTCTTCCATTAGTTGTCTGCTTGTCTTCTTCATTTTGCTTACTGCTCCATTCATTGAGGCCTCTCTGCTACTGTCCCTGGAATCCTGGTACTTTTCTTTGTCTCTAGAATGCCCTGAAGTATTCTCTGTAGAGCTGGATTGGTGGTCGCAAATTCCCCCAGTTCCTCTTTGTCTTGGAAGCATCTTGCTTCTTCATTAATTTCTAGAGACAGTTTTTCAGGGTATATCAAACTGGGTTGGAGGTTATTTTCTTTCAGGGCTTGGAATATTTTGCTCCACGTTCTTGACTTGATGATCTGTGTTGAGAAGTCTGCTGTAATTCTGATGGGTCTTCCTTTATAGGTGATCTGTTTCTTGTCTGTAACTGCTTTTAATATTCTGTTCTTATATCAGTTCATTTCTTGATGGTAGCCATTCTTTCCTGGGTGAGATGAAATCTCAATGCTGTTTTAATTTGCATTTCTCAAATGACCAGTGATAGTGAACATTTCTTCAAATATTTATTTACCACTTGTATATCTTCATATGAGAACCGTGTGTTCATCTCCAATGCCCATTTTTGGAGAGAATCTTTGAATTTGGGGCTTAATGTTTTTCAATCCTTTACATGTCCTGGATATAAGACCTTTGTCTGAGGGATTGTTGCTAAAATTCTTTCCCATTCTGTGGGTTTTCTTTTCATTTTGTTGGTGATTTCTTTTGCAGTGCAAAAACATTTTAGTAATATGAGATCTCAGTTGTTGATTCTTTGAAGTATTTTCTGTGCAGTTTCCTTTTAATTCATGCCTACCCCTATCCTCCAAGATTTATACTACCTTGTCCTTCAGTAGATTTAGTTTTTCTGCTTTAATATTTAGATCCTTGACCCATTTTGACTTTATTTAGTGTGTGGTAATAGGCATGGGTCTATTTTCAGTCTTCAGCATGTGGAAAGCCAATTTTATCCAAAACCATTTATTAAAGAGGCTATCTTTTTACCAGTGAACATGTTTATATTTGTTAAATTTCAGGTGGCTGAGTGTCTTTGTAGTAGTGTTTGCAACTTCTAATCTCTTCTAATCTGTTCCATTGATCCTCAGGTCTATTTCTTTGCCAGTACCATACTGATTTTCTCACTATGACTGTGTAGTATATATTGAAGTTAGGAATTAACAGGCCTCCTGCTTTGCCTTTGTTGCTCAGAATCACCTTTGCTATTCTAGGTTTCTTCTGTTTCCAAATGAATTTCAGGAGTGTTTTCTCAAAACCTGTAAGGTATGTTAAAGGTATTTTGATTGGGAATGCTTTGAATCTGTGTAACAGTTTTGGGAGTGTGGCCATTTTCACAGTGTTGCTTGTTCCTAACCAAAAGCAGGGAATGTCCTTCCATTTTCCAATATCCTCTTCAATCTCCTTTATTAGAGTAGTATAATTTTCAGCATATGGGTCTTTTACATTCTTGGTTAGGTTGATTTGTAAGTATTTCATTTTTTTAGACACTATTGTGAAAGGCAATATTTCCATAATTTCTCTGTAAGTTTTTTATTTGTGTACAGGAATGCTATTGATTTTTGAATGTGACTTTATATCCAGCTATGCTGCTGAATTTGTTTATTACCCCAAAATAAGTTTTTGGGGTCTTCTATGTAGAGTAACATGTCATTTGTAAATAATGATAATTCAACTTCTTTTCCTAGTTCTATTCCTTTGTTTTCACCCTCTTGTCAGATTGCTCTGGCTAATATTTCTAGAGCTATATTGAACAGTGGTGATAGTTGACATCCTTGTCTATTTCCTGATTTTAGGGTGAAGGCTTTCTGTTTTGCCTATTTTGTATAATGTTGCCTACTGGTTTACCATAAATGGCCTTTATGAGACTGAGGTACATACCATCTATTCTAAATTTCTATAGAGTTTTTATCATGAACAGGTTCTGGAATTTATCAAAAGCTTTTTCTGTGTCCATTGAAACGATCATGTGGTTTTTATTTTTGGCTCCATTGCTGTGGTATATTACGTTTATTAATTTGCATTCCTGGAATAAATTTCACTTGGTTCATGGTGTATAATTTTTTTTATTATTTGCTGCATTCTATTTGTCAGTATTTCATTGAAAATCTTTGCATCAGTGTTCATTAGTGAGACTGGCCTATAACTCTCCCCTTTGGTTGGGTCTTTCTCTGGTTTTGGTATCAGAATGACACTTGCCTCCAAGAATGAGTTAGGGAGAACTGCTTCTCTTTCAATTTCACTGAAAAGTTTAAGGAGAATTGGTGTTAAATCTTCTTTAAATTTCTTATAGAATTCAGCCATGAATCCACCAGACTTGGGTTTTTCTTTGTTGGTAAGTTTTTAATCATGTTTTTTATTTCAGTAGTGATATTGGTTTATTCACAATTGTTATAGCTTCTTGATTGAGCTTTGGTAGTTCATAGGTTTCTAGAAATCTGTCCATTTCCTCTGTGTTTCCACCCTATCTGAATAGAGATTTTCCAAATAGGTGTTCATGATTTTTTTCAATTTCCATGGGATCTGCAGTAATTTCCCTCTTTTCACTCCTTTCTGCGTGGCTTTGAGTTTTTTCTTTCTGTTTTTGATAAGGTTGTCTAGAGTTTTATCAATTTTATTTATTCTCTCAAAAAACAAGCTCTTTGATTTGCTAATTTTTTGTATTTTTTTGTTTCACTTGCATTAATTTCTACTCTAATCTTTACAATTTCCTTTCTTCTATGAGCTTTGGTTTGACTTGCTCTTCCTTTTGTGGAAGCTTGAGATGTAGCATTAGGTATTTATTTGTGCTCATTCCATTTTCTTTATGTGACTATTTATTGCTAGATATTTTCCTCTTAGGACTGCTTTCATTGCATCCCATAGGTGATGGTATGCTGTATCTGCATTTTCATTGTATTATAGTATTGTTTTATTTCTTCTTTAATTTCCTCTGCAGCCCACTAGTTGTTCAGAAAATTATTATTTAATTTCAATGCATTTATGCAGGTTTTGCAGTTTCTTTTGCCATTAACTTCCAATTTTAGTGCACTATGGTCAGATATTATGTATGGGATAATTTTGCTCCCTTTTCATTTACTAAAGAATGTTGTATGAGTTAAAATATGGTCTATTTTGGAGAATGTCCCATGTGCAATTGAGAAGGATACATATTCCTCATGGTTGGGTGGAACAATTTGTAAACATCCACTAAGTCCATTCGCCCACAGATATGATTCAGTCCTATTATTTCTTTGCTGACTTTTTGTGTAGTTGATGTGTCTCTTTGTGACAGTGGGGTGTTAAGGTCCCCTATTACAATTGTGTATTTGGTTTTTCATCCAATTTTTGGGTACATAGAGACCTAAACCTGCTGGGGTCCTCCATCTGGGTGAGGGGCCACCAAGTCTCCCGTCAAACCAGTATGGCCAGTCCACTACAGTTCAAGATTCTGGGAGGGAGAATGGGAGCCAAACATTCACAGTAGTGCTTGGTCTAAGAGATGGGGAGGGTAGAGGAGGGCAGCGGGCCCAGCCTGGTGGGTGCAGCGGTCCTCTGGGCTGATGCGGGAAGAGCATGCCAGGTGCAGGCACAGCGGTGATGTGAGTTGGGGTGGGCGCAGTGCTCCTCCTCTACGCCGGCTTGTGGGTGGAGCATGCTGTGGGGCAGGTGAGGCATGGTGGTCCAAGCTGGGATGGGCGCAGTGGTCCTCTAGTCCTCTTTTCTTTTTAACAATTTTATTAGTACACACTTTCAGGACATAATGATTGTAGTTATCATGGCGAATTACAAAATGTACATAACACATCTTAATTTTTATTTATTAACCCTTCCTTTTGCTTCCCCCCATCCTCCTCCCTTTATCTCTTGATCCTCTTCCAGTTTGTTTGCAAGATTTGTGTATTTTCACAATAGTATCTTTGTTGGAAAATTTTTGTATTATTTTGGAAACAAAGTAATGCTGACATCATAAAATGTGAGAAACATTTCTTTTTCTTCTATGTTCTGCAAGAATTTTCATAAAATTATCATATCTTTTATAAATGTTTAATAAAATTCACCAATAAAACTATCTAGGTCTATGGTTGGCTTTGTTAGAGAACTTTCAAATATAAATTTAGTTCTTTTATAGATTTAGAAATGTTCTATCTATTTCCTTTGTCAGTGAGCTTTGGGAATTTGGATTCTTCAGTGATTTTCTTTTTTTTTTTTTTTTTTTTTTTTTGTCCCGGGGATCACACTCACGACTCCGCACTTGCCAGTCAGGCACTTGTGCTGCTGAGCTAAAATCCCTGGCGCTCTTCAGTGAATTTTATAATCTCATCTAAATTGTCAAATTTATTGCCATATATGGTGGTGCACGTCTGTAATCCCAGCATTTGGGAGGCTGAGGTAAAGCATTGCCTTGAGTTCAAAGGTAGCTTAAACTATATAAGGAGGCCTTGTCTCAATAAAGAAAAAAAAAGAGTTTATGGCTACAAAATTGCTCTTGGTTGTCTAATATTTGTAATTTCTGAATTTTTTTTTTTGCTTTATCTGACTTGTTAGCTTTGATTTGTTGAGAAACAAGATGTTGGTTTTATTTTCCTGTTTATTTCCAATCCCTTTTGCTTTTCAATCATTGATACATTTTTATTATCTTTTTTCATTCACTTGCTTTGAATTTTTCTTTTGTTCTTAAATTGCTTAAAATGGAAACTTATGTATCAAACTGAAACATTTTCTCTCATATAATATAAACATTTGATATATAAATTTCTCTCAAAGCATCACCATAATTTTTTCCAGTAATGGAGCATCACCGTAATTTTGATATAGTATGCTTTCATATTATTTTGATCAGCAATATTTCATAATTTTCTGCTATATTGTTTTTGACCTTCATGATCCATTAGAACTTATTGTTTTAATTTCCAGACAGCGGTGTTAAATCTCCGATTACAACTGTAGATTTCATCATTTCTAATTTCAGTTTTGTCAGTTTTACTTAGTGTATTGTAAAGTTCTGTTTTTTTGATTCATACATATTTATTTATGATGATAATTTCTCCTTGGATGTGAACTGTATCCTACATAGATACAACCACTCCATCTTTCATTTGACTGCTTTTCTGATATATCTTTTCTCATATTCTTAGTTTAAGTGCTCTGATGTGATTGGATTAAAATCCTCCATTAGATTCATTAGGTGCTTTTCTTCTGTTTATTTGGGATTAATTGACCTTTTGTGATTCCAATTATACTTTGTAATTTATATCTCTTCTACATTTTTTCTTGTTTGCCCCCGCTTGCAATATATATCTTTAATTGATCAGAATGAGTAGCACAAGGACTACTCAAACTTTTACTGTTCCTCCTTTGTCACACTTAATAGTACAAGTACTTTCTCTTCTTATTGTGTCTGTGCTCCAGATGCACAGTGTCAATTATACGTTTGCTGTAGTGAGTAACTGATCTTACGCAGTAATTTTATAAAGATAAAATGAATTGGGTATCCCTTTCTAGTGCACTTTATTTCTTGAAGTAGATCCAAGTGTCTCTTTGGTATCATAGTTCTTCCGATTGAAATACTTCCTTAAATACTTAGTATAACCAAAATCACCTGGAAATGAGTTCACTATGCTTTCATTTTTCTAAGAAAACTATTTATTTCTCTTTTATTTCTGAAGTATATTTTCAGAGCATAGAATTCTAGATAAAGAGATTTTTTTCCTGTCACTTTCAAGATGTCACCACATTGTTTTCCAGCTTGTAGTGTTTAAGATTAGAAATCCGTTGTGTGTAAGCCCGGGCTGATTAACAAATTTAGTGACCTTCCCTTACTGCTTAGTAGCAATTGGTATACTCCGTTTTGTAAAGTATCTGATTAAATCTTTGTTCCTATTTTTATTATTTGTACACGATACAAAAATTTGTAAATGACATATATATATATATCATATATATACATACTACACAGATATCACATTGTATATTTATATATATATATGACATATAGTTCACATCATATATATCCATATGAACTGATTTATGATTCTGCAATGCATTAGGAAGATGCTTTTCAATAAATATGGGTTATGGGATTATGAAGCACAAGTGATTTTAACTTTTATCCTTAACTTCTTACTTTATTTGTAAATGAATTATATCCACTGATATATAAGTGAATTTGTTAATAACTTTGGTGCACAAGTTTAAAAATTGAAGTTCTCTCAGAATGCGTTACAATGTACATAATCTTTTTGACTTATATCTAGTTAATTGATTAGAGATTTAGAACTTTTAAAATGACAAAGAATTTTCTGCTCTGTTCAACGTGTTTTCTGCACTATTTATGAGAATGTGAATGAATTCATGGCTGACTAAATAATATGGTAAACAAATATTGTGACTAAATAAATTACCCAGGGAAATTTTCTTTCAAGAATTATGATTGATGTCTGTATTTCTTATCCACAGATGTTTGTAGAGATGTTATTTTTGGTTGTGTTGCTAGTTCTAGCTTCACAGTGTTTTGATTTAAGTGTAAAGGCTAAGTATATATGTTGTACAAGTTTTCTGTGATATGAGAGGAGAGTTGTTTTTTGAAAATTATAATCTTAGTGAATTTGCCAAATGTGGTATCAAATATCACAACCTGTTGAATGGAGATATTTATTTTTCATTCTAATTGATCTCCATTAATTTCATTATATTTTCAGTACTTTGTTGATGCATTTTAATCCTAATTTGTGATAGTATTTGCTAGGTTTATGTTAGATTTTATGGACGGTTTTTAATCACAAAGTTTGAAAGATAAATTTTAGAAAACACAAAGGTTCTTTGCAATATTGGTAGTGGGAACAGGATATATCACTCGTGTAGATTACTATGATTATTGTACACTTTTAAAGCAAATAATTGATATGTAATAGGAATATATTTTCCACAAATGTATTTCCCAAAGCCAATCTAAAAATCATCCAGGTTTTGTGCTCGCTTCGGAAGCACATATACTAAAATTGGAACGATACAGAGAAGATTAGCATGGCCCCTGCGCAAGGATGACACGCAAATTCGTGAAGCGTTCCATATTTTTACTGTTGGTGGGAGTGTAGACTGGTACAGCCTTTGTGGAAGTCTGTCTGGAGGTTTCTCAAAAAGTTGGGATTGGAAATCCCATTTATTCCAGCTATTCCACTTCTAGGCATATTCCCAGAAGAACTGAAAGCATCATACCACAGGGATATATGGGCACCTATGTTTATAGCAGCACAATTTGTAATCGCCAGATCTTGGAAACAACCCAAGTGTCCATCAACTGAGGAATGGATAAAAAAGTTGTGGTATTTCTATACAATGGAGTATTATTCAGCTATAAAGAAGGATCGCATTGAGATATTTATCAATAAATGGGCGCAGCTTGAGACCATACTCATAAGTGAAATAAATCAATCTCGCATGTATGAATACCGAATAGTTTCCCTAATGTAAGTAATGATTCAAATATATAAGAATATGTGATAATCATGATTCCCCATTATGTGGCCTTGAAGCCTTATAAAATTTTCACTTATTAATTAGAAAGGCTTTATTCTGGGCTTTTTGATATGGAAATATTTGAAGCTATAGTATATGAAGTTTTATCCAAATATTTTAAGGAAAAAGACAGACACTATGGTAACTACTATTCTTTAAAAAAATTATTTAGCTATTTCTTATGTTTATTTTAATTAAGGGAAAAATAAAAAAAAATAGGATATATAATAGTAACTCTTTTCGATCTCCTATTGACTTGTTTTGAAGTCCTGTGATACTCCCAAGATCTTGTTTTGACTGATTAGACTCTGTTCCATTCTGTGCGATAATAGCAGGTCTGAGGGTATAGGCAACTAATTTGAAGGCAATAAGATTCACAAAGATGCCCATTCTGGTTTGACTATTGTCTCCTTTGGAAGTCCTGTAATGTTCACAATGCCTAGGTTTTATTGGTCTTGTTCTCCACAGTTTTGTCAAACTTTATAATATCTAATGAGATAGACAATTCCTTTTAAGGAAACAAGAGACAACGTTGATAACCATTGTTAATAACCTTGTACTCTGTTCTACATCATGTGCTATGTCTATCCTTGGTTTTGACTGACAGCTTTGTTTTGCCATATTTGACTTTATTCTCCCCCCCCCCCAAAAAAAGTAATAAGAACTAAGGAGTAATAAAATCCAAAGTGTGTAAATTTTGTTGTAAAAAAGAGAGGGAGGAAAAAAAAAAGAGCTCTAACAGATATAACAGCAAGTGTGTTTAGGTGTGTTAAATAGCTGACTATATTAATGTTTTTGGATCATTGAACACAGCTGTTTGCAGTCTCTGTTTGAATGTCTACTTTGTATTCTTTGATACTGTGATTTGAGCAACTATTTCCAAGATGATAATATGTAATCTATTAACAGGTGATTTCTTACTGTTATGTTTTTTTTTGTAGTTCTGTATTATGTGTAACCTTACACTGCTTTGTTTTGTTTTGTGTTTTTCTCTTTTCCCTCTTAAATAAAAAAAAATCATCCAGGTTTTAAATTAGAATGTGAAATATCATGAGAAAAGTGTTTGAATTTATTAATTGCTTGTTATCTAGAACATTAACACATATATAGCATCCAAGTAAAACAACTTCATCTGATTTAACCACTGTTAGCACAGTTTAAAATAAAATAAACTAAATAATATGTCTGCAAATGCTTTGATTGTGTAGACATTGTACTATGCAAAATGTAAAGCTAACAGTAACTAAAGCTCCTCAAAAGATTGATAACCTTTGCAAATTGCTTGGAATTAATTTGTTTTCAGTAAACGTAAATTATTCTGTTAAATGAGGCTTATTAAAAAGGATTACAAAGGGTTAGGGGACCATCTCACCAGGATAGCTTAGAACTGACACATTTGTATGAGTCAGGAGAAGTACTGTCCTTTAAAAATGTCCCTATTCCTTCCAGCTGCCTGAGCTTTGTGCCTCCTGATGTGTTGCAAAGATCTGGCAAAGCATAAACACATTTAGAATCTTATTCATCAGAATCCTGAACTCATCCATCAGCAGAATTGACAAGGTCTGAGACAAAGCGTTTTGCCTGGCACACAACCTGCGCTGAGTTTTTCCTGTGGCTATAATGTAGCACACCTGACAGATGTGTGAGTCATTTAATACAGCAGGAGGTACTCATAAACATTGCAGATTGGCATTTAACATGATGGAGATTATTTTTCTTTTGTCTGCCTCGAATTGTAAGGCCTATAATCAATAAAGGATTGAGGCACAACTACCTAAAACATAGGCTGTGGTATCATTTATATGCAACATTTCTCTTGCTTATCAAGCTTACAAATTATCCCAGAAGCTGAGATACTTTTTGGTATTGGCGACAAATATGTTGCATGTCCTTCTTTTTCCATTATCTAAACTGGTTTAGAAAGGAAAATCATCAAAGGTGTTATTTGTTATTAAAATAATATGTTACTGGCTCCCATTCTTGATTCTTCTTTAAGGAAGTAATGGGCTTTACTACGCCCACATTCATTTGTAAATTCAACATGATGGTAATGAAGTATAACAACTACAAGAAAACTATTTTAAATTCTCAGTAAGAATGTATAAACACAGAAATGCATATACACCATCTGTGGTTTTTCAAATTATACTATATGTCCTAAGGGACAGAGATAGATGCTATTAATTTAAATGTCATGTTTGCACAGAATGAAACACAGCAATTTTAAATTTGGCTTTATTAAAGTTTCTTTTTTAGTTCAAGTTTCTCATTTTGTAAATAGCAATTGGAGCAAGTGCTCATTGATGAAGTTTATTTAGGTCCTTTGGGGAGCAGTAAGAGGCAGGGGGGCACAATATTTTCAAAATAGCATTTTATTGCATTTATAAATTATTGCATAATCAAACTCTTCTTACATTATATAGAGAGTTCAGAAATAGAGAAAATTAATAATGTCTTAAAGGAACAAATAAATACCAAAAGTGGATCATGGTGTCCCCTGGCATATATAATATTAATTTTAGAAGTTTTCTTTAATTTATTCATTTGTTAGAAAATCCGGCTTTGTTTTCCACAGATCACTCCTTTTTTCAGTTTGCTTTAGGGTTCAGGGATTTGCTCAGTACAGCTGTATACTGCAGCTTCTTTTTCCATTATCTAAACTGGTTTAGAATGAACATGCAGAAATTATTTCATTTTAGAAAATAACTATAGCACTTAAAGACTAAGGTAAGTCTGTAGAAGTTAACAAAAATATTCTTTAAGATTATGCACAAACACAAAGATATTGGGATTCAGGAATACACACATTTCAGAAAGGAAGAATTAGTCAAACAATTCTAATATTTTATTTATCCGTTTTGTTAGTTGCATCATAGCTGCTTTCCTAACATTCAAATCCCAATGCCTGCAGGTCCTGGCTAAAAATCTTTGACTGGTTCAAGACATGGTGATTCTAAAGCACCATGTAACACTTGCTGTTAATAGAGAGTATTCACTGTTATTGTTATTGTTATTGTTATTGTTATGATATGCAGTGAAGACTGAACACAGGACATTCACACTGAGCTACATTCACAAACATTTATTTCATTTTTGTTTTTACCCAGGTTAGTCTTAAATTTGGGATCCCCTTTCCTTAGCCCACTAGTGTACTGGGAAGGTGTGCATCAGCATGCTTGAGACAACACTGTTTTTAAATAAGTGATATCATTACAATTTAATGTATTTCTGGTTATTTGATTAATAAGTTTCTCTGCTGTCAGACTCAAAGTCCATAATTAAGGATAATGTGTCTGTTTCACCTTCATATTCTTTTTGTCCAAAATACCAGTAAATACTTGCTGAAAAAAATACGTTCTATGTAGAGTATCATGTCATCTGAAAATAATGATAATTTTACTTCTTTTCCTATCTTTATGCCTTTTATTTTTCTCTCTTGTCTAATTGCTCTGGCTAGTATTTCCAGTACTATATTAAATAGGAGCGGTGATAAGGGACATCCTTGTCTTGTGCTTGATTTTAAAGTAAAGGCCTTCAATTTGTGGCCATTTAGTATGATATTGGCTGTTGGTTTGTCATAGACAGCCTTTATTATATTGAAGTAAAGACTATCTATTCCAATTTTCTGCAAGATTCTTATCATAAATGAATGACCTTATCAAACGCTTTTTCTGCATCTATAGAAATGATCATGTGATTCTTACTTTTGGCTCTATTGATATGGTGATTTATATTTATTGATTTTTGTATATTGAACCATCCCTACATGCCTGGGATGAATCCCTCTTGGTCATGGTGTATGATCTTCTTGATGATTTGCTGCATCCTATTTGCCAATGTTGAGGATTTTTGCATCTATGTTCATTAGGGAGATTGGTCTGTGGTTCTCTTTTTCAGTTGGGTCCTTCTCAGGACCTGTGTTCTGTTACTATGTCCTCTTTTATCTCAATCTTCCCCCTTTTTTAAAATTAATTTATTTTTTCTTATTTTTTTAATTAAGGGAAAACTAAATTAAAAAAATAGCAGGTTATATTATAGTAACTTTTTTTTCCCTATTAACCTGATTTGAACTCCAGTATTGTTCTCTCCATCTTGTTCTGTCTGATTTTACTATATTCTGTTTTGTTTGTTAGTATCAAGTTTGAGGGTATAGGCAACCACTTTGAAGGCAATAAGATTTACTATGATGCCCATTATGGTTTGACTATTATCTTCTTTTGAAGTCCTGTAAGGTCTCCAGTGAAGGTTTTATTGGACTTGTTCTGTACTGTTTTGTTCAATTCTATTATACCTGATGATATAGGCAACTCTTTTTAAGATAGCAAGAGGCATAATGGTAGCCATTTTTGATCACCTGGTATTCTATTTTTGCATCATGTACTATGTCCATTCTTCTGTTCTGACTTTATTTTGTTTTGTCATATTTGGTTTTATTCTCTTAAAAAAAGTAATAAGAACTGTGGGAGTAATAAAACTCATAAAGTGTAATTGTTATTGTAAAAAAAGAGAGAAAAAGAAAGTGGTCTAAAGGATATAACTGCATGTATATTTAAGTGTGTAGGATAGAAAACCACATTACTGAGTTTTCGTTGGATCATTTAACAGAGATCTGCAATCTCTTGTATGAATGTCCACTTTGTATTCTTTAATTTTGTACTTTGGACAACTGTTTCTAAGAAAATAATATGTAATCTATTAACTAGTGATTTCTTACTGTATATTTTTTTCTTGAAATTCTGTATTACTTGTACCCTTTTACTGCTTTGTTTTTTCCTTTCTTTTTTCTCTTTAAATAAAAAATGTATTCTAGAATACACTTTGTTTTATACTTTGATACAGTTTTATAATATTTAATTACAATTTTGAAGCATTATTAAAACAGATAGATCTGGCACTTTGCTTTTGTTGCATTGTGTTGATGGATCAATACATAAAGTTTTCATTATTTCTTTAAATCAATTGAAAAGAATAATCTTGAAGTCAGACACAGATTGGAAGACATGGCTTACACACATGGGCATTACTAATAGGGCATTACTAATTTCTCTACCTTATACAATTAATCTTATGCATGAAGTATAATCAAGTCCTTACATGGAAGATGGTAAATATTACTTTCCATCAAAGAATACTTGTGAAGCCAAAACACTTCAAATGAAAAAAATTGAGAAAGGTTTAGCGATCATTCAAAACATTTTGAAGATAAAGGAATAATGGGATGAGATATTAAACCTCACTAGTCCTTCACTATTATTTTTACCTAGATTCTAGAGCAAGAAAATAAACTGCATTTCTGACCTATCTTTTTATGTTCATGCACGAAATAAGATGGAACTCTCTGCTAATTTGAAAAGATTTATATCATCTGGCAAAATAAAACAAATTTGCTGAACTTTAGTATGTAAGCCTTTGAAATTTTAGGTGGAATCTTTATTCGTGTATTATTATAGACAGTAATCAATCTGTTCATCTATTTTCTTATTACTTCTTTTGTATTGTAAGCAAATTCTCTCATGTATATGCATATATATATATATATATATATATATATACATTATAGGTAGGTAGATTTAAATGTGAATGTATCATCTAATTTTCTCTGGGAGAGGGTAGTAATGATATAAAGAGCTACGTGATGTATAACACGAGGATTAAGATTTCTATTTATTTTTACTCTTAATTTTTTTTATTTTAAAGATACAAAAATCCAACAAAACAAAACAGAACAAAGCCAATCAAAACAAAGCAGCAAAATTGGTACAGAATTTCAAACAGGATATCAGAAGAACAATAGCTACTGTAGTATATATCTTGATATCTTCACAATAGTTGTGCCTTCCACCAGGTATAGCAAAATCAAACCAAAAAGAACAGAATAAAGCCAATAAAAACAGAATAATAAATAAAAGAAAACAATCAGAACAAAGCAAAACAGTGAAAACAATATTGGATTTCAAAGACAAGATAGAAAGAAATCCCCCATATTTGCTACATTGCATACTATCATCCTCCAAGAGATGTTCAGACCACTCACCCCAGGCATGCAAAATCAAGCAAACAATACAAGCATTTAGTTGCTTTATGTATACTAGTTGCTATCAACTCAGCCTGTCCTCTGAAATAGCAGGTTACTCACAATGGGAAGTGGATCTGATTCTCAGCCAGTGCGCCAGCAGGCTCATGAGAGGTGCTGACTTTCCTCTTCCTGGGAGTGCGCAGCTTGCACAGCTTACCAGAAAGGCTGGCCGGCTGGCTTCTTGTTGGATCCTTCCAGTCCCAGCATGGAGGATTATCAGGAGGCACTGACTTCTCTTCCTGAAAGCTGTGCGGCTTGCATAGCTTACCAGAAACTGCTTGGCTTCTTGCTGGATCCTCTCAGTCCCAGCATGGCAGATTCTTGGGAGGTGGTGACTTTTCTCCAAAATTCCTGTTTATGTTATAAAGCAGATGCTGTGTTTATTAGTATAGTATAGGATACTATGGTTAATGCTTTGTAAAGTTTTGGCCATTATTATGATGGTCATTATACTAGAGAATACACATGCTGTGTACTATATTATAGTAGGCTATCCTGTATAATAGAATTTCTTTTTTTCTAGTTGACCTAAATACTGCTCATTGGTGGCATTTTATCTATTTTCACCAATAACACTAAGTAGGAAAGATGTTCATGTTATCTTTGGAGAATCTTAAAATACTCTAGACCTTCAAAAAATAGTGCACAGGCATGGCCAGGTGGCTTTCATGCTTAGTATCACCCCACATGGACATCTCTTGACTAGAGGCTCACACTGCTCAGGGCACTGACTAGCCAGGACAGCTTCAGTCGTGGAGTACATGGTAGTGTTTCCTATTCCTGGCTGGGCTTCTGTGCAGTTCCCAAAGTGTAAGGAGTTTCTGTGCACGGATCCTTTTCTCTCATCTGGTGCTCTCGGAGTTGGCTCCTTCTCCTCTTACCTTTGCTGTCCACTAGAGCAGGTTTCCTTTACCGTCTTTCCTCATTCCCCCAGCAGTGTTCACTTCTAGGTCTTCAAGGTCTTCTTTCCATAGTTACCACTTTAGTTCTGAAAAGCTACTTCTTTTAGTAAAAACATGTCTTCTTTAAAGTTACGTGAAAAAAAGATAAAGAAACCAAGCACTGATCATGTCTTGATTTTTTTCTAAGGTCACTAAAGAAACTTTATTTCTTCCTAAAAGAATGTTGAACATTTTTATCCTCTTTACCTCATTAATTATAATGAAGTAAAGAAAACAACAGATCGATGTTCCAATGTAATATTTTGCTACATTGTCATTGAACTACATTATAAAACTATCATACAAAAGATATTAGTAATATTGTATCAATAGAATACATAGATAATACATGCATCTTGCTGACAGCCAAGGTCAAAAATAAAGCTAGGAACTCTTGACTCCAAAATACAAAGTACAATACTTCACCAAAGATACTTTGTTCTCTCTTATTTCAGGATTTTTTTATATACTGTTTTTTTTTTTGTTGTTGTTGTTGTTGAATGCTCAGGTTGGATGTATATATTGATGTCCGTAATGGGTTGGTATATTATGTATTCCAGGACTTGCCCAGGATTATTCATTGAAAAGTGAAAGAATTTCCTTCCACTCTTACTTAATACACTTTTATCTACAAGGGAGGAATAAATAAAATGTGATACTTACTGATTCCCAGTGAGTATAGATGCCATCAGTAGGTCTGAGTGCCCTTCATGTCCTTGACAGGTATTAGGAAAGAAGAAGCTCCAAAAAGCAGACAGTATCATCATTCTTGTTTGCATATTGAATGTTGAAATGTTTTGCAGTTTATCTAAGGTGAAATAAGTGGATATGTGGGTTATAGTTTTATTCTAAATAAATCAGCTTCACAAAATGAATAAAGGTCATGAAAATTTTCCTTAACAGAAACTCAAGACTGAAGAGAACATCGTTATTGCAAGTCACAGTAAACTAAAATAAAAATGGATCGAAGATACAAATATTAAAAGACAAACATGAAATCTGCTGATAGAGAAAATAAGCAGAAGGTATAGGTAAAGACTTCATGAATGAAACCCCAAAGGCATGAGAGCTACTGCAAAAAAACAACAACTAGGGTATCATTATTAAAAAGCTTGTACAGCAAAAGAAATTACCAACAGAAAGAAAAGATATCCTATAAAGTGGGAAAAAATCTTGGTCAGTTGTTCTTCAGACAAAACACTAGTATCTAGAAAATATAAAGAACTGAAAAATCAGATCCCCCAAATATAAAGATCAATTCATAAATAGGTATCTGAGCTGAATATAGCCTTCCCAGAAAAACTACAGATGGTAAATAATATATGAAAAATGTTCAGTGTCAGTGGTCATTAGAGTTGCAAATTAAAAAAAAAAACTAATATTCACTCAGAGAGAATAGCTATTGCTAAGAAATTAAGCACTAATGAATGCTGGTAGTCTGTGGAGAAAAATTATGCTTCTCCACTGTTGCGGTGTGTATACGATGTGCATACACTGTAGAAATCAGTGTGGAGTTTCCTCTAAAAGTAGACCAGAGCTCCCATTTGACCCAGTTATTTCTCTTGGAGACTTCCCCCCAAATTAAAAGCATCATGCCACAGAGGCATGTGTGAAACCATCTTTATAGAAGCACAATTTTTAATATCTAAATCTTGGAGACAACACAATGACTATTAACTAATGAATGGTTAAAAAAGGTACAACTTTTTCTTTATATGATGGAATGCTACTCACCCATGAAGAAGACTAAACTTGAGACTAAATGGATGGACCTGGACACTTTGAAATAAATCAGACACAGCTGTGTAAATATCACAATGGCTGCCTGGTGTGAGGAACTGAAAGTATAAATAAGAACCAACATATATAATAGATGCTATGAAATATGAAGAAATTTTTCAGAAATAAATAAAATGCAGAGGGAAAATGGAAAAAAGAGAGAAAAAGAATAAAATGCAAACAAAGCTTTGTATATAAGGAGGGCAATAGGAGTTTAAGGGAGGTGAGGGAAATGGTAAGGAAAGAAGAAATAGAATGTCTCATGTACCAAGTCTCCTATGACGAATGCGAACATTATGCATATCTAAATTGTTTCATTAAACAATAAAATTGCAATTGTGCTTTCAGCTTTTATTTTTTAAAGTGTAGAAAAAAATGATGGCGTTTGGTGGTGGAAAAAAGGCAAATGTGGATATACATTTTCCTTCCAACTAACTGATAATTTACGTTTTGAATGACATCCCGGTATCACTTGCAGAATAGCCTCACATGTATTTGTCACTTTTTCATCCTTATTATACTGAGACTCATTGTTCATGTGTAAATTTTGCTTTATTAACTAACTGTTGATAATAAGACATGAAAAGAATTTATAAATGCATATATTTCATGAATACATAGGGAACAAGATAAAATTTTACTAATCTTTACTAAACGTTTTTAACTTACTCTAGAATTATGTTACTAGGAAACACATTTTTACCCCAATCCAGTGTTCCTCTTTCTACACTCTCTTGGCACTCTATTTTTTTGCTATTTTTCTAGTATCTACAAGAATTGTCTCTTTGCAACTATCTCTCCACCAAGAATGACTGCCATAGTACTGTCTTACTTATAATTCCCATAGTAAAGTAATGTCTCATACAGAGTAGCCATGGGACAATTAATAAATAACTTATTTATCAAACACTACCAGAGACTGAGCGGATACAATGTGCAAATATAGGTATAGCTTTGGAAGGTTAATCATCCTTCAAAATCCAGAGTAAGCCAGCACTCTCCTCTGGTAGGTATGGGCATCTTTTTGGGGGGCCAGCTTCTTAATGAGCTTAGTATTCAGCAGTATTTTCCTTTCTGTGCTCCAGTAAATAGCAAAATGGAAGAATTTTCAGGGTGGAAGTAGAGTCAGTGGAAAAGTGCTTGCCTAGCATGCGTGAGGTTCTGAATTAAATCCTTAACAACACAAAAGGAATTTTGACTGACAATTAGTAGGAAGACTAATTGCAGCTCTCACTGCTTTTTTCACTGGGATGATCATGTGTCCGTCACCACTGATGGTCTCAGGCAGCCGTACAGGTGGGCGGAAAGGAATTCTATTATGACTTGGCCCTGGAGAAGGGAAGGCCAAAGGCAAACTCAGAAAGGAAACGGATGAATTCAGACGATGCTGAAGGTGATTTAGAGTAAGGTAAAGTGAGAGCAACTGCAATAAAGTGGGGGAGTTAGAGAAACAAGGAAAAAAAGTGTTAGAGCCTTAGAGAAAACTACAGTGCTGGCTTAGATTGTGATGTAATTCAGTAAGAAATGGGATCACTGAATAGTATTCAGTTACGTGTGTATAGCACAGTTTCTCCACCCAGACAAAAGACAAATCACATAATTTCTCATGACTTAATAAAGAACTTCCTGGCATCAAAAAATTCAGATAACAAATGTGGTAAAAAAAAAAAAAAAAAAAAACAGAGTAGAATGATAGTTTTCAGGACTTGAAAGTAGAAGCAGGACTAAAGTGATTTGGGTCAAAGTATACAAAATTTGGTTAGGAGATATAAATTCAAGACAGCTGTTGTATAACATGGTCATGATTGCTAATAGCAATATACTGTATGTTTGAAAAAGATGAGAGTAAATATTGAACATTCTCACCACAGGAACATCAAGTATTTAATTTACTTAACCATTCCACAGTATATCAAGATATCATGTGTGAAACTGTAGTTTTATTTGTTAATAATGAAGCATATAAAATGAAATAAACTATTGAAGAAAAGATATTTTGATTTCCATAGTAAAAAAAAAAAACCACAACTATGTGTTTTAAAACAACCTCTTTATTGATATCATTCTGAATTCCTGTCTCTGTGTTCAATCACAATTGGGCAGTCAACTTTAACTGGTGGTCTCTATATTTTCCTGGGAAGACTTGGATCACATTTTTCAAAGTGACACTGGCAAACATTCACTATTGTCTTCAAACCTGTGCTAAGAACTCCCCACTCTACTCCAGCTCCATCGTGATCAACTTGTAGAGAATGTTCTCTGCTAATCACAGAAAATAGAAGTAATCAGGCAAAGACTCCGCCACCCTTTCTGTCCTTTGTCCTGTTCTCACTCCCAATCACTCCCCATTCTTTCAGCTTCTCAGTTTCCACTAGGGCTGCTTCCTTGCCCATTTTCTCACTGCTTTGTCCAGATCATTATGTTCTGTTGCTTTAGTCTTGCAATAGTTTGCTCACAGGACTAGTTTTCTCCTTTTGCTTCGTTCCTTCCAGCCCATCAGAGCAATGCCTCTGTGATCTTTAAAAACTGCAGAATCAATGATGTCACACCCTGATTAAAACCTCCCAGTAGCATATCACCCTGTCTTCACAATATGCCTATCATTCACTTCTGTAACACTGATTTAACTTTTAAATTCCACCACATTTTTTATTAGCTTCAAGAATTTGCATGGACTTCCCATCTTATGTGAATAGTAACTTGTTTTTCAATCATATTATCTTTTATGGTGAGTCTTTATTGAGTCTCAATAACTATTGAGATTAAATGAGATTTTATTTAAATATTACTTCCTCCTGGATGTTTCTCTGACCATCACCTGTCCTTTAAATGTGAATCAGATTTTTCGCTTATTTGCTCACACTGCATCCTATGTTTTCTCTAGAATCATCACACTGCACGGAGTTTGAAATTTTTTCCTTCTTTGCCTGAATTATATGTTATCAAGGCAGGTTCTGTTCTGCTGTATTCCTATCTTTTGATATCTAGTAAAGTTTCCATTCTATATTAATCTATAATACTTTGTAAGATATATCAAATGTTAAGTGAATTGCATGAATTAGTCAATAAACCTAAGCAATTTTCAACATATATGAAAATTTCCTAACTTAAATGAAGAATTTGAATTTTATCAATATAGATATCCAATGTTGGCTTGTCATATTGAAATCTTACTTTTGACCCTCAGGAGTATTTTCATAATTGGTGAAAATAATTTATTAATATAAATATAAATGTCATTGGTGAATTGTATTCGTACCATATTTTTCTCAATCATTTGTTACAAAATACTGAACTGTAAGAAAGCACAATTTGATTAATGCCAATACTACCCCTTTAATTATATTTACTATGGAGAATTATAATATTTTAAAAGCAAATCTTTTCTTAACCATGTATCATTTTTTCATCAGCAGAGCATGGTTTTCTGCACTGTTAATTATCACCTGCTATCATTTCCATATAAGTCAATATCACCCTATTTCCTTGAGGTCACTTTCAATTCTGTTATCTTTGAAACCCTTTTTGGCTAATATATCCCACAAATGCACTTTAGAGTAACCATTTTGACACATTATTATTATTGTTATTATTATTGCATTCCTGTGATATAAAATAAAGTGCAATGAATTTCTTTCATTACCTAGAAATCTAGGTTTCAAAATTTAATGCAGGAAGAATTTCCCTTCCCAAACAAATGTATGTAGAATCTCTATAATCAGTATTACATAAGTCAGGATGTCCCTGCACGGGTGCGTGTATAGGTGTTTTGTGTGTCCAAATGTGTGTGTTGGGCTTTTGTGTGTTTGTGTGTGTGTGTGAATGCACGTGTGTGGCCTGGTGCTTAGCAAGGAGCTATGCTTGCAGAAAGGAGATAGATGTAGAAATAGAAATAGGGATAAGACAGATAGAGCTTGGAACAGGGACAGGGAAGAGATAGGGATAAGGAAAGGCATGGGTAGGGATAGGGATATATAGAGAGACTGGTTTTAAGAACTGCAGGGGTAGAAGAGCCATGTGAACTGGGGGTTTGAAGAATAAAGCAGGAGAGATTTCAGAAGAGCCATAAGATTTGAAATTCTAAGAATAAAAAAGATAGAGATGTTTTTCAGATAAACTGGTGTTTTAATGCATTACAGTACTCTCATCTTTACTATTTCTTCATGGAAAATTAATCACAATATTGAAGCATTGGCTTTTATGAGATATGGATTTCAAGTCTCAGGGCCAAAAATATATGTTAAAATTCCAATCTAAAAATCAATAACAATAGCAGCCACCCAGAAAGTATCATTATTTCTGCCATTTGTCTTCCTTTTAATATTTTTTTCAGAGAAGTCATTACTGTTAACTCTCATGAATGAGAATTTAGTCAGATCTATGCATTTCAGCTTTCTATTTCTATAAGAAAGTATGAACACCTTCTGTTTCAAAAATTTTAAAAGATATGGTTATTTGAATTGCTACCTATAATTCTGTAATAAAAGGGACCTAATACCATGTTATATTCAGTTTGAATCTGATTTCAAGCAAAATTTTTCATCGCTGGGTAATTCTCAGAAAGTAGAAGAAAGGGTTTCTTTAACCTTGATGTCCTGAATTAATTAAAAATATTTACCAATCAGGGTCATCTGGATTTAGGAGAACAACCATAATTCATGTGGGGTTAGATCCAGTGAATAAGTAGATGAGGACACACTCTGATGTTTTCACAAGCTAGTCTTTCTTTCGGATGGCACTCAGAAGTAGCATTCATGCTATATATTTTTTAATAACTTCTTGTAAAGGCACCAAAGAAACAGAACTTCCAGAACTGCCTCATAAAGTGACAAGAATGATGTGCTAAGTGGGTTTGAAGTGAGGGGGATTATTTTGAGCACAATGAATAGGACTGTATCTTTAATTGTAAATATTATTTTAAAAAAATAAACATTCACCATATAATTTTATCATTTCTTATGAGACTATCTCAGACTCACTATTCTAACTCATTCAAGCTTTCAGGTCCCTGAATTAGCCCACATGAACTGCCTGAGTTGGAATTATTAGGCTATCTGTCTAATCAATCCATAGCACTAGGAGAAGTATGAAATTATTGTTTTAAGTTATTGTAAGGGGCAGTTACAAAATATTGATTGATATGCCACAGCAGATAGTTTACTGATTATACTTTAAAAGAATTTCATATCTCTGTGTGACAGGTAAAAACTACTCATCCATCCTTTGTTCAGAGAACATTTGGGAAGCAGGCATATCTCTATGCAACTTGTGGATAGTTCTTTGAATTTTTCAGCAACAGTAAGTTACTATCAAAACATTCTAGGAAAAGAGGCACATAGCAGTTTGCAGAGAATCTTTCTGAAGAGTTCTGTGCTTGTGTTTTACCATTAATTTTGATATGATAAGAACCAGATTAATAAAGAATAGTTCAGAATATGTCTATGGATGACTGATTTTTAGGCTAGCAAACTGAGGGGAGAACTCCAGGCCCAAAGCTGAGTAGCACCAATAAATATGCTTATATTGCAGATGGAATAAAAAGGGAAGGGAGAAGAAAGTATTCCTGACTTGGAGAAATTCTACTTTTTACCATTATCTTTGGACATCTGTCTCAAGTTTACTCAGTCTTTAAGTAAAGACTCACACTGGCAAAAGGGAAACTCATGACCTTTAAACTTTGACTGGTCTTGCATTATTGATCCTTCTTCTTTTCAATCTTCCATTTTCTTGGGCTGAGCAACTACTGGACCTTCTGGCTTTCCAATAGATAGACAACCATTGTGGACTCTTCAAATCTGAGCCTGTAAATCTATGCAATAAGTCCCATTACATAATTTTGCATATATTTTCCATTAATCTGTCCCTCTAGAGAACTCTAAATAGTGACTAATTCATTTGATTTTAGGAAATATTTTCCCCATGTCTCCCTCTTTGCAAAAAAAAAAAAAATTCTCATATTTTATTTCATTTTATGTAGATTTAGAGCATAGTATTCTACATGTAGATTTTATTAAGTAGCCTACCATTCTTTTTGAAATCGAATAAACTTTTTTGGAAAAAAGAGAAGGGGACCAGGAGTCTATGCCCAGTGACCCGCAGTCATCCGGGAACCCACAGTGAGGTCTGCAGGGATCAGGAAGCTGCATTCAGTGACCAGCTCACACCCAGGAACTATCTCTGAGGCCCACAGGGATCATGAGCCTGCACAATCACACTGTGGCCTGCAGTCATCCAGGAACCCCCTATGAGACTCAAAGGGATTGGAGGTCTATAGCCTATGAGCCACAGTCATTTGAGAATCCTTGGTGAGGTCCATGAAGACTACGAGTCTGCCTTAAGTGATCTACCAAACCCAGAAGCCATCTCTGAGGCCTGCAGAGACCAGGAATCTGTGCCCAGTGACCCACAGTCATTTGGGAACATACAGAGTGGTCCTCAGGGACTGGGAAGCTTTGCCAAGTGATTTGTCCACACCCAAGGGCCATAGAAGAAACTCATGGGGACAGGGAAGATGCACTCAGTAACCCTCCCACACCAGGGAACCATCTCTGGAGCCCAACTAGACTAGGAGTCTGGGGCAAGAGACCTGCGTCATTGGCAACCCTCAGTGAGGCCTACTGCCAGACAGACAGCCAGACAGGAAAGCAATTAGGGCTTGACATTCAGCTGCTTCAGGAAAATAACAAAATGAAAGTACAAAAGTACAGTTTTAAACTTCCAACCCATCCAGACTGAGTACAGCAAACACAACAAGGATGAATTTGGAAACCACACACCTGATATTTCTGAAATAATAGCTAGGGAAGTAAAGAAACAACTCTAGGAAACTATAAAGAAAATAAGATCAGAAATAATCTCTCAGGTAAAAACAAAAATAATAAACATAATGAAAGAATTGTGAATATATCTGAAGAAGACATAGGTAAAAAAAATAGGAAACATGGACAAATGATAGAAACCTTGAATGAGAAATACAGAAAACAATCAAAATACATCAAACAGACTCACAGAGATATTCAGGAAACCAAGTATTCCCACTGAAAGCTGCCAAAAACATTAATGAAATTGAAGACAGACTGTCAGACTTTGAAGACAAAACTGCAGCTAGTGATCATGAAAGGAAAAATTCCTTAAAAGGATATCACAATACAACAACTTCAGGATGATTCAAAGAGAAGCAATGTAAGATTGACATGTGCTACTGAAAAAGGAGACAACGTGAATGACGTAAAAAGATGATTTGCAGAAGGAACAGCAGAAAATTTCCCAAACATGGGAAAAGAACCTGACACACAAATAAGCAAGGCCTATAACTCGAATTAGCTATATCCAAAATCAAACCTCTACATATAATAATCATGCTCCTAGAAATTCAGCTAAGAACTAACGGTTAAAAGCTGCTAGAGAAAAGAAATATCATCTCTAAAGGAAAGACTATCAGAATCATGACAGAGTTCCCAGAATAAATCCAGTAAGTCAAGAAGAGAACAGAGTGAAGTATTTGAAATACTGAAAGGAAACACTTTCCAACCCAGATTGATGTATGTTGCAAAACTTTCTTTCAGTATCAATGGAGAAATGAGATACATCCACAACAAAGAACAACCAAAGAACCTCATGACCATCCAACCAACCCTACAAAGAGCAGTAAAAGATGTTCTAGAAAGACATAAATATGACCACAATTTGAAGAACAACATAAAGAAACCAACAAAAAGGATAATGAAAAGTAGGGAACCAACAGCAGAAAGATAACATGACAAAGATAAGCCAATACATATCAGCTATAAACATAACCTAAATGGTCTCAATTCAAAAATCTAAAGAAACAGACTGGCAGAGTGGATCAAGAAACAAAATCCAACAATATGCTGTATACAAGAAACACATTTAGCTCAAAAGGAAATTCACATACTGAGTGTAAAAGGATGGAAAACCACACTTCTTGTGACAGGAACACAGATAAAAGCAGGGGTACATATTCTGTTTGATAACAATGCGAACATCAAACCAAGAATGATCAAAAGAGATTAAAGAAGGTCGTCACATAATTGTTAGGGGAAAACTTCAAGAGGAAGCAATAACAATCATAAATGGAGTAGCCAATTATGTAAGAAAAATATTAATGACATGAAAAATCAAATGAGCAATAATACAATTATATTGGGTTACCTTAACACCCCATTGACACAGATTAAGTAGACAAAAAATCAGCAAAGATATAACTGAATCAAATTTGTTAACAAATGCACTTAGTAGATGTGAACAGAGTGTTTCACCCCAAAACAGCAGAATACACATTCCACTCAGCTACACATGGGATGTTCTCTAAAATAGGTCATATACTTGCCCATAGAACATGCTAAAGTAAAAACAAGAGAACTTACATTATTCCATTTATGTAATCTGGCCACAGGGCAATGAAATTGGGTATTAATGACAAACTGCGATATCTCCATAAACATGAAGATTAAATAGCACCATACTGAGCAACCAGGGGGTGTCAGAGGGAATTAAAGAGGAAATTAAATGGTATATACAACCAAATGAAACATAAATACAACCTACCAGAACCTGTGGGAAGCAATGAAAGCAGTTCTCAGAAAGAATTTTTTTTTTTTTGTCTTTTTTTTGTTTTTATCGGTACTAGGGATCGAACTCACAACTGCCTGTTTGCAAGGCAGGTGCTTATGCCACTGAGCTAAATCCCCAGCCCCCAGAAAGAAATTTGTAGTGATAAATTCTCATATTA
This sequence comes from Cavia porcellus, assembly GCF_034190915.1. NCBI lineage: Eukaryota > Metazoa > Chordata > Mammalia > Rodentia > Caviidae > Cavia > Cavia porcellus. The sequence goes on along the minus strand of NW_026947484.1, from coordinate 25,325,910 downwards.
GGAAAACAGAAAAAGTATAAATAAACAATTCTAATGATGTCTATCAAATTTTTGGAAAAAGATGACTAAGCCAAATATCAAAGCCCAAAGAAGAGAGGAATTATCAAGATCAAAATGGAAATAATTTAATTGAGACTAAAAAAACATACAAAGAATTACCAAAAAAGGGGTTGATTCTTAAAAGAATGAATAAAATTGAAAACCTCTAGCCAACCTTAACAAAAAAGAAAGAAAAATTAATTCATATAATAAGAAATGAAAAAGGTGAAATCATTACAGATCCTGTGGAAAATAACAAGATCAGCAATACCTTCTCTGAAAACCTTTACTATCACACACTCAAAAACACAGATGAAATGGGCAACTTTTTAGATACATAAATTACCTGACATGGGTCCAGAAGATATTAAACTCCTAAATAATCCAATATCAGTTAATGAAATTAAAAATGTAATAAAAAATTACCAACAAAAAAGCCCAAGTCCTGATGGATTCACAGCTGGATTATGCAAGAAATTTAGAGATGATTTAATACCAGTACTCTTCAAATCTTTAATGAAATTGAAAGTGAAGTGATTCTCCCTAATTTTTTCTAGTAGGCAAATATTACCCTGATAACAAAACCAGAGGAACACTCAACCAAAAAAGAAAATAATAGACAAATCTCTCAATTGAACCTAGATGCAAAATTCCTTAATAAAATACTAGCAAACAGAATGCAGCAAACCACCAAGAACATTATACACCATGACCAAGAGGAATTCATCCTAGAAATGCAGGGATGGTTCAACATACACAAATCAGTAAATGCAATACACCATATTAACAGAGTCAAAGATAAAAGCGACATGATCACCTCAATAGAGGCAGAAAAGCCTTTGATAAAGTGCAACACTTATTCATGGTAAAAACCCTGGAGAAAATTGAAATAGATGGGCTTTACCTCAAATCTGATAAAAGCCATCTATGATAAACTAACAGCCAACATCATACTAAATGGACAAAATGAAAGTTTTAACTCTAAAATTGGGAACAAAGCAAGATTGTTCACTATCACCACTCTTATTCAATATACTTCTGAAAACAGCTAGAGCAATTAGACAAGAGAGCCAAGTAAAATTTTAAAAAAAGGAAAGAAAGAAGTTAAATTTCGTTATTCACAGATGACATGATAATCTACATAGAAGAGCCCCAAAATTCCACCAATAGACTTTTAGACTTAACAAGCAAATTCAGTACTACAGCTGGGTACAAAGTCAGTACTCAAAATTCAATAGCATTCCTGTACATTAGCAACAAACTCATTGAGAGAGAAGTTAGGGAATCCACACTCTTCACCATAACATCAAAATAATGAAATATTTAGGAATCAATCTAACAAAGGAAGTAAAATATTTATACATTGAAAAGTATAGTACTCTAAAAAGATACATTAAAGAGGATTTCAGAAATTGGAAGGATAATCATTGTTCCTGGATAGGAAGAATGAACATTGTGGAAATGGTGAGGCTCCCTACACTGTTACACAGATTTAAAGCAATCCCAGTCAACATATCATTAACATACCTCACAGATCTAGAGAAAAGATTCCTAAAGTTCATATGGAACCATAAGAGACCTAAAAGAGCGAAGACAAGCCTGGACAACAAAGGCTTCAAGCAGGAGGCATCACAATCCCAGAAATTATACTACAAAGCCGCTATAATAAAATCAGCATGGTACTAACAAAAACAAAAACAAACACAAACAAATAAAAAAAAACAGACCTGAGGATCAATAGAATAAAACAGAAGATGTAGAAACAACTTCAAATATACTCAACTGCCTTATCTTTGACAAAAGTGCCAAACATGTCACTGCAAGAAAGACATCCTCTTTAAAACGTGTTGCTGGGAAAACTGGTTTTCAACATGCTATAGACTTAGACTACACATATGCCTATAACCACGCACTAAAGTCAAAATGGATCAAATATCTAACTAATACAGAAACACTAGATCTACTGGAACAGAAAGTAGGTAGAAATCTTGAGGACATATAGGTAAGCAGAGAATTCATGAACAAAATCAAACTGCACCCAAAATACTATAAAGAATCAACAATGGGATCTTCTCTCAGTAAAAATCACATTGAAAGAAATCACCAACAGAGTGAAAAGAAAACCCACAGATTGGGAAAAAGTTTCCTGCCAACTGTCCCTCAGACAAAGGACTTTTATCTACAACACACAAAGAATTGAAAAATTCAAAGATCCAATCCAAAAATGTATCTGAGATGAATACAAAATTGTCAGATGAAGAAATACAAATAAATGCATGAAAAAGTGTTCCACCTCATATATGATTTGAGAAATGCAAATTAAAAAAGTAGTGAGATACCACCTTACTCCAGAAACAATGGCTAACATCAAGAAATGAACTAATAAGAAATGCTGGCAAGATTGTGGGGAAACACTTCTGCATTGTTGGTGGGAGTGTAGACTCGAACATTCACTATGAAATCAGCATGGAGAAATGTCAAAAAACTAGAATTAAAGGTTTCATTTGACTCATCTATTCCTCTTCTGGGTACTTACCAAGATAAATTTAGGGGCCATTGTTTGTTGTTATCATTGTTTTCATCATTTTGATTTTGTTACTGTTTTTTAATTATTTGTCTCTCGGTTTTTCTATTTTTTCTCTTTAAAATAAAATAAATTATAAAAAACAAATAATACAGAATGTATGTGTGTACTTGTGTGTACTGGTTATAGTATTGACAGGCTATTTATAATCTTTATTTATCCTCCTTGTTGAGAATATGCAACATTTGCTGCAAAAGACCTTGAACCTTAATATTCACTGATGGTTCTATATATTTAGTAGGTATGTATATTTGTCTTGTATAGCTGGGTGCTCCTGAATTTGATGCATATATATTTAAGATTGTTATCTCTTCCTTTTGATGTTTTCTCCTAACTAGTATGCAGTGACTTTCTTTATCTCTTTGGATCATTCTTGGTTTGAAGTTCACATTGTCTGCAAACTGGATAACTATCCTTGCTTTTTTTGGTGAGGGAGATTCCTGTTGTATGAAGTACTGTTTTCCACCCTTTGACTTTCAGTCTATGAGTTTCCTTTGGGTTAGATGGGTTTCTTGTAGATAGTGTATGGTTGGATGTCGTTTCTTGTTCCATTTTGCCAGTATGTTTCTTTTAATTGGTGAATCAAAGCCATTTACATTAATAATTATAACTGATATATATATATATATATATATATATATATATATATGTTTATTTTTGACATGTTATCTTTCTATTGTTGCCTTTTAACCTTTCCATTCTGCCTGCCTTGCTAAGTGGTTTTTTCCTATGTCTGTCTACAATGGCTTTCAGTATTCTTTGCAGGTTGATTTGGTGGTCATGAAGTTCTTCAGCTGTTTTTTGTTGGGCAAATATCTTATTTTTCCATCCACATTGAAGGACAGTTTTGCAGGGTACACTAGGCTACGTTGGAAGTTGTTTTCCTTTAGTATCTGAAATACTTCATTCCATACTCTTCTTGACTTTATTGTTTGTATTGAGAAGTCTGCTGAGATTCTGATAGGCTTTCCTTTATAGGTGATCTGTCTCTTCTCACTAACAGCTTTTAATATTCTGTTCTTATGTTGCACTTCTAGAATGCTGATTATTATATGTCTGGGTGCAGTTTTATTTTGGTTATGGCTATTTGGAGTTCTATGTGCTTCACTGATCTGTATGTCAGTTTCCATTCTCATGCTTGGGAAATTTTCAGCTATTTCTTCTGTAAATAGCCTCTTGATATCATTTGTGTTGTCCCTTTCTTTTTTTTATAAATTACTTTATTTGTTAATATTAAGAAGGAAAGGTAAAACAAATTTTCACAACAAAATAATGAAAAAGTAACAATTGTTGATAAATTATCTTTAGTCACTCAAGTACAAAATATGGGCATAAAAATTTCTTCAAACAATATTAGCACAACCTTTCCTATTCAGTGAACTAAGTTATACCACTAATGGTATAACTAACTTGCATTTTGTTCTTTTCCCTTCTATCCTTTCTCTTTTCCCCTATCTTAGTTTCTTCTTTTTATTGAACAGTTTCCTCCCATTTCACAGTGACTATTGTATATTTTGAACCTTATGGTTTCACATATGTCACTGTGGTGTGATGTTTTTCAATCCTTCTGGGAAGATACACAGAAGGGGAATACCTGGGGTGAATGGGATCTCTAATCCTAATTTTTTGAGGAATCTCCACACTAATTTCCACAGTGTTTGTACTAGTCTCTTTCTTTTTTGTTTATCCCTATCAATCTTATGTTGCTTTTCTTTGCATCATATTGCAGCTATTGAATTGTTACTTCCTGATATCTTGTTATTTTTGAAAGATCTTTCCTTTTCTGTTCACTAGCTGCAATTTTGTCTTTGAGGTCTGAAACTCTATCTTCCCTTTCATTGAGGTGGTTTTGCCAACTTTTGATGGACTTTTTGATTTCCTGTATATCTCTTTGAATCTGCATCATGCATCCTGTTTGTTTCTTATATTCTTCATTCAGAGTTTCCATCTTTTTGTATTGCTCCTCTAATTTTAACTATGACTTCTTTAGATGTGCTCAGCATTTCTTCCATTACATTTATCATTGCTTCTTTTACCTGGGAGATTATTTCTGATCTGAGTTCTTTTATAGTTTCCTAGAGTTGTTTCTTTATTTCAGTTGTTGTCATTTCAGGCATTTCACGTGCATGGCTTATGTTTTCTTCTATGTACGTGGCTTCTAGGCTTGCTTGGGATGTGATGGAGGCTTGAGATTATATTTTGGTCTTTCATTTTGTCATTTTGCTATATTTCCAGGTTTTGAGCAATGTTCCGAAGCTTCCCTGGTGTGTGATGGAGATCACCTGTGTAGCAAGCTCCCAGGACTGAGTGGAGGTCACCTGACAGGGCTCAGTCAGGCCTGCGGGACCTCTTGTGCATCCTTGGCTCCAGAGACTGAATGGAGGTTGCCAACCATGGCTCAGTCAGGCCCATGGGACCTCCCATGAGTCCTCTGGTGATTTAAGATGTTGGTCAGGGTCTTAACTGCTTGGAGTGCTTTCCCAGAGTGTATTGGAAATCACCTCCCTTGCCTTCAGTTCCTGGAACTGAATGGAGCATGGGCCAGTCAGTCCTGCTGGGGCCTTCCTGCATCCTCCAGTGATTTGGGATGCTGGGTGAGGTCTTAACTGCTGGAAGTGTTGGTCCAAAGCTTCCCCAGAGCATGCTGTAAATCACCTCGTGCACCTTCAGCTCCTGGGACTCCATTCTTTTAGTTTTAAACATGTTTTTTGTACCAGACCTAAAGTTGTAAACAAAGAAATGTGTCATTGCTAGACATTTTTATTTGGTTTATACATTTTTGGAGATGTTTAAAAATACACTGAAATATATGTCCTTTAATATTTTCTGTACTTGCCTGAAAGACATTTAAATTTAATAGACACAAACATTCTAATAGATACCAAAAATTTCATTACATAAGAATCCAATCACTATTTGAAAAATCTTAAGCCAGTTACACAGAAGAACATACATTTAGAAATCTTTTTGAGACAGTTTCTAAAAATACTAAAACAGGGGCTGGAGATTTAGCTTAATGGCATAAGCATCTGCCTTGCAAGCAGGCAGTTGTGAGTTCGATCCCCAGTACCGAGAAAAAGATTAAAAAAAAAAAAAAAAAAAAGTAAAAATTCTAAAACACTGTGATTTCTCATTGAGCCACCAGATGGCAGCAAATTACTTTAGTTTAAAAGCTTGCCTTCCTTTTCCTAAATTGAGACTACATTCCTGTATCCTGAACAGTACTGCAATAGTTGTGAGATAGTTGGATGACTGAAATATAGATTTAGTATCTTTTCCTACACCTAAATTTGTTCCTTTATTGACATTTAAACTGGACACCTCAAAGTTTTCTATAGTTGACCCATTTGCAGTATTATTTTCCTGCTTTTTAAAGATCTTTAATCTTTAGGATCAAGCCTATGCTCTTTGTTGTTGTATCTGACTTTCAAACAGATTAGCCTCCTGATTTTTTCTGCTTTTTTCACAAAATTACTTTTCAGTGAGATTTGATGGTTAGATATCCGGTTATTACAGTAATTTCTACCTGGCTTTGAGTTTAAGAATACATTTAAAAAAAAAAAAAGGAAAGAAGAAAAAATTGCAAAAACAGTGTTACTTAGAGATTAAGGATTAAAGACCACTGTAATTGTATCACTGCCTTGATTACTATGTTTCATATCTGGACCCCACATCTTTGTGTTTTTCTCTACATCTTCTCTATGCATTATTCTTAGCATCCCCTCTATCTTAGTTAAGTCAGATCTTATTGTTCATTTATTCTCATAACCTCTTTGAATGATAATTTTTAGTATTTTATGTGTCTTCTCTTTTAAAATATTTTATCCTTTCACTACAAATCTATTGAAAATTGTCCTCTTTGAGAGGACACATATAACCAAAGTGCCTTATTTTCTTATTGTAAGACTCCATAGAGTTAGCATATTTGTAAAATATGTGTGTACACGTATACATAAATTCTCTTTGAATTTATATAATCTTGTTATATTTTAAATATTATCAAAATATTATTTAGCTTTTAAAATGTGACTTCATTCCTCACTAGTTAGTAACTCATTAAAGGATAATTCTAGTGACCTGCATTTAATTTGTGTTATAAATTACACATGTAAGTTTCAACATTAAATTACTGAATGATTATTGCTTATCTATTTATGTTCATCAGTATATATTGAAACAAGCTTTTTATGATGTCACATTTCAATGATTTACAGAGAATTTTTATTATATGGCTTTTACTTTCTATGGATAGTTTGCTGAATACAATCTGGAGGTCAAGTTTTGTACTGAACAAAAGTAATTATGTGTCTTTACTGTGACATATTGATAGTTGCTGTAAATTAGTACATTAATATCACAGGAAGGCACAAGAATTTGAAAGATAGGGGGTTTTCAAAAATGGTGGCTTGCTAGGGGATTGGGTGGAGAGTCTCTCTGGAGAAATCATATTAGATGCTAGAATATGACAACATGGAGAGGGCCAGATGAATGGGTAACGATTCTTATTAACCAAAACAGCGCGGCTGGAGGATTTAAAGTCGTGCTGAGACTGCGAAGACTGATAATGGGAGGCTGCAAATCCCGCACCTTTAATGTGGCAAACTGACCAGTGGACCCAATAGGAAAAGCTGTGTTGGCTTTTGGTGACTGCTGGAAATTGAGACCCTGGACCCCATGAAGCAGCCAGGACTGCCCTGCTGCACCAGAGGAGATTGTGAAAAGCTCTGGAGCTCTGAAGCTGAACACTGTGCAGTTTTCTGACCATTCCACACTGTGCTGGGAATGCAGTGAAGGCAAGCGGCATAGTGTGCAGTAGACTCAAGAGGAAGACCGGCACGGAGCCCTGGTGAGTACTAGGGATGGGGTCCTGCGGCTGCTGTGGTTGGCTAGTGGACATCTTGGAATTGGGCAGAGCTCACCACCACAGTGACATCAATAACACAGAGAGTCTGGTGGAAGACATCTTAGAGTTGGGCAGAACCTGTGGCTTGGCTACGCTGAGTTGCCCCCAGTATAGAGAGGCCTGGTGGAGGACATCTTGAAATTGGGCAAAGCCTGGTGCCATGTTGGCTTCAGTGTCATACAGAGAACTAGTGGAAGACATCTTGGAATTGGGAAGACCGCTGTCCTGGTGCTCGTGGCACAGAGAGGTCTGGAAGAGAACAGCTGGGATTGGGGCAGAACCCTGTGCCATGGTGACATTAGTCAGCTGCTTCTGGCACAGAGAGAACTGGCAGGACCTTCTGGGGCTGAACCAAGCCTCTGCTTGGGGCCCAATAAGCAGATACAAAATAGTCACAACTCTGTGACATCCAGAAAGTACAGCCTAATTTATGATTGACTGGCACAGAGGCTGGAGGCTAGCCTGCACTGTCCCTGCATCCCTGACTACTCCAGATAACAGCAAATTGGGGAAGACAGCAAAAACTCAAGTCAGCACACTTCTGAAAGGCCCTAAGCAATATGGAGAGGGCTAGAGACCCCCAGGACACTCCAGTCTGAAAGAAACCAGACAGATGACAAGAGATAAAAAAAAAAAATTCCAGCTGCCCAACATGAGAAAATAAGTCCAGGAGAAGTAAACATTGAAGAGAGAACAAGCACAGTAACCATCCAATACTGGACACAGCATCAGCTGAAATTAAAAAATACCTCCATGATCTCATAGATGAATTTAAAGCTGTACTCCTGATCCAAGTGAGGCAAGATATAAAGAGATTAATTAAAGAAATGATAAGCCCCACCCAAGAGAACACAGATGGAAGAACTGAGGAAATCAGAAAAAAAAGAGAAAATTCTGAAAAAGAATTTAAACATAACTTAGAATACATGAAACAGATCCAAAGAGATTACCAGGAAACTAAAAACTCCACTGAACACTGGCAAAATGCCCTGATAGAAACTAAAGCCAGCCTGCTGAAACTTGAAGAGAGATTGATGACATATGATCGTGAAAGAAAAAACCTCTTAAAAATAACAAGGAACCAGAAAAAAAAATTCAAAAGCTAGAAGATGACAAAGGGATATGTAACTTAAGAATAAAGAATGTGAGTGAGGAAGCAGGAGCAACCAAAAATGAAATACAAAGAATATTCACAGATATATTAAAGCAAAATTTCCCATGTATAGCAAAAAGAAATGATATCCAGATAAAAGAGGCATACAGAACACCAGCTACCTACAACCAAAACAGATCTACGCCTAGACATATAATAATCAAGATTCCAGAAATCCACCAAAATAACAGAATATTACAAGCAGCCAGAGAAAAGAAGCAGATTACCTACAATGGGAAAAATTATCAAAATAACAACAGACTTATCAACACAAACTCTTAAGTCAAGAAGGGAATGGGGAGAAATATTCCAAGTCCTGAAAGAAAACAATATGCAATCAAGACTCATATACCCATAAAAACTCTCTCTCAAAATTAATGGAGAAATAAGATGCTCCCAAGACAAGGAGGAACTGTGGGAGTTTGTGGCCACCAATCCAACCCTACAGAGAGTGCTGAAGGACATTCCAGAGAAAGAGAGAAAGGGTTCCAGCAACAGTGGCAGAGAGGCCTCAATGAACGGGGCAGACAGTGGAATGAGGGAATAAGGTGGACAAATTATAGCAGAAAAGTGGAGTAGCAGACATGAGACAGAGACGGTAAGCTATAGTCTTTAGTATAAACAGCTCTGAAACACTATAAAAAAGGTAGAGATCATTGTTAATAGTGTATCAGGATTTAAAAGACATAGTAGTCATTGTCATATTTAGTTTGAATTTAATTTGTTCTGGTCTGTCCACTCATATCAGATTTGAGGGCACAGACATCTGACCCCAAAATAGCAGGTTATATCATGGTAACTATCCTTACTTTCCTATTAACTTAAACTGAAATCCTGTATTACTTACATTGTGTTACTATGACTGATCTTAATTGAATCTGATTCATAAGACCATGGGTTTGCCTTGGCTGATTTTATTTGAATTTGGTATGCTTGTTAGTATCAACCCTAAAAGTAGAGGCAACTACTCTGCAGATGACAAGATGTAAAGGATACCATACTGGTATTAATTATTAACAGCTCTCAAATCCTACAATGCTTTCAAAGTTGTGTTTTTATAAAAATAGGTAATATTATGTTTAACTATATTAAGCCAATGATGTGGACAAATCTATTGAAAATAACAAGAGAAAACATAGTAACTACGGAAGATCACCTATATTGTGGTCTTATATGTCTTATCCATTGCATGTTTCTCTAGGAATTTGTTTTGCTGTCTTGTTATGATTTGTTTTTTCCTATAATACAGAAAGGATAGATATATATGTAGAAATTCACACATGAGATTTAAAAAAAATATTTATGGGAACAGATTGTATAATGCAAGATGTAATGAACAGACACTCTGAAGAAGAGACACTAAGAAACCCAATGCTAATTTTGTAGCATTATGTTATAAATTCTAGCAATACTATTATTCATTGATCAGAATGATACTGGTCTAGGCTCTTAAGTTCAATTTCAGCATATGTAAAGATGGGGATGGCTACCACGAAGAGAATGTGAGATATGATAGTCGTTATTATTGTCTTCCCCAATGTTAGATCTTGAAGACCTAAAAAGCCTTCATGATCCTGTAATGATTTGATTAGTTCTATAATATGCAATATGTATATAATGTGGGTGAAGATGGGGACAACTATTTTTAAGAAACTAGAGACAGTTAGATAGACAGTGAAGATCTCCAGTGGACTTGCTTTGAAATCTGTATTTCTTTAAATTGTTTTTTTTAACTGTTTTGTTTTGTTTTGATATGTTTAATCTTACCCTCTTTGAGATGTAAAACAAGTGTGAGGGACTGATAACCATATTACTGAGTTTTTGTTCGATCATTGAGCAGAACTGTTTGCAGTGTCACTTTTTGAATGTCATTTTAAATACATTAATTTTGTAACCTGAACAGCTATTTCTAAGATAACAATATATAACTTATCAACCAGCGATTTCTTACCATTTATTTTTCTGTAATTTTGTATTATTTCCACCCTTTTTATCTCCATGTATTTTTTGTTTCCTTTTCTTTAAATAAAAAAAAAGAGAATTTGAAAGATTACCAGATCAATACTCTGGATACCATCATATGCAGAACACCCATAAATGATATCTGTACCGTCTATTCGGAACGTAAAGTTTTATAGAATTCATTAGTTACCAATTATTTTGTGCTTTTCAACACTTTCAGACTGAATTTTCTTTTCTTTCTTTTTTTTTTTTCACCCCAGCTAGATTTTTCAGCTTGTATAATAGTGAGTTTGAATTTACAGAAAGTTAAATGTGGCTTTGTCTTACTATAATAACATATTTGATCTATTTTAATCCTGAGGATCTTTTTATGCTTATAATGGGGTAATATTTTCCTTTTTGATTTTTCTCCTTTTGAAACTGAAAATTTAGTTCTGTGGTAAATTTAAAATGGTTTATGCAACCATTTTACTTAATAATTTTATGCTTAGATTTATTAATTTCCTACCTTGTTTTTCCTGTCTTATTTTACTAAATTTCTCAATAACTTATTTTATGTTAACTTTATGTGTATTTTCTGAGTAATTTTAACTCTTTCATCTAATGAGACAAATCATAAGAAAGACATTAACATTAATGGATAAAATTTCATACATATATTCTAATTCCCCAGATGAATGCAATTATTGTGCATTACAAAAATACACGGATAAAAAGGAAGCTAAAATAATTAAAAAGTAAGGTCTGAACCTGGCTTATTATGGCACTGGAGACAAAGTCTGGATCCTGGATGTCATAGATACAGCGGTGACAAAGATGTCCTAGAGAGCCAGGAGAATCAGGATCATCCATCACCTACACTGAAATAAATACAACCTCCTGCATGAAGACTCCATTTGAAATTAGTGTTTTCTTGAGAAATTTATTTACTCCACAAAAAGAACAAATATGTGAAAGGGTTAAACCCCTGTACTCTCTCCAGGCTACAACATATATATGAACAGCTTCAACATTTGTTTCTGGAAATATGGTTGACTAGATGGTCTGAAATGTTTTGAGAGGAAAGATTAAAAATATGTGTGACTTGGATTTTAAGAAAATAAAAGACTGCTAGAGTTAAAAAAGGGGAAAACATAAAAAAAAACAACAAAAAAAACCCCTTTCATTTGGGGCAGAGCCATGCACATAGTGACTGTTTTTGGTAGCTACATTGAAACAAGAGTCAAGGTTTGGGTGGAACAAGTCAAAGATCCATCAAACTACCCCCAAATAAAGCCAGTACCCTTAAAGTGCTAAAGTCTCAACAAAGAACTGGCCAGAAAAGAATTTCTCCCTGCAGGGAAAGAAATCTTTTATGTTTGGAAACAGCATACTTCTACAAAACTCAAAGAATAAGTCATAATGGAAATTGAACAATAAAACTGAAAAATAAAGAAAACACAATATATCAAAAATATAGAATATGGCTAGCATAATGCTCAGAATACAATTTATTGCAAGAAAGTGCTGAAAAATATGAACTCAGTGTCCAATTTAAGAAGTTAGAAAGAGAACAACAAAATAAATCTCAAGTAAATAGAATGAACCAAGACTGATACAGAAGACAGAAATAATAAATAACCAAATTGGCACAAATACACACAGATTAAACATTAAAGATACAGTCATTTTATTTCCAGTATTTTTGAAAACGTGCAAAAAGCATGGTATAAGAAAATATAACATAAAATTTACGAGAAAATGTAACTTATAAAAGTCTGATTTAAGAAGTGGAAAACAAAAATGTCGATGTCCGCTCCCGGCCGGCAGGAAGGACACACGACAAAGTCTGGTAGTGGACAACCTTTTCTTTTTATTTTCCTTCTCCGTACAGCCTGCCCTGGGTTCTCCCAGCTGAAGCCTCCTCTGGTCCGCTCCCCGCGGCTCCTTTTGTGCTTCAGTCTGCCCCAAAGCCTCTACCGGTCCGCTCTCCGCGGCTCCTTTTGGGCTTCTACTTCCGGGCTTCTACCTGGCTTCTTCTTCCGCCCAGGGGTGGCACCGGTATATATACGGGTACAGTGTCCAATCATGTTAAAGTAAGCAAGGCAAGCTGATTGGCTAACATCATCAGTTGCCAGGCAGACTATATTGTTGAGCGGGTTGTTTACGCGGTAAGCAGGAAACTAACGTGTTCGATGGGAGGGGTAATCTACCTCAGGCCTCACTCTTTACTACAGGCCTCACGTCCGCCAAGTGAGGCGACCGGGCTCGGGGCTGCGGCTCCCAACATCTCCCCCTTTTTTATTTTTTATGAATGTGTGCATCGTAGCCCTTCCTGGACTGGGTGCAGAGGCTTATGCCCTATGCGTAGGCCCACCGTAGGTCCTTGGCTTAGACCCTGGTCGGCCGTCCCATGGTCTGCCAAGGCCCTGAGGCCCTCGTCCTTTTTCTAGGGCCAGGCACAAACTGGACGGAACCTGGATGCACACAAGCTTGCACTCATTTTCTCTCCGTAAAGAAATCCCCTCGGAGAGAATTTTAGACCTGGGCAGCATCTAACAGTCCAGCGGCTTACGTGCAGGATGGGGTAGGGCCTGGCTTAGGTCGAGTCGTGCTGGGGAGGCACGCTCTTACCCGTCATTGACTCACCTACCCTGCTGTATATTGTCACCTTATGGAGGAGAATGAGGGATGCCCGCCATATCTAGACTCGGTCGTGGGCCAATTGAGCAAGCCATGCATATGCCTGAGGATCTTCTTGTCCATTTCGGGCTACCGCTATTTCTATTCATCTTGTTGGTTGGTCTGTGATGGATCTCCAGTAGGGCAGGTCTGATCTTCAGTCGAGGGCTTTGTTGTCCGTGTCAGTCTCTCCGGTATCCACAGTGGTTCTCGTCCCGGTTCCTGTGGGAAAACACAAACCGCGCCTCGGTTCCAGCTGACCACTGGATCCGGGCCCATCCATTGTCCTGTCAGGACATCTTTCCACTTCACCCACCCTTTATGGTTGGGGGGAAGGGTTGCAGTGCTCCACAGCTGGGGAGCAATTATCATTATTTAAATTTAAAAAATTGTGTGTGAATAGTGCCATGGATAATCGTGCCTTTGGGGCCAGGCCTTGGCCTACTCCCCCTTTTTGTTTTTGTAAAATTTCTTTGAGGCTTCTATGAGCCCTCTCAATGATTCCTTGACCTTGGGGATTGTATGGGATACCATGTTTTAATTGAACCTCCATCATTTTGCAGAACTCATTGAAAGCTTTGCCTATATAGGCTGGTCCATTATCAGTTTTTAATATTTTTGGTTTGCCCCATGCGGCCCAAGCTGCCAGGCAATGATTGATCACATTAGACACTTTTTCACCTGTTTCTGCTGTTGCAAATATGACGCGAGAACAGGTGTCTGTGGAAACATGAACATATTTAAGAGTCCCAAACTCCTGTATATGTGTGATGTCCATCTGCCAAACATCACCAGGGATCAAACCTCGAGGGTTTACTCCCATCGGTATGGCAGGTTTGTATGTGGCACAGGAGTCACATAGTCGCACGATATCTCGTGCATCTGCTCTAGAAACATGGAAATGGTTTGCTAGTGTCCTGGCACTGACATGAAACTTATCATGGAAGGCACGGGCTCGCTCGATTGGTGTTAGTAAGGTAAAAATCCATAACGGGCGAGTGGCAGTATCAGCAGCCGCATTCCCCTGTGCCATAGGCCCTGGCAGGGATGTATGTGCTCTTATGTGGGTGGTGAAGACCTTATGGTGTCTGTTCTGAAGCAATGTCTGGATAGACAGGAACAGTCCAGCCACTGTGGAAGTGGATCTAATTAAACTGGCAGTCTCAAGCACTTGCATAGCATTGACCACATACCTAGAATCGGAGACAATGTTAATGGCTTCTGAGAACCGTTCAAGAATCATTTTAACGATCTGCAGTTCTACCACCTGAGGCTGATCTGGTTTAAATTGTATGGTAACCGGGGGCTTGCCTAGGATCACATAGGCGCCTATCCCCGTCTTAGAGCCATCTGTGTATATTGTAGTTGCTGGGACTAATGGCTCAGAGGCAGTAACCTTTGGAAAAATTATAGGGTGCTGAGTGACAAATGACAAGATGAACACCCATATAAGTCTGGAGGCGACACTGAGGTCCACACCTGCTGACCCAGGGGTGGCCCTTGTTGAAGGCTGCCACCCTGAGCTGTCCTGTCTCTGGGGCGGGGGCCCGTCTGTGAAGGGGGCCCCCTCTGGCCGTTTTTTGGCTCTCTAGCATCTTGTCCACAAATACGGTTGCCCTGAGCATCAAAGACCGACCTACACTCCTCAGCTTTGTGTGATCCCTTCTTGCATCGCCCACAAACATATGGTTCTTCATTCCTAGGGCGAGGCCTAGCATCTGCATTGTTTGGGCAGTGACGTTTAATGTGTCCTGGCTCCCCGCAGGCAAAACACCCTTTAGCCTTACATTCCCCTTCTAACCCACGAGGTCCCCTCTGCTGTACAGCCGCGGCCAGGAGAGCAGCCACTCCCGAGTTGGAGAGCGGCCCCCCTATCTCTCTGCATATCCTAATCCAGGCATTGAGGTCCTTGTTCTTATGAGGAGCTATCGCCGCCTTGCACTCCTTTGTACACTGTTCGAAAATCAGCTGCCTTACCAGCGGTCGAGCCACTCCCGGATCAGAAAATATCTTATCGGCAGCATCTTGCATTCGGGCCACAAAGTCAACAAATGGCTCTGTGGTACCCTGAATTATTTTTGAAAGACATAAGGAGGCTGTTCCAGCACCACTTACTTGCTTCCAGGCGCGGAGTCCTATGGCATTGATTTGCTCATAGACAGCGCCGGGGAACTGGGTCTGGTCATCAGCGTGCCGACCTTCTCCCATAAGCATTTCCTTGTTCCACCCCCGGTTTCCTCGATTGGCGTTTTTCTCAGCCTGCTCGGCAGAGAACTCTGCATACCAGGCTCGCCAATCCAGGTAACTGCCCGAGGGCAGACAGGCCTTTGCCAGCTGAATCCAGTCCGCGGGGGTGAGGGGCCCAGAAGACAGATTCTCCAGCATGGCAATGGTGTAAGGCGCAGTCGGCCCAAAGGTTGTAACTGCATTTTTAAGTTCTCTAATCTGCTTTATCTCAAAAGGCTCCCATACATTGCGTCCCTGGCCCATAGCTACTTGTACAGGAAATATCTCGTAGGGGCCACTATCTATCCCAGGTGGATGTACCTCATGAGACAAGCGTCCCCCCTGCCAAAGCCGCCTGTAAAAATACCGACCCGCCGGCGGCGGAGCATAAGACGGCGGCCGTGATTGGGCGGAAAATGGGGGCCCGTGCATCACTTCCTGTTCTGGCGAAAGGGGAGGGACCTCCCAGGCGGCCGCCTCGTGGCGAGGGACCGCCTCCCTCTCGCGCCGGGGCGCACTCAGGAGCTCTCTACTCCTCCGCAGACCAGGTTGAGCAGAGCGCAATTCGCGGCGTGACGCTGGAAAAGAACCCTGCGACTCCTTATTGAGCGACTTAGGCTCCTGACAGCTGGTCTCTTTGGCCTCCCTGCCATTCAACTTTCCCTCGTCCTCGGAGTCAGACGACTCCGAGGCTAGAGCCCCGTCCTCCTCCTTAGCATCCTTGTTCCCCTTAACGGACCCCTCTCGGGAGCTCCCTGACTGGGCCTGCTCAGATACCCTGCGTACTTTTGTAAGCTCTTGAGAGCTTTCTCCACAACCACCCTCGCTCTTAGTGTTGCTACCTAACATGTTTCCCATCTTTTAATATGTTACTCACCGCGTGAGGCCCAAGGAATCCGCCACTTACGCGTGAGCCTGAGGGGAGTCTAAAAGCCCTGTAGGTGCGCGCCACCCAGAGCCCAGGCTTATCCCCAACTCACCTGTCTCGCAGCTCTGTACTGGAGCGTTGTCCACTTCCACGTCGCGGGGGTGATCAGTCCCCGGGCGGGCCTCCAAATGTCGATGTCCGCTCCCGGCCGGCAGGAAGGACACACGACAAAGTCTGGTAGTGGACAACCTTTTCTTTTTATTTTCCTTCTCCGTACAGCCTGCCCTGGGTTCTCCCAGCTGAAGCCTCCTCTGGTCCGCTCCCCGCGGCTCCTTTTGTGCTTCAGTCTGCCCCAAAGCCTCTACCGGTCCGCTCTCCGCGGCTCCTTTTGGGCTTCTACTTCCGGGCTTCTACCTGGCTTCTTCTTCCGCCCAGGGGTGGCACCGGTATATATACGGGTACAGTGTCCAATCATGTTAAAGTAAGCAAGGCAAGCTGATTGGCTAACATCATCAGTTGCCAGGCAGACTATATTGTTGAGCGGGTTGTTTACGCGGTAAGCAGGAAACTAACGTGTTCGATGGGAGGGGTAATCTACCTCAGGCCTCACTCTTTACTACAGGCCTCACGTCCGCCAAGTGAGGCGACCGGGCTCGGGGCTGCGGCTCCCAACACAAAAATATCATTATAGAATTTAAAACGTGTGCTTTTAATCATCCCCCACCTACCGTCTCTCTCTCTCTCTCTCTCTCTCTCTCTCTCTCTCTCTCTCTCTCACACACACACACACACACACACACACACACACACTCACACACACATTGTCCATTCAAACTGGTATCAAGAACAAATTACGACAAATATTCAAGTAAGCAAAACTCCAGTATTACTCGTTGCAGAATGTCCCAGAGACTGAAGGGAAAATTAGAGGAAAATGACAAGCCAGTACGCTCCATCAATTTAGAAGATGAAAATCCGAAACCAAGTAAATCTCAACCAAAATCCACGATGCTTAAAAATGCATCATGATCCAGAGAATTTTATCCCCAAAATACAAAGATGATATACTACTGACAAAAACAATGACATTCATCATATTAACAGATTAATAAAGGCAAAGGTCACAGTGTTGTTTTAATAAAAACAAAAAAAAAAAGTCAACAATTTTCAGTGTTCTTCTGTTGTAAAATTTCTCGGAGAAGCAGGAACATAGGAAAATTTCCTTAATTTACCAAGCCTCTCAAACAGTGATGAAACACTGGAAGCATTTTTCTTAAAACAAGACAAGAGAGAAAGATGTTTTATTTGCATTATATAGACCATCCCATAAGCTCAGAAATTGGATTAAATAAATAAAATGATTAAAAAGAAAAATTTCTTTGTGCTTAAAGTTAACAGATAACCAAGAGAAATTGCAACTACTAGGTTGTTAGAAATAGTAGGAAGTATCAATATGCTTATGATGCATAAGTTTTGACAAAAAAATATTTTATCATGTAATTTTAAATTTCTATATTATCAACTAAAATATAAAGCAGTAAAAAAAAACTAACAAGAAATATGCAAAAATTTTATGGTAAAATTATAAACATTTATAAAAATAAAGGAGTAAATTAATGGAGAAAAATGCATAAATACATTACTTATTTATTTATTTGGTACTGGGAATTGAACTCATGACATTATTCTTGCTAGGCAAGAGCTGTGCAGCTGAGTTATATCCCCATCCCACACATATAGATCATAAAATCAACCTTGGACTTAGATACAAGTCCTGAAAATCAGTGCAAATGAATGCACTTTTTATTTCTTAACATTGTGGGAATTAAGATCCTTATCTTTATTTTAATTATTGATTTAATATTTTAGCAATATGCATTAATTGCACATGTTAATGCAGATCAGTGTGATATTTTAACACATGCATATAAAGCACACTTAAGATACTTATCTTTAACTGTAAACAACAATGAAATATTTTTATCTAACAAAGGCCTGAATAAAAAGAAAATGTTAGGACATTTTAAGGAAATCAAAGAATGACATTTGTTAGAATAATGAAGCATGTTTAAAAAAAGCATGAATGTCTAGAAAACCTTGGGTCATTTTTAACAGTTTTTTTTATATTGAATTTTTTTAGGGAAGAGGGAATATTGTTTTTTTTTTGTTGTTGTTTTTTTTTTTTTTTTTTTTTCTTTTTGGTATCAGGAATCAAAGTTGGGGCCTTGTGCTTGCCAGGCAGGCAGTGAACCACTGAGAAGGAAAGAAAGAAAGAAAGAAAGAAAGAAAGAAAGAAAGAAAGAAAGAAAAGGAGAGAGAGGGAGAGAGAGAGGGAGAGAGAAGGAAGGAAGGACAAAAGAAAAAAAAGAAAGAAGAAAGAAAAGAAAAAATGAAATTAAGGATGTTACTCAGTATTCTCTAACTTGAATTCATTACAAAACAAACAAACAAGTAAACAAACACAAATATGTAGACAGGTTTTAATTACGTACAGCAAAGGAAACATTCATACAATACTACTGTGATTAGAAATTGATAAAAATCATTTAAGAGAAAGGGTGGTTAATACTTGAACTTGATACTTTGCATACTCAACACGAATTTCAAATATGTAGCCCAGGGATAATATTATTTACGTACACAAAGACATATGTGCAAAATGTTCAAAGCCACAGTTCAAAAGATAGAACAACATGAGCCAAAGCCAATCAGCATCAACAGCTGCATGTGTAGGTGTGCCGTGGGAAAGCCCTGTGGTGGAATACATAAAAGTGATAACATGCGGGTGAGTAATTATGAGTTTGAGGCCAAACTGGGCTACATAGCAAGAGCCTGTCTCAAAACCAAACCAAACGTAACCAAACCAAATCAAACCAAACCAACCAAACCAACCAAACCAACACAAAACAAAACCAAACAAAAAAAGATAAAAAAAGAATGAGGTAGAGTGGATAACTTCTTGTGGTAACTCCTCTAAACACAATGCTACATTTGGTGCTAGCATCGAGGAAAAGAATATACACTGTATTTCCACAATATCCTACTAATATATGGTTGGATGAACATATATAAATATATACATATATTTGTAGTTATATATATATATATATATATTTAACTAGCTACATATATTCATTTCTATTTGCATTCAGTTATATAGTTTAAGTTACATACACAGTTGGTTATATATATATATTTATATATACTTAGTTATATATATATATATATATATACATATATATATATATATATATATATGTTGTATGTGTGTATAGTGACCATATAAATTAGATCTGAAAACGGCAAACATTTAATCCAAAATTCTGTGTACCTCTGCGATGAATGGAGAGACTATAATTGGAGAGGGAGAAAGAAGACATTTCAACTATGTGTATAATATTAAATTTTTTGAGGTATATTTTGCATTCATAGACATTTATTTACTAGCCTACACATTTGGATATATTTGAATTATTTCACTGAAGGAAGAAAAATCAAAACAACCAAAATAAGCTCTAGATGCCACGTGCCAAGCATTCATAGAACAAATTAGGGTAGAATTTTGTTTCTAGAGAAAGGCAAGTGCCTCTGTCCAATAGATGCTAAATGCCTTTTTAAGAAATCAGATGATACTAATACATATATTTGAAGCCAAACAGAGGCAAAATATGTTGGGGAGTCTGTGTGTGTGTGTGTGTG
This sequence comes from Cavia porcellus, assembly GCF_034190915.1. Lineage (NCBI taxonomy): Eukaryota > Metazoa > Chordata > Mammalia > Rodentia > Caviidae > Cavia > Cavia porcellus. Next base: position 25,305,815 of record NW_026947484.1, on the reverse strand, counting down.
TGTGTGTGTGTGTGTGTGTGTGTGTGTATAGAGAAGGAGACTGGAGAGGTTGATGAACACATAATAATTACAGTCAAATTTTATTCATGACTCAAAAATCTCACAGATATCATTCTTAGATTCTGGTCCTCTCTGTCTATCTGTCTGTCTGTCTGTCTCTCTTTCTCTCCTCACATCAGCAGTCATTGTTACATATGTCTGCAAAGCTTCTTTATGTCAGCTTACCAGAGTGCAATGCTTGAGGTGAATGCTGTAAGTTCTCCTCTCATTAACACTTTAAATTAAATACTATATTAATATAGACAAGCAATGACGTGACTCGAAACATAGATGACTATTCTGCAATTTATAAATTTGTAGTTTCTCTTTATTGTCAGACCCATTATTTTTCTCAGTGCATCCTCTAAGATAGATTTAAAAATCCATTTATCGAACAGAAAAGCCATGCAGCAAAAACATGAATATCTTTATTATTTTTTAAAGGATAGAGATGATTATAATTCAGCTAGAAACCTTTCTGAAGATTAGCTCTATTCCTGAAGCTACAATTTTCACAGCAAAGGCTTTCTTATTCTTAAGAATAATTTATCCAACTTCTGTTATAAATATGGTATTTCTTCTCTTATATGTGTACCAAGGGTTTAACAAAGGCTTTTATTATTAGTTATTTTATCATGATTCACAATCTTTAAAGGGATGATTGATACTAATTATTTATAGGAGGCTTTCCATATGTTAAAGTAGGCATTCTGTCTAAATATTGTTTATCTTAGTGAAGGCTTGAAAGCTCAACTGATTGCAGTTCTGTTTGATACAGTTGTGACTAGAATCTACTTACTGAGTACTGGTTTCACCAGGAGCATTTTTTGGTAATCCGTATATTAACAATGATATTATGACCATTAATCAGCAAGGCAAAGTAAACACAAGCAGATGGCTACCAAGCTCAAGTTTCACCTTCATGACCCAAGTGTGGGGCAGTTCTTTGCAGAGTTCATGTGCTGCTCTTTAAAAGTCATGTGTATGTGTCCAAGTCTGCTTGGGCCATGGTGGCAAGGTCCTTCTTCCCAAAGTCTTCAATGTGGGAACAATGCCCTTTGCTTTCACGCTCAGATGCTGAAAATTAAGTCTTAGGTAAATCTCAAAAATCACTATTTGAAGTAAGCACTGAAAAAGAACTTGCCTGACACACCTGTAATCTTTGCTCAGACCAGACCTTTGGCTTCTAGTGATGGGTAAATTTTCCGAATCTGGCTTGTGGGAGCAAGGAGTATCTATTTGCACTTTGCTTTTATCTCAGAGCATAGCCATTAAAGGAATGGTAATATGATTGCTCTTCTTGTCACAATGCAAGGTTGTAGGGCTCCTAAGAATTTTTGATGATCAAATTTTATTCATTCATTCTAGTACTGGATATTTAACCCAGGGCATTTTCACTGAGCTGTGTTCCCAAGTCTTTAAGTTTTACTTTGACAAAGAATCTTCCTACGTCCCTCAGTTGCACTGGCTGGGTTTGAATTTGTTACCCTCCTCCCTCAGTCTCTCACAATGCTGGGATTACAAAGGAGTGTCATCAGCTCCTATTCTAAGTTAGTTTTAAGTGGCAAGTAATCACTCTGTAGTCTTTTGTTTATTTTCCAAGTTCTCTTTATTAGAAAGAAACAAAAATTCTTGTTTTGGTCTAGAAACAAGTTCTTGATTTGGTCTAGAAATAGGAACACTGTATAGGAAGTTCACATTCCACAAAATTTCTCCTCAGGAGGAGAATTTAATCTGTTCAAATTCAGGTCGCCATGTGCCCATCTCTATTTCCAAACTGTCTCAGGGAGTAGTGGGTGCTCTCACTCTGCTCTTTGATAGCCATGTTCTAACTCTTTGGTAACTCCAGTAAAATGTGTCCTCAGCCTATGTCCTAAAGAGAACATTTTATTATTTGGAAATCAGTTTATTGCAACCCATGAAGCTACAGTTAACTTATAGATAGTGCATAGAACTTATACTTAGCAGCAAACTTAGCTTCCCATGCGCTCTTCAAGTAAATTATGAGTGCATTTTGCCTGTCAAGTAGATTTATTTCCTGACTTTTGAAGGTGTAAGTAGACCCATGCTGCAGTTGTTTTTCCAAATGTATTACTCACATTTCTACTCCAAATGCTACCAGGAACTGTTAAAATATTAGACTACTAAAGTCCATGCTTGGCATGGAGTCCCTTCATGTTAGGTATTCCTTTGATTGAACATACAGTTGTAGATCATGTAGAGCTCTATGTTGTGAAAAGGAGAAACAAAGTAGAAGTTGTCTTGTCTGGTATGATCAAACAATGAAGAGTGAGAAATACATCAGTGAAGGTAAATGCTAAAACAATTGAGAAAATTAGGGAGTAAGCACTGTACATGTATATTGGTGGAGTGACTATGTAAAAACTACAGTATTCAGCAACATGTGATTCCCAAACTGGAATTAGAGGAAATATGTTTTTTTCCAGTTTCTCTCTGACTTAACCCTTTTGCTGTAAACAATGGGTTTGGAGAAAAGTTTTTACATTACTCCCGAGTCTTGAATTTTTTATCATGGATATGCACTGTCCACTAAAAAATAAATTGAATCTCCACATAGCACCTTGTGGGACCAGTGAACTCCAGCCAGAGGTGCACACAGAGGTGGCCTAGACCTGGGCACCTCCTGAGACTCCCACCATCTTCACAGACCACCTTGTAGAACTGGGAAACTCCAGCCAGAAGCATGCATAGGACCGGCCTAGACCTAGATCCCTCCAGCGACTCCCACCATCTCTGCAGATGACCTTGCAGGACCAGGGAACTCCAGCAAGAGCTCCCACCCTTTCTCCCAGAACCTTGGACTGCAGCAGATTAACTGTGCTAGCTTGAGGGGAGATTCACTGACTGCCTCACCCAAATGGAAGACTTCAGCAGTGTGGTGAGTATGCCTCTAAAATAGAGGTGTACGGTGGGTAAAGAGGGTCAGTAGTAAAGCTGCATCCAACTAACTGTAAGACCTTGGTGAGTCTGACAAGAGTGTAGGTGACTCCTTCCTGCACACAGAAAACATCAGGCAAGGTGAGGAGTGTGCCAATAAAGACTCCCCCCAACTTGGAGAAAATAAATAGGGCTTATGAGACATACAGGCACGCAATAGGGACACAGTAGGTCCTCAGCTGACACAAACACTATAGACAGGGAGATTTGGTGACCTGGAATTACCTGAAGATAAAGCAAGAGCAGGAACTAAAAGTTGACCTACATCAATACTACTAGGCTTCACAGCCCTGGAAAAATATAGAACTCACCCAAGAGGCCCTGCAATGGGAAGTCAGGTGACTGGCCCCCTATTCATAGTGGGACCCAGCAACTGGACAAACATCAGCCTTACATTAGAACCCCAAGATACACACTACCAACAGTTGACACTAGTGGGATTCAAGGACCAAATATTAACCCAAAAGGGGGGAATGGCAAAACAAACAAAAGAAGCAATCTCAAACATCTAGTCCAACAGGAGCAAGTACGGGAGACATTGAAATAGAGGATTCAAAAGTAACACACTAGAGGGGCTGGGGATTTAGCTCAGTGGCATAAGCACCTGCCTTGCAAGCAGCTGGTTGTGAGTTCAATCCCCGGTACCGATAAAAATGAAAAAGACAAAGAAAAAAAAAGTAACACACTAGAAATCTCTGAGAAAGATAGCAAGTGAGATAAAAAAGAAACTCCATGAGGCTATAGAGGAAATCAAAATTAGAAGTACTCTCCCATGTAAAGATAGAAGTAACAAACTTAGTAAAAGGAGTTGCTGAGTGCAGCTAAAGGAGAAATAGAGAAAAATTACAGGACTATGGGAAACTGGATGGAAACTTGAATGAACAATATATAAAACATGCAGAATTCATGAAACAAACTCAAAGAGACATCCAAAAAACAAAAAATTCTATTCAAAGCTGGCAAAACGGTTTAAATGAAGCTGAGGATAGGGTTTCAGACCTTGAGGACAGAAATGCAATTAGGGATTATGAAAGGATAAAACTTTTAAAAATAACAAAACAGCATGAAATGACAATCCAGCAGCTTCAAGATGATCCACGAGAAAACCTATAAGATTAATAGACATCAGTGAAGTTGCAGGAGTCAATGCAAATGATATAACCAAAATATTCACAGGAGTAATAGAAATTTTCCCAAACATGGGAAAAAAATCTAATATGCAGATAAATGAGGCATCACAGCAGACTTTTTCAGCACCAACCCTCAAAGCAAGATGAGATTAGAGTGAGGTATTTCAAGCCCTGAAAGAAACAACTTTCAACCCAGCAAAATCTTGATGTACCCAGAAAAACTTTCATTCAAATTTAATGGAGAAACAATATAGTTCCATGACAAAGAATAACTGAAGAAATTTACATCCACCAAGCCAACCATAAAAAGAATGTTGAAAGGCATACTAGATAGAGATAAAAATGACCACAATCCCCAGAACAACAACAGAAAGAAACTACTAGGTAGGACAAGCAATTAAACAAAGGGGAAAAGCAGAAAGTAAACAAACAGAACATCACATGGCAAAGTCAAGCCAGTACATATCAGTGATATCCATAAATGTAAATGGCCTCAATTCACCTATCAAAAGAAATAGGTTGATAGAATGGATCTTTTCACTTTGTTGATTTCCTTTGAACTTCAGAAACATCTCAATAATATGAGATCCCAGTTGTTAATTCTTTGAAGTAATTCCCATGCAGTTTGCATTTTGTTCATGAATTCTCTGCCTATCCTTATGTCTCTAAGACTTCTACCTACCTTTTCTTCCAGTAGATTTAGAATTTATGTTTTAATATTTAGGTCTTTGATACATTAACACTTTAGTTTAGTGCATGGTGATAGGCATGGATCTAGTTTCAGTCTTTGGCACATAGAGAGCCAATTTTTCCAATACCATTTATTAAAGAGGCTATCCTTCTTCAGGACCAAATGGGAGTTATTCCAGGAATTCAGGGATGGTTTAACATACACAAATCAATAAATGTAATATACCACATCAACAGAGCCAAAAACCAAAAATCACATGGTCATCTCAATAGATGCAGAAAAAGGTATTGAAAAAGCCCAACACATGTTCATGATAAAAACCCTCAAGAAACTCTGAAAACATGGTGTCTACATCAATCTTATAAAGGCCTTCTATGACAAACCAACAGCCAACATTATACTAATGGACAAAAACTGAAAGCTTTCACTTTAAAATCAGGAGCAAGACAAGGATCCACTACCACCACTCCTATTCAATATAGTTCTTGCCAGGGCAATCAGACAATGGAGAGAAATAAAAGTAGTAAATACAGGGAAGGAAGAAGTTAAATTATCACTATCTGCAGACTACATGATACTCCAAATGGAAGACCCAAAAAACTCTATTAAAAGACTACTAGAGGTAATAAACAAATTCAGCAGTGTAGCTGGATACAAAGTCAAACCTAACAAATCAATAGCACTCCTGTACACAAACAAAAAACTCACCGAGAGAAACCATGGAAATATCACCCTTCAAAATAGCATCTAAAAAAAATGAAATACTTAGGAATCAACCAAACCAAGAATGTAAAAGAACTATATGTTGAAAATTATGCTACACTAAAAAAGGAGATTGAAGAGGATATTAGAAAATGGAAGGCTATTCTTTGCTCTTGGCTAGGTAGAACCAACATTGTGAAAATGGCCATACACCCAAAACTGTTAAAACAGATTCAATGCAATCCCAATCAACATACCATTAACATGCCTCACAGATCTAGAGAAAACACTCTTAAAGTTCATTTGGAAACAGAAGAAACCTAGAATAGCAAAGACAATTCTGGGCAACAAACGCAAGGCAGGAGGCATCTCAATTCCTCACTTGAACATATACTACAAGGCCATAATGATAAAATCAGCATGGTTCTGCCAAAAAAATAGACCTGAGGATCAGATTAGAAGATGCAAGCAAAACTACAAAGACACTAAGCCACGTGATATTTAATAAAGGGACTAAACATGGTCACTGGATGAAGTATAGCCTCTTTAATAAATGGTGTTGGAAAAATTGGCTTTTTCCACATGCCGAAGACTGAAACTAGAGCCATGCCTATCACCATACACAAAAATAAAGTCTAAATGGATCAAAGATCTAAATATTAAAGCAGAAACACTAAATATACTGGAAGACCAACTAGGTAGAAATCTTAGAAACATAGGGGTAGGCAGAGAATTCATGAACAAAATGCAAACTGCCTGGGAAATACTTCCTGGAATGAATAACTGATATCTCATATTATTGAAAAGTTTCTGCACTTCAAAAGAAATCACCAACGGAGTGAAAAAAAACCCCACAGAATGGGAAAGAATTTTAGTCAACAATCCCTCAAACAAAGGACTTATATCCAGAACATATAAAGAATTGAAAAACATTAAGCCCCAAATTCAAAGACCCTCTCCAAAAATGGACATCTGAGATGAACACACAGTTCTCAGATGAAGATATACAAATGGAAAATACATACATGAGAAAATGTTCTCCATCACTGGTCATTCGAGAACTGCAAATTAAAACAGCATTGAGATTTCATCTCCAGAAAGAATAGCTGCCATCAAGAAATCAACTGATAATAAATGTTGGTCAGGTTGGAGGAAAATGAAACATTACTCCATTGTTGGTGAGAGTGTAGACTGGTGCAACCACTATGGAAATCAGTATGGAGATTTTTCAGAAGACTAGGATCAGAAGTTCCATTCAACCCAGCTATTTCCCTCCTGAGTATTTTCCCAGAAAAACTGAAAAGGTCATATCACAGTGATATATGTGCACCCATGTTCATAGCAGCATGATTTGTAACAGCTAAATCTTGGAAACAACCAAGATGCCCATCAACCACAAAGTGGATGAAAATAACGTGGTGTTTTTTATACAACGGAATATTACTCAGCTATAAAAAGGATGATCTTGAGGCCCTCAGGCAAATGGAGATAACTTGAGATTATCCTCATTAGTGAAATAAATAAGAATCATATTTTAAATATCTCATTGTGTCTCTAGTATAAAAAGTAATAAGAAATGTAGGAGTAACATAACCCTAAATGTGTAATTGCTATTGTAAAAATGAGAGGAAAAGAAAGTGCTCTAAAGGATATAAATGTGTGTGTGTTTAAATGTGTGGGGTTGATACAATATTATTAGGTTTTTATTGGATCATTAAACAGAACTGTTTGCAGTCTTCATGTTTGAATGTGCACTTTGTATGCTTTACTTTTACAACTTGAACAACTATTTCTAAGAGGACAATATGTAATTTATCAACTAGTGGTTTCTTACTGTTTATTTTTTTGAAATTATGTATTATTTCTACCCCTTTTCTGTTTTTTTTTCTTTAAATAAAAAAATGAAAATAAGCACATCACATGATAGCAATTGTACTTTTGGTGGGGAATAGATCTAGAAGAAATGAATTACAACTCTAGAAAAAAATAGATTTAGTTTACCTTCTCAGGGAAACAAAACTTATCATGTTATTTAATTTCTAAAAAAGAAACAAATATTTTCTGAGTGAAACTTTATACGAGGCTTTAGAAATCTCCTCATTTCTAGGACATACAGAAGCATGTAAGAAGTGCTCCATGTGCAGGTTCCCACTGTTTTCCTGTGCGTGGCCACCTGGAACAGCACATAGAGCTCTTCCTGTCTCCCAGTGTTAGTCACACCTAGAGCAGGGGCTTCGATCATATGCTCCTCATAGCTTTAATCTCCTAAAACTATCACCTCCCTGCAGTACACAGACTTTTAAGGGGACTTTATAATTTCCTCCCATTTCCCAGTCTCAAGGCTACCTTCTCCTTCTCTCTGGTTACCCTGAGAAGAATCATTTTTCTTTCTTCTGTATATAGGATCCTTGGGATAATCTTTTGGAGGAGTTTAAACTTTTGTAAGAAGAAATGAGAAATGTTTATTCATAGAGGCTTCTGATTTCAAGCTGGCAAAAATCCCTAAGTAGGGGGAGCAACTTCACCCACAAGGGTAGAGGGAATGCATTGCAATAGCAAATCCAGCTTAATGTTTTAATAAACTAACCTGCTCTAAGAATGTCTGAGTTGTTTAATTGTATTTTGAGAAATTCCTCATCAACTTGTGTGTGAAGCACAGTTGGACCTTTATCAAAACAAGTGCTAGTTGCAAGGTCTTGATGTAAGTTTTCCTGGAAAGACTACATGACTGATTTCCTCCCTGGAAGCCTGCGAGCCGCAGGAATAGACTGTAGCTTGCCTCTTTCCTCCGTGGTAGGGTGTGAAGTCCTGGACGGTAGCTTGTGGTTCGGTCAGTGAAACTTTCTACTGCAGGCTCAAGCTCAGTGCCTGAGCTGGAGCTGGCAACCTTTTTTAAAAGAGTGCGTGGATGAATGCAGCATTTAAGAGGAGCCTATGGTACCATTCCCTGGTGCTTTGCAATGAGAAGATCCTGAATCATCAAAGACTATGCTGAACTTGTCATAATTCTATTCATACTATGTTTAATTCTAGTTCCTTAGAATTAATAATTGATATTTCATGAAGTTTTATGGGATTTTTGCTAGTCTGTTCAGTTAATAGTGTAATCTAATTAAGTTCTTTTCATGAGACTTGCATGCAAAAATGCTTGAAATTCTTTCTTAGTAGGGTTGAAAATACTAAAATGTAAAGGAGAAAGGGCTTAGGAATTTATATCTACTATTTTGTATTTTCTCAAAGTTTTTAAGCCATAGTCCCTTCCATAGTCACTGATGATAATAGTTAAAACTTCCCAGATTTTTCAGATCTTCCTAAAGAATATCAATCTTGGCCAAAAGAAGTCTCAGTTATTACATTAACTCCTTAATCTCTCTTTAGAACCCCATAATAAGTTCTAAAACTACTGTGTACTTTGGCAGCTTAAATGAAGAATACTTTCAATTTTGGAAATGACCTTACGCTGTATAAGTGTAAACCTCACTGATATATATTTTCATGGTTTATGTCAGAGGCCCTTCAAGCCTCATACAGTTGTGCATTTGTGATTGGTTCACTGTCCAGTGCCCAGACTGGTGGTGTGAGTGCTCCACCTGCCTAGGGGTGGAGCCAGTATATGATGTAGGGGCGGGAAGAAAGTGTGTCTCTTTCTCTTGCTGGTTCACACTTGCTGTTTGCAGCAGCCTTGAGCTGGGGCCCCACCATGCTACCCTGCCTTGGAGCCAACTGAGTATGGACTGAAACTTCCAAGAACTGTAAGAAATAAACCTTTCCTTTCCTAACTTTGTCCCAGCAATGAGTAAAAAGTAACTAAGACACATGCTTATATATTCCACATGCTCTTTGTCAACACATTCTATATACTATTACTCATATTCTTGGCTAGTCTCATGAGGGTTCTCAGTTGTATCAGCATGCTTTCAAGTATGTTTAATTTCTGAACAGGATATTTGTGACGTATGTGGGTCTTGTTACTGTTAAGTGTTGGCTTTATTCTCTTTAACCTGTCTTGTTCTCTTATATGTATGCATGAGGCATGACTGAAACATACAGTGAATGTTTAAATTAAAATATTTATTACAGTAAAAGACACGTTGTTATTATCTCATCATTATTTCCATTTTCAGAAGCAGTTTTGGAAGTCGAGTTTTGTGAGAGCTTTTATGTGGTGTGATCAAAAATATGGTGTGTGCTGATGTCAACGATCATCCAACAGAAAAGCAGATTGGTAGAAATATTGCAGTGGTTTTATTGACTGAATCTGGCACCATGCTGGTTCTTCCTCAAAGTCAACATGGAGTTGAATAGATTTTAGAAATCTAGGCAGCTGTAGCGTTGTAACTAAAGCCACTGGTGAAAGGGGATTTCCAGAACTGCATTAGAAGTGGGAAGAATGATTGAATGAGTTTGTTTGACATGAAGGGAAATGATTTTAGAGAGGTTAATGCCAATTTGTGTTTTACTGTAATAAAGTTTATATAATGAAACATTTATCAATTGCATGATCTTTCCATGTATAAACATCCAAATGTATATATCTCTTTCAGAAATGATTGAATAATTTATTTTATTCTATAGTGGAAGATGTCTTTTGATCTTTTTGAAAACATGGTTCATAAAACCACATTTTCTCTTTTCATTTCTGGTTTTCCTTCAGAAATTACTTAATTTCTGTCGGAAGTGTATTTTCCACTAAAGCTATGTCTAGATCTGTGTTTAGTACTCCAGGCACACTTTTCCACTAGCAAATGTGGGAACATCCTAAGTGAAAGGTGAGGCTTCTAAATATAGTCAAAGGGCCAGGAGTAGAGCTCAAGTGTGAGGCCCTGAGTCTGATTCCCAGTACCTGACTCTATCTAGGCTCTCTCTCTATATGTATAGAGTCACCATGCTTGAACATTAACGTGTCCTTGTTTTCAAATCATGTTGACATATTTGGTAAATATTAGATTTAATGTATTTATTGTTCAACTGAAAACTTGCATCTCCCCATGTTTTAAAAATACGATTAATTTCTGCTTCTCTCTGTTTATTACTATGTTGTTTACTTAGAGGGCACATTTTTCTTTATTCTGAAAAAGAGTATTTGATGACAACTACAGTTTTCATGAGTAGTTACAATGAGAAAAACCTCAAATTGCAAGACATTTTCTATTTCATATGCTTGTTAATCAAGTCATAGTACTTTTTAAAATCACTTACACAGAAGCACAGAAAGATCCCACAGCAAGGCTCGGGCCAGGGCCTTGCTGAATAGTGTGGGTGCCTCTGCATCACATAATGTGCCGCTTCCTAAGTGGGAGGAGATGGAAAGCATTGCCTTCTATGGCATCACTCAGCAGGTGCAAATGAAGTATGAAATGAAAACTCCCAACCCACACAATGCACAGAGAAAAAACAGATAGCACTTTGTAGTCACTGCTGCGCAGGCTATTTACTGTTACAGACAGCTCAGCTCCAACTAGGCAAGTGCCCCAAATCTCTGTGACTCTGACACCTGCAAGAGAAATTGTGTTTCTCTCAGTGCTACTTCACTTAGGTTGATTTCCCCTCCAGGAGTCTCTGTTGTACCAGAAGAAAATCAGTTAAAGTTTTTAAGGGGTGGTTCCATTTTTTTTTTTTAAACAGGGAAGAACAATGCAAGCATGGGAAATGTGTATTATTCCCAAAATGAGTAAGAAGATGATTTTCAGGTAAGGATACACATGAAATTCACATGCTTGTCTTGTTACATCAGAAAACATCATAAGTAACATGTATACCTACTCAGTTTGTTGAGGTCAGGAGGAAACCTATCATGTCACGGGTAACTGATAAAAGAGCAAATATAAAAGGTAATGCAACTTTCTTAATCAGTTTAGATAAATAAATGTTACAATGCTTTTAGAGTATCTTAGTGTATTTCCCTGTTTTATTTACCTCAGTGTGTCTCAACTTATAGGTAATGTAGTCTCTTAGAAGAAAAAAATAAACAAGTGAGAAATATACAATAAATCAATTTTGGGACTTAGATCTGGAGATCTCTGAGAATACACTGCAAGAGAACAGATTTCTGCCTATCTAAAGTCTAAATTCCATGAAATTGTAAGACTGGATAGCAAAATGATGAGCATGATAATAATCTTTATGGTAAAAATTGAGTAATTTTAGCAATAAAAATATATAATACATTTAAGAAGATAGAAGCTATTCTGTTTTAATCAGCACAAGAGCTGTAAAAAGTTTAAAAATCAATGCTGTTTCATTACATTCAAATGGAAGTGCCGATATAGAATGAATTAGAAAAATACGAATATAAAATACATGTGAGCAATGGTGTGGATTCACAGTTGTTAGAATGTCAAGTAAGAATTGAGGGAAGCTCTAACTTTCTAAGCTCAGTTTCCTCATCTGTTTGAAAGAATAATAGTAACAAAACAAAAGTGATTTTACAATGTTTCTTAGAAATTGAGGAAAATCGTTTAGGGAGGGTGTATACTTAAAGGGAGGAAGAGCTTCAGGAAACGAAAAGGAAAAAAATGATAATACATTCTGTGAGAATACAGAATTGTGACATTTGGGTATAAGAAATATTTTCTTCAATTTAATAACACCCCCCTCTTGATGGGAGTGGGTGAAAACAACATCTTGCAGTTGCACCTTAGGAGTTCACTAGTAATATGATTCTTGGAGAAAAATACACATCCCAAACTTACTACTCAGTCTCAGGGAGATGCATCCTGCAAAATCGCAGGACTAGGCAGGTTTTCCTGATGCCAAAGAATGTTCTTGATTGCACAGCCCTGGCTGCCTTATAAAAACCTTACTCCAGGACACTCTTACTTGGGTGATTCCTTTTGTTATAGTTTATGTCTGGATGCCCTCCCAAAAACTCATGGGTCATGGGGGCAGGCTTCTAGAGTTTGTGACTGATTCACAGTCAATGTTGAGATTATAGATGTGAGTGCTCCAGCCAGTTGAGTGTGGCCTACATACGTATAAGGAACAGGAAGCCTCTTCTTATGTGCTCCTTTTTGCGGCTGTTGCCTCTGCAATTTTCCACTGCCCTGAACTGTTGCTCCTCTGCAATGCTCGTCGGCCATGCCATTCTGCCTTAGACCCAGCAGACTGAAATGGAACGAAATGGACTGAAATGTCCTCACACTGTGAGCTAAATAAACCTTTCCTTTCTTAATTTTAGGCATTGGGTATTTTGTCTCAGCAATGAGAGAAAACTAATCAAGAGAACTTCCCTTTCTCATTTTTGCTGTTTTACTGTTTTCAGTTCTTAAGTTTGGTGTCATTCAGACCTCTGGCTATGGCTCTAAATCCTTTCTCTATTTTATTTACTTCATCTATGAAATTCTTTTATGTCCAAAGCTTTATTGATCACGTCTATACTCCTGATTCTTTAATTTCATCTGCAACCATGTGTTATTCATCAACATTATTGCTTCAAATACTTTCAGAAAAAATTCAAGTAACTGACCTGATATGACCTCAAATTGCCTAAGTCCCAAATTGAACTCACCATCTTTTGGTATGCCCAGATGGCTTTCTTAATTTTTCATCCCTCCATACATCTTGAAACCATTTCTTTGTCCCTTTACTCTTTTTGTAAAAACAAATCTGTCATAAATCTTTCCAGTGAAATCAAAATTACCTTTCTTTTTCTGTTTTGGATGCACTAGTTCAAGCTGATGGAGTTACATGGTGCAATAACTCTGCTCTCTGTGCTCCTTAGAGTTGTCATTATCAAAGACAAAAGTCTTTGCCTGGCTTCCATGGCAATTCATCATGGTGCCTCACATTTGTTGTTATATTTCCTTGTCACAGAAGCTTTCATAAGAATTGACATTCATGTCAAGAGTAAACATAAAATCTATTTGAGTAGTTTTTTTGGTGGAATTTGGTATTTTTTGTCTATAATTATACTATGCCTTTGCTTAGACTCCTCGTGGGAGGGTGGACTGTTCATTTCTTAACCACTGACTTTAAGGTTTATTATTTGACTTACTTTATCCAATGAAATAAAGGGAGAAAAATTAGTGCACCAGTGTTCAGTATTTTTTCTCATGACTCTTTACTCCTCTAATGCACCACAAGTGAAGCAGCTGATTTACTTTGTCCAGGGTCCTGGAGTAAGAAAGACTCTGAGAAGTTTGATTTCCTCCTAATCATTCAGCACTTGGATAAATGTTTTTAAGAAATGTTTCATCATAGTTTTAAAGCATTTGTTTTGATGTATTATATAGATCTGTGTATATTGATTTAAATATGAAATAATTCTGAGTATTTTTGAGATACTTGTGTCAGTTCTCAGTAGAATTTAAGCTAGCAATAAGTAACTTATAGAGAATAAATATTTTAGTAGTAGAAACTGAGTTAAAATAGGTTTCCTAGAAGCTGTTATTTCTGAAAAGAAATTCTGATTTAGAAATTATAATTAGATTTTCTGAAATCCACTTTAACTCCTACAATAATTTTAAACTTGTTCTTAAAATTAAATCTTTAGTTTTGACCACAGAGATATGAATAATAGAGCACGTGGGCACATTTGTCAGCCAGTTTATGTCATCGGAACACATATTTCCAAGAACTTCTGTTTTTTTTTTTTTAAATAATATTTTCTTGAACATCTTTCCCAAATACCTTATTGAAATCATTGTTAAGAAGGAACTATTTCTTGACCCTCTTTTGTAATCGTTCCAGAATTCTTTCTAAGAACTGATAACCAACACCCCAGAATAGATACTGACATTCAAAGATCCATGAAGAAATAACATATATTATCTTTAGTGAGTTACTGCAGTTTCCTAGATAGTTTGGCTAGATCACTGGCCTTAGAAATAACTTTCTTGGTCTACTTGAGTTTCTGTAGATATGCGACACTCAAGTACCTGGAGCTCAATTGACAGAGAGGTATAAAAGAAAAGTCACAGTTTCATGTATGTGAATTTATCATGGAATTCTTCCAACATTATATGGAGCACCTCCCATATCATATAACATGTGTGGATTAAATCTGATTTATAAATCTGAACGCCCAGCGGAGGTAACACTATTAATTGTGAAATGTGAAGGAAAATCAGTTCAAAGAGAAAGGCACACATTTAGTCTTTCAAGAAAACTTATGAAGTAGATTAAAAAAATAATTGGAAATAAATAGTCTAGAAGACAGTTTTTGTTATTTTTCTTCTTTCTGAGACAAAACATCTAGCACCCAAAGTTAAAGGAAGGAAGGTTTATCTATTTTTTTTTACAATTTTATTTTTTTATTTAAAAAAAAGTAAAACAAAGAATGATACACAATCTCAAAAAAGAAAAGAAAATGTAGGAATTAACACTAGTTAATATTGCACATCATTATTTCAGAACTAGTAGTTCAGGTTACAAAATCTAGATATAAAAGTGATCAATCAAATGATGAGAGTACAAACTGTTCTTTTTGATGAACTAAGAGAGATCAATATAGTTTTCTATCTAATGTACAGATACATACTGTTATGTATTAAAAATGGCTGGTCAACTTAAGGCCAGCTGGATTACATCAGCATGGTACTGAGTGTAGATGTCCCACCTGAGGAAAGTTGCCAGCATAAATAGAGACGTGGAGAAGGAGAAGCTAGGCATTGAAGCCTTGAGGCATTGTGGGTTCTCCTCCATGTTGCTTTTGAGCCATTGATTCTCCTGGAGAAGCTCTGGTCCTAACATCAAGCGTTGCTTCCTGGCTCTGGAGGGAAAGACATGTGCTGCTTGGTCTCTAGGATGAACTCATTACGCTGGCTTCGTGGCATGTACTGGACTGTGCTTATCATCGGAGGAGGTTGGGGCTTCCATGTTGCTGAGGATGGCTGTGATGCCTTTCAGGACAGCTCTGATCTTTGTTGTGAGTGTGACTTCTCAGCTTCAGTGAGGAAGTCTCAACCTCTAGCACAGCCACTTCACCCTGCTGGCATAGACTTCCTAGCTTCCTCCGCTGACCTTTGAGCCTTCCCAGCATGGATCCGTAAAAGAGACTGGCCTGAGTCCTTCTTGTGAACTCTAGACCTCCAGTTGAACTCATGGGAGGCATTGCCATAAGCTCTGGGTTTTCATCTGGACTCCTGTGGCACATTGCTGTGGGATTCAGGCCGTTGGCTAAATACTCTATGTCTTTAGTGTTGTGGATAGATTTCCTGCATTTTCTTGTGTTAACTCTGAGTGGCCATCATAAAATAATATTATAAGCTCCTTGTCCTGATTCTAATTATTCTCCTCACAACGCATGACTACAAACACATGCATAATTTTTTTTTTTTGACTCACAGTTTGTAGAGGTTTTAGTTCATAATTGACCAGCTCCACAGCAGGGTAGCACGGCGGAGGGGCACTGCAGAGGAGAAACAGTTCAAAGAAGGAAGAAGGCAGCAAGACAGCAAGCTACAAGGGACAAGCTGTGATCCTCTTTTTGTTCCTCATATTGCATCCAGGCTACCTGCATTTAGAATTGATAGCATGCACACTCTCAATCCAAGCATCCTTAATTCTAGAACTGCTCTGTGAATTAGTATCAGCATTACCTCCTTAAACCCAATATGTACTTTCTAGATCCAAACATCTTTTAAAAAGCCCCATATTTGACTGACTGCATGAGGCTTTGAGGGGGACATCTAGATACAAGCTGCAATAAGATAATAACTGAAATTAGGCATTATCCCATAAATATTTCGGAGGCTGTTATGAAACATTATGTCAAAAATGCAGAATGTAATCTGGGAATTAGATATTAGGACACAGTTAAAAATGCCATGTCTTGTCCTCATTTGTTCAAATGTGACTCACCTTTTACTGACATGGCAGTTCTTACTATTAATGTCTATTTTTCTCCTCATCTGCAGAGATTATAAATCGGGAAAGCCATATTCCTTTTTATCCTATGGGAACAAATCCATTGGTTGCCTGTTTTTCTAAAAAAAATTATTGAATCATAACTACATTTGCTTGGCTGCTTTTGTACCAGAAAGCAAAAGTTGAGTTACTGCACTAGAGATTATATGGCCTAAGAAAATGAAAAGTTCTAGTATCTTGGTTTCTAGAAAAAAATGTGCCTACTTCTGTTCACACTCAGTGGTTTAATGCTCTTTTGATTATTTCCTAAGAGATTAAATGTGTTTTACATCCACATAAGCTTACATGAGCACACACAAACAGGAATACACTTCGGAAAACACTTATGCAAATATTTTCAGTCTTCTTTCTTTATTTAATCTTATTCTTCCAGCTTTTAAAAAGTGCCCCTGACCTCTTATCTACTTCACACTACTCCAGCCCTGCCTTTATAAAGGCAGCATATTCTGAACATATATAATGATGTCTCTCAACCATTTAGAGTATGGCGCTAATAGTTTAAAAATTGTATTGTTTGCTAGATTTAATATGTAAATGACAAACAATTAAGCCAGGTTATGGTTTATATCTAGACACCCCCCAAGGGCCTCGTTCACTCATGGGTGGGGGTTTGGAGGTGATTGTATTAAGGGGGTTTATAGCTGACTTGCTATTAGGAGATGGGGTTTCTTGGAAAGAGGTCGGTTACTGGGGTTATGGGCTGGCGGGGTTTGACTTCCTCCCTGGCTCCTTCCTTGATTCTCTCTACTTCCTATATGCCTCACCTTGAACAGCTTTATTTTGCCATTCCCCTGTACCAGGCTGACCTGCCTTACAGCCAGCAGACTATGGACTGACTCATCAATAAACTGAGCCAAAATTAACTTTGCTTCCTTTCAGTTATAGATGTCAGGTACTGTCTCAACAAGGAGAGTGACTAAGACAGTCAGATAACTACCATGATACCATAGGGAAAATAGATTGGAATATGTATGAAGTGGACAAATTAAATCTGATAGATGAACTGATAAATCTGGTCTTGAGGGTTCAATTAAGGCAACATCATTAATCGTGAAATGCTGAGGAAGATCAGTTCAAAAAGAAAGGAGGCACATATTAAATTTTCAAGAAAACCTATGAATTGGATTAAAGAAATTAATGGAAATAGGTAATCTGGGGCTATATGTAAGAACATTAGTGTTTTACTAACTTAGTGACATAATATTTGTTTGCCAGCCTTTCTCAAGAAATTGATCAGTCCAAATGGGAGCTGATTATTCTTGAGAATTTGGCTCAACTACATTTGTTACTGTTGGGTTTTTCACATGTAGTCGAACAAGAACTTAGAATACAAAGCGTAAAGTCACAAATCCATAAAAGATATAATTTAAGTCATTGTCAAATTTTTTACTTTTGCATTTATTCTTTTGTTTATTCAAATAGTGAATGAATATTCATGAAGAACATTTTTTTTTTTTATGGTAGAGACTATGTATGGTGTGTTAAGTTCTCATGATTAAATGGCATCCTTTTGAAACGTACCATTGACTCTAAGAAACAGTAATCGGTCACATAATCACATAAAACCTTTGTACTTTGGATAAAAGAGATGAGTTTGGGATGCCTGTGTCATGATGTACCTAACAGAGCAGTTTGACCTTGTTAAGTAGGCCGGTTAAGATTTTCATGAGGAAATGATGCTGAGCAGGGTTACAAAAGATTTCTGCAGCTGAAGTGCAGGTGTCCAGGATGCGCACCTCCTCCCGTGTCTTCACAGTATTGCACTCTGCCTCTCTTTGGATGTTCCTCATAATCCATCTTTTTCTTTGTACGTCCAGTGGTATTTTTAATTAGCTATGCATTTTTTCTCTAATGTCATTCATCCATGAAATAGAGAGACACTAGCTTAAGAATGCCACTGTCTACCTATTTAAATATTTCTGTGAAGGATACATTCACATTTGTGGAAATTGTTCCTGTTCCTTTGGATTAAGTCCTAGACAGTTTCCTTAAATAGCTCCATAAATCATGATGAAGACATGACCTTGGTTTTCAATCAGCTGTATTTATGGTTTGGAAATACTTTCTTGTGAAGCCAATAGGTTCAGAGTCACTGACCATGGATTTATGGTTGCATTTATTGTGACAGGCTTGGAGTCTGGAATGATAGCAAGGTAAAGGCACTGCAAGAATGGATTCAAACATATAAATTTTTCCATGTTTTTCTTATATGGAAGTTTGCTTTGGAAAAGCAACTGAAAAGCATTTTACAATTTGCATATCTCCATCATTTATTTTCCAGTCCTTATATATTAATGCAATTATGTGTTTTTTGTAGCAATGAATGATTTAACAAATACATTTTGATTTCACAGTTTTTAAAACATACTTCTATACAGGGAATTTTGAGTAACCAAGGCAATAGGGCAGAATTTTTACTAGAAAGTTTAAAAAATTGTATGCAAAATAATGGAAGTCCTAATTTGGTGCACAAAACCACAGCAAGTTCCTCGGTCCATAATGGACTATGGAGGTGGACTGACAGGAGAATGAAACCGGAGGCTTTGCGCACGTCAAGCAAGTACTCTAGCACCAAGCTAATTTTCATTCTTTTGCGGCTCCAATGACCTACTCTTTAAAGGCAATACAAAGAGTCGCAGTTCGACAGACACTGAACACGATCACAATAAATTGAGTGACCTAAAAATGAGCTCTCCCCAGGATAATTGCACTAGTATGTCACCTCCCTCATACGACGCCAGTGTGCAGGAAGTTTTCCTTACGTAGGACATGACTGACCTTTGCTTCTAAAAAGAACTCTAGGAAACGTTTCAGCCCTTTCATTCCGTTTTGAATTACAGAATGCTTGACAGTCATGGAGAACTATGACCGGCAGATGGCGCTCGAATTCTATGTCAAAAAGAACTGAGTTGCTTGTTCTTTGCCCAGTGCTTATTACCACTTGTTTTAAGGGGTGAAAAACAGTGCTCAGAGAAAAATCTTTGTTAGCACAAAGCCTCTGTATTTGTGAGAAACGAAATTATGTTTCCAGTTAATTCAAAGACCAGTTGGTAATCTCTAAATTTTGCAAGTTGACTCAGGAATTTAGGGGGAAAATGCTCTTACATGTACTGATTAACAGGGTTTTCTCATTTGCTTTCTCAGTCTACTGGTGTTTTTTGTTTCTTTTCCTTTGATTTATTTTTTTTTTTTTTTTGTGGGAGCATGGAAAAGGCGGTTGATGTCATGCATTTTGAGAGGGAGAATAAAATGGCTGGTTCTCTGCTCTGCTTGTCCATAGATTTTGTACGCTGGGTAAATGGATACTATGGTTGTTTGTAAAACCAGATGCAAACAAAAGAAGAGAACAGGGTGCTTTCTGGTAACACTGACACGGGCGCCACACTCTAGAGAAACGACGAGGCTGCAGAAGAAGGGTTTTAGCTTAGCATTTCAATTCTGAAATGGATGGTCATATTTAATTTTCCACACACAATATCTTTCCGTGCTGAAGAATAGATGAATATTACTAATCTCACTTAGGTAGCAGCTTTAAAAGGCCAAACCAACAAGGATATTTCTAAAGCAGATTGTAGTCATTTCTGCCACTATGGAAAATTCGCTGCTCACCCTGAAGGTAATTGTGGTGGTAATCTCCGCTAGTGCTGTGGTAGGGGTCTGTGTCATTCTTTGCTTGATGCGGGCTGCAGACAGACATAATGGATGAAATGATGAGAGAGTACAGTGATGAATTAATAACCCAGAGGTCCTGAAAGTAATAACAAAGACGGGAGCCTCTACTGTGACCACTGGGCTCTCGGAGTTGTCTTATTAGATGTGATTTTGAGGCTGTCTGCTGACTACTGTGCCTGGGAAAAGCTGGAGGGAACAGTTTTTGCAACCACAGAAGAGAAAGCATGAGAAAAAAAGCAGGGCATGCGTTAGCATGTGCTATGCTGCAAAGAAATCCCAAACACAATATTCTGTGCAGGTAAATGTGAGGTTTTTCTTTTCTCAAGCCATGCACTACATGAGATATTTACACAGCTGTACCACCTGCTTTAGGCTGACATTTTGTTAGGGAAAGCAGGTACATATTAGTGGTAGATTAAGCTATTTCTGCCAGGATGTGTAGATTAAGCAGTAGAGATGGCCTGAAAAGTGCTTGCCTATGCTTTGTGATCCTTGGAGGTGTTTCAGTGGGAAACGGAACCAAAGTAGCATGATGAGCAAGTGCAAATCTTCATTGCATTACATTCTACTTGTTTTTGTGTCCATTCTCAACCCTCACTGTGGGCAGCCTTAGGGTAGTACAGCACAGGGCTCTGGGGATAACAGCAGTGTGGGAATAGCTGTTCAGTCTCATGGAGATGCAGACACAGTTACTCCTAGTAATGGTGCAATACGTTCTGAGGATCAGAATTCAAGATAAACTTACTACTGAAGATACATAAACATTATTCCCTCTACAGGGAAAGTGCAAGCCAGAGGAATTTCAGTCTTAGGAAGAAAGAGGAAAAGCCTGTTTCTTTTATGTGAAAGATACTCCTCTTCCCAGCAGCACAGGGATGGGGAGGGAGCCGGGATCGAGGAGTATGCAGGGATGCTGACCAGGCCTCTGCAAGGCTGATGTTGTATCTCTAATGTGTTTGTAAAGTTCAGTTTGATCGTGTCCTTCCAGAATGCAAAAATGTTCATACCTACACATCACAATGTATTTAAAGGAAACAATACTTAAACATTGATCACTTTGGACAAGACATTTACCTTCTGTCCTCCATTTAGGCAGGTAAATTCAGAATATTTCACAACTGCATTTCACTGCTCATACACTGGGACAAAATCATACCTATTTTAATGATATATTATAAAAAATAAGCAATATTATAGTTTGTGTTATATAAAATGAGTAACATATTTTTATATTATTTATAAATACCTTTCATATTTTTAAAATGAGGGGGTAACTATAATTATGTGAATATTAAAACAAATATATATATGCATAGAATTTGGTTCATGTATTAGTTTAAAATTTGTTCTATGATTTGGGGAGTCATCCATATTTCATTGTGTGAGACATTTTCAATAGAACTTATTAGTAAAGCACTTGGAGTTCACTGCTTGAAAAGTGAAATCTGCTCTGAGTGCCAGCTTCAGAGTCTCACAGTTAAGAGTCATTTTTAGTTTTGCCTTCGTTGGCATCACTGTAGAGTTCATTTTCATATAGTGGTGGCTCTTTTATTTTGTAAATGTTTTAGGCTGGCTGTTCTCACAATGAATCTTAGACCAATGGATAAGTGTGTTGCAATAACCTGTATGCCAGTCACTGTTTGAGTACATTTATAACTTTCCTGCTTGCCCTGGTTAGAATACGAAAGCAGTGATATTTTGAAATAACTCTTTTGTGTGTCATTCTTTATATTTGTGGTGATAAAATTATAGGGGATGAAGCCATGCAGGTTTATTTTGCAATAAAATGGGAGGTATTTAGTTTAGAGATCTTCCCAAATTCTATTAACTTTTGAATGTTAAGCAGATACTCTGGGTTGATACTGAATTTACCAATCACAGGAAGGGGAGGCGCGGGATGCTATTTCATCACCTATCAGCTAGAAAGAAAAGGAGTCTTAAAGGATAAAGGTAGAAGTAAATTAAACTTTCCTCAGTATCAACTTAACTTTTCCAATCAGAGAAAATTCTCAGGCCGAGTGGAGAGAGGACACAAAAAATTGGAAGCTGTACTAGGAGCCCTGATGAAGAATACATCACAAATGACTAACAAATTGTAAATGAAAATTGGGTGACTTTCAGGTGAGAGCTGCTAACAGGCTTGGAGGCAGCATTTGACCTCTTTTAATGGAAGTTTTAAGAGACAACTGGAAGTGATGAAGGGTCATTCAGCTGGATGTCAGCGACTCCTGAGCTGTGCTCCGGGTGGGCTACGAGGGTTGCGTTGAAGGATGGTGTAGAAGGTGCATCAATCAGCAGGGCAGAAGTCAATTCCCTGGCCAGTCTTTTGCTGCAGCAGTTCAGAAACTGCAGAACATATTGGAAATCAGGCCATGTATTTATTTTGTACTTTTTAAAAAAGAATGACAAGATCTTATATTGGTTTAGGGCATTCTGTTTTGAAGCATGAGTCATATTAATTTATTGAAAGTATCAGCATGAAATAATTTCATCTAAATTTTTTTTGTTTGATATAATAAAATGTTCACAAACAAGTCATCTGGGATCAGAACAATCCTAGAAGTTGACCTTTTACAAATAAAACGTTCTTTTATGTAGGGTAAAATTTAGAAAGGATAAAAGCTGTTAAGGTTACATATGAAAGATACATTAAAAGTTACATTTGTGTCATTGATTATACTGTTTCTCAATTATACAGTTTAGGAAAAAAACCCACAAGCAATTAATCATGGTAGATTACACTCATTTTGTATTTGGTTAGCAGAAGCAAGTAGTTATTAAGAAGTCTGAGTTCCAATTGTTTCTCAAATAATACTTCATAATATCTTTTGCTCATGTGATTTCTGTAATACCCTTCAGTAAATGTGATTACTTATACCTGGAAAAGATTTTAAAATAGCTCTCATTTCCTTTTTATAATTATACACTTAAATAGGCTATTAAATATATTTATATTCTTAATATGATGCCATTACCAGCCTTGACATTTGTTTTGTTTAATCTAAATATGCATAATTATAAACCACACCAATTATACCCACTATACGTGCGATATCAACAGGGTGTAACATTTGGTAGTAACAGTATGACAGAAACACTCAGGGAAAATAATTTTCTCTAGTTTGTTGAAACAATCACAATAAAAACCCAAAAGTTTTCAAGAAAAATTTATACATTGGTGAATATATTTATATATATAAATATATATATTTATATAAATACATATAATAAAAATATATATTTATATATTGGTGAATAGCAAAACTTCTATCAGGAACTTAATTCTTCAGATAGAATTATCACTAGCAATGGGAAATATTAAAAACAAATTGAGATATTAGAAAACATGCATTTATAAATAATATATTTAATATATATTAAAAATAAATTTTTTAATATACTGAAATGTTTCAATGAAAGCAAAAGAAGGTATAACATTTAATGCCTTATCATCCTTTATTAAACTTCATTAGAGTTGAATTTGGAAGGTCATTCAAAATCTCACATATGGAAGGTTCAGTCTACAGCCGATAGTGCATTGGTGTGGTAGAAACTTAAGTATGTAGGACCACAGTGGAGGAAGCAGATTCCTGGAGGTTTGCCCCAGAAGAAGTGCATTTGGAGAATCTCTCTTTTTCTCTCTCTCCCTCACCTACTTCCAGGCCACCATTAGGGGAGCAGCCTCCTCTCCCACACACTCCTGCTGCTATGATGTTAGCTCCCCACAAGCCCACAGCAGTGGAGTCATCTGTCATGGATTAAGAAATCTGAAACCATCACCCAAAATAACTTTCCTCCTTAAGTTGTTTTTCCTGGACATTTTGTCACATTGATAGAAATCTTACAGAACTCAATACAAAGTAAATTATAAAGCAATCAGCAAGAATATTTTATATTAACATGATATGAAACATATTTTTCTCTTTGGAACTATAAATCTTTGACTGGATTCCCAACATACTCCTTCCATTCTTATCCATAATATTCTCGGAAGTGCAATTTGTTTTTCTTTTACAGTGCTAAGGATTGAACTCAGAGCCTCATGCATGCTAGGCAAGTATTCTATTGAGCTATGATGAGCTGAGCTATGATGCAAGCCCAAGCCATATACTGTTGTATTGCCTATGAATTTCAGTAGACTGTAGTCCTTCAGATGGTGTCCTGATTTTTCATCCATCTTTAACTGTTTCCTAAGGGCCCTAATAAGGGTGAGTGAGTTCAGGGTTTCTAATTTGCAGGAAATTTCAGTACTACTTTGTTTTGTATAGTGCATTTGTTAGAAAATATTATGACAGATGGCTCTTCCATGAGTAAGAATTGAAGTAATATTCTCTGTATCCCATACCTCTAGCCTCTGTTTGTACAACCACAACTGTCTGGTTATTAAACACAAATCAGGATAAAATACAGTATCATGCAGTATATTAAACATGTCATTGTAATTTTGATTTCTGTAATAATGTCTGTCTCATAAGTAGGTACCAAATCCATGTTTATTGTAGAATTGTACTTAATTTTTTTTTTTTTTTTTGGTCTTTTTTCCTTTTTATTGGTACGGGGGATTGAACTCACGACTGCCTGCTTGCAAGGCAGCGCTTATGCCGCTGAGCTCAATCCCCAGCCCTGTACTTAAATTTTTATTGGTATATGTCTGCATTGTAGGACATCTACATTCATTTTGCCCAAATTTTATATCTATCTATCTAATATATGGTGTATCCTTCTCAATTTGGTCTTGTATTTATGGAATAAACTGAGTCCTCTAAAATTAACTAGTCAAAGGAAACAATTTAAAAATAATGATAAGTATTACTAACAATCTCATCAAAAAAGACATTTGATATAGTAAGAGAAAGAGCAAGAAAGAGTGAAAGAAAATGAAGGGATTAGAGAAAGAAGCAACACTCGAAAGGCTGGGAGGATGCACACATGTCTTTCTAAAACAGATGAAAATCTGTGTTCTCGGGTAGTCACCATGACCAGGTGAAAAATCAATAAACTACAGGGCTTGATATTTTTAGAATGAGTCCAAGTTATACTTAATTTGTGTTTACAGGAGGAGAACTGCATTAATTAATGGAAGATGTTCCCGAAGTTTGTTTATTTTTATTATATACCTTGTGATGAGTGAACAAATATATGCCTTGGAAGACTTGGTTTGTATTCATCTGTATTTCACACCCCTAAACATACAGATATATACACACATACACACGTATGCACAGACTGAATACTAAAATCTACTCATTGCTCATTTTCCCAGTGCTGATGCCTAGAGCAGCACAATTGAAGCAGTGACTATTCAGAATTTCATCCCTTCCTGTGTGATTCATCCTTTGTCCTGCTGTTGCCTGTAGTTGGTATTCTTTGAACCAAGGAACAAGTAATTCTGCTCTCACCTCTCTGTGTGCTTTTCTCCTCACAGTGTGATACAGTGCCTGTATGCAAGGGATTTCTAAGTCTACGTGTCTAATCCATTCTTTTTATCTGCTTGTTTATATTAAAAATATTTGTTCTATATTTACTGATGTTGCAAAGATATATAATTAAGCATTGTAAAACATAATTCTTGTTTTGCTTATTTTTTTGTTTGTTTGTTTTTTGATACTGGATCCCACTGGGTTGCCCAGCCTGGTCTCAAATATCTGGTTTAAACAATCCTCCTGCTTCAGCCTCCTAAATAGTTGGTACTACAGTTGTGTGTGCTGTGGCACCTGGTTTATAATTCATTTTCAAAAACCCAAATCCTTGTTTCTAACTTTAATATTTTCAACATTCTTCTCATCTAGAGTTAAAATTCTGAATTAGCAGTAAGTTAATCTTCCATCATTTGTATTTTTTTATCTTTATATTCATTACTTTGTGTCTTTGTTTATAAAAGCAATTTTATTTCTATATTCATCACAAACAATTAGTTTTCCTACAAATTTCAATAGGGTTAGGGTTAGCAAAGGTGCTTAGTATATATTTGTAAAATCAATGAACAAATAAATTGTCAATAAGAAATGTTCTAGAAAATTCCTTGTCAATATAGATACAAATGGATAATATAGATACAAATAGGTAATATAGATAGAAATGGGTGCATATGTAAATATTTATACATCTGTGTGAATGTACAAGTTAACGTATACACATATATTTGCATTGTCTTTTAGATGAGAGGGCTAAGAAGCAAACAGTCCAATAGCAATAAGCGTATTAGAGGTCCAGATTGTGGTTGTTAACTATTCTCCAATATAAAGAACCAGGGCTTCCAGGAAAAAAATGATTGATCATTTGGTGAAGAAAATATCGTATGATCACAAAGTGTCTTGTGGTTAAGGCAGGAGTTAAAGAAGTGCTCAAACACACACACATATGAGCACCCACAGAGGAAGAGGGCGTGTCCAAGAGACATCATCTTCTGAAAGGTCTGGGACAAGCTGGGGAGCAGAATAAATCATGTAACACAGGATGGCCTTCCAGAGTAAGAATGATTTAACGTCATCCTTATGTAAATAAATGAATTGAATAAATAAGTTAGTGGTAAAGAATGCACAAATATTTCTTAGCAATTCTAAATAATTTATGCAAATATTTTACTCTCATGGAGAAGGAGTATAACTTTATATGCCTTTTGTATTTCTTTTTCTCAAAGAATACAATATGGAAAGATGGCAACAAAGATTTAAAACTACTCTCTTGGTCAATATTAATACTTAACCAATCAGCACCAATATTAATACATAAGATACATATTACATACATATTACATAATACATAAGATACATATTACACCAATATTAATACATACGATACATATAATAATACATATTAATACATTATATTGTCATTATAATGTAATAAAATGGTACTTTGCCTCTGTGGTACCTCTCCCTCAAATCCGTAACATCAGTCCAGCTATGGGAAAAATATCAGACAAATTCAAATTGAGAACTTTCTACAAAACAGCTGATCACCACTTCTGAAAACTACTGATGACATAAAAGAGAGAGAGAGAGAGAGAGAGAGAGAGAGAGAGAGAGAAACCCAGAAAGACAGAGAGACAGAGAGAGAAAGAAACAGAGAAACACAGAGAGAGACAGAGAGACAGAGACAGACAGAGAGACAGAGAGAGAAAGAAACAGAGAGAAACACAGAGAGAGACAGAGAGAGACAGAGAGACAGAGACAGACAGAGAGACAGAGAGACAGAGACAGAGAGACAGAGAAACTCAGAGACACAGAGAGACCTAAGAAGTAATCATGACCAATATAATGCAGAGTCCTGATAAGGCTCTGAAATGGAGAAAGACTTTAGGTAAAATGTGAGGAAATCTGAATGAATTATAATCTTTACATAATCAGAATTTATCAGTGTTGATTCATTAATTATATAGTGCAGCAATACTAATGTAAGATGTTAATTATGCAAGGAACCGAGTATAAGCTATGTGAGTATACTTTATCTTTGTGACATTTTCTTAAATCCAATACTTTTCTCAAGTAAAGAAATTATTAAAAACACATTTTAAAGCTTGGAAATTAATTTTTATTACAAGGAAGCAATATCATGCTGAAATATGCTTCAGATTTTCAAATTTATGATAATCTCTTTTGGTATACACTTATAGTATTTGTTCTTATATAATTGACAGATACTAACATAAAATTTTACATATTTGTGGGATATGCTGTGATGTTACAAAGCATGCATACATTTTGCAATATATTTGTAGTTGTGCTATGTTTTTTTGAAACAAGGTCTTGATATGCAGTCCAGACTGACCTTGAACTGTGTATCTAGGCCAAAGTTGGACTCATGGCAAGATCAGAGTTATGCCCCACCACATCCAGTCATTTTGGAATGTTTAAATCATGCTAAATATATCTATTTACGATTGCTTTATTAAAAGTTACTTAATAGGAGAAAAATAAATAGTTACCATTCCTGTAAGAAACTCTCAAATAGTAGAGGGAATGTTTTCTCTATTTCTGTTGCTTTAACAAAATACCTGGAGCTGATATTTATAAAGAACAGAAAATTATTTTTCACTCTCCTGGCGGCTGGAAGATCCAATAGCAAGGTACTGGCAGAGGCAGTGTCTGGTGAGGACCCACTTTTTGCAAAATAGTATTTTTAAGAGGACAGGTACTGTGTATTTTGTGGAGGACACAAACTGTATCATTTCCTGCAGAAGGGATGCAAGGAATAAACTTGCCCTCAAGTGCTTTCGCAAGGCTCTAAACCTATTAAAAATCGTGGAGATCATATGACCTAAACAGAGCTTTGCTCCCTTTCCCTAATTCTGCTCCTGATGTAAAATTTGTACTCCTTTAGAGTAAAAATGAGCCTTTTTGCTAGGAGCTACAGATCTCAGAATGGAAGGCATTACCACAAGTCATCTCCATCTTCTGCTCACTAGGCTTCTGGGAGCTGCTCTGTGTGTAGCTCCTTGATGCCTCTTCCGAGGGGATTTCATTGAAAATGTGTGGACTGGTGTCCTTCCCTCTCCTAGACTGCCGTGACTCTTGTTAGATAAAACCAGATGAACTAGTTTCAGCCTGAATCTACTTCCTTAGACTTATTGAAAATACCATTTATATTGTACCTTTCATGTCAGCCTGACTCTTTAGTTTGGATGTGACTTTTCATCTTTTCCTGAATCATAATAGGCATTGTGATAGCAGATTGGGTAGGCTGCTTTATATACTTCTGGCTAGGTACTGTTAGTGCCCTGATAAATGGTTTTGTTGGATTATGGATGCTCTCCCTAAAATAATTCCAAAATAGTTCACAGAGGAAAATCTAACTTTAAATTCACCTCCTGCATCCTTGCCAAATACTTTAAAAACACAATCTTTCAGTTTCAGCCCGTACTTCCCTTATTTGTGAGTTGACCCTGTCTTCACCTCAACACTCACTCTGCTTGGCATCTCTCCCAGACCTATTTCCTTGTGCCAGTTTGGGTTGCCATAGATCTTAACTTTTACAATCCAATCTAAGAACTATTCCATCAATCTATGAAAGTTGCACAATTTGCACTTTCCCCTAGCCTGTCCCATTGCATATTCCAGCTAGGTTGCAATTTCAGTCCATGTCAAGGAGGGTGGGTACTGAATTAAGTAGGAAATGCCGTTTGCAAGGATTTAAACCTCTCCTTCTGCGCGCTACTTTGCTAGAGTGTTAAGAACTGAAAATTAGTGAAAGGTCAGAGACGTGTAAA
This sequence comes from Cavia porcellus, assembly GCF_034190915.1. Taxonomy (NCBI): domain Eukaryota; kingdom Metazoa; phylum Chordata; class Mammalia; order Rodentia; family Caviidae; genus Cavia; species Cavia porcellus. Next base: position 25,276,549 of record NW_026947484.1, on the reverse strand, counting down.
AATTCCAATGACAATCTTTTTATATCCGAAGAAATCACTCTAACGATGAATTTCTGAGATACTCTCCTACTTTCTTTGGCTCACTTACCTCTTTATCACTGCGTAAAGAAAACTGAAAGATGAGGGTTTTTTTTTTTTTCTAAAAATCATTTTAAGAAGTGCTAAGCCTTTTCTTTTTGTGGGAGACTTCTTACAATATTTTTTCTTTAAATGCCTCAAAAATACAAGTAATAGAAAAAATACTTTCAATAGTTTCAACTAACCATGGTATCTTCTGCCACCAAGAAATAATATTGAATTCTGTACAAAGTATCTTGGTAGTGTTTCTTGCAAAAGATAAGGTCCCATGGAATTATCTGCAAGGTCCCTGCAAACAATGAGAAAGCTAAACTGACTAACTGAAAACCAAATTGGATATTTGAGTATTGTGTAGTTCGTAGGAAGAGAACAAACGTGAAAAGACTTGAGAGTGATCTTGAGGCCACAGAAGGCTGCAGAGCATGAAGAGAGATGTGTGCTTGGGAGAAAATAATCACATTGACTGTAGCTGGGGTGATTTTATTGTGAGATCCTAAGTGTGTACTATTCCATCTCACAATATCTTCTGAGCTGCACAGTGATTGTCCTTACCACTAAAGCTTTGGGAAAAATTTACTCAACTATACATGCTTTACACGAGAGATTTTCTGAGGAATTTATCAGAAAAGGTGACCATTAGAACTAAGGCCTATGGAAAATCTCATAAATATTGAGGAAGATATGAACAAATTATATTACTACTTGAATTGAGAGAAAAGAATTTTAAAGTCTCAAATCAGTGGCAAAAGGGGAAACTTTTGCAACAAATAGTGATTATGTTGAATTGTCACATAAATAATATTTTAAATAGCCATGACTTTATAGTTATAAAATATATAATAAGTAGGAGACAAGGAACCAGTATTCCTCATAGGAGTACTCCATAAGTGAGCAACACTTGCTTACCCAAGTCTGGAAGGGTGTGGATACCTGGTGGACTCTGTCTAGACTGTGGGTAAAGGTTAAGGACAGTAGTTACAAAGCATAGTGACACCGTACATCCTTTGATAGGAATCAAGAAAACACAACCTTACTTCTTTGATATTTTTACACAAAAAAGCTAGTCTAATCATGTGAAATAAACAATCTAAATGTTATTCCTCAGGATAAGAGGCAAGAATTCTTGAAAAGCATCAAGATATGAAAGTTAGGAAAGACTAAGAAGCTGTGAGACTGTAGGAAGCATAACAATATGATAGCCGAATACAGTGTGGTTTCCTGAATTCGATCTTGGCACAGACAAAGGATAATGAAAAACAAATAGAACATATGTAGTATAAAATTTAGTGGCATTGAACTGGTGTTTTTCCCATAGCTTTGATAAGTGTATATTAGTTTTGCAAGAGGCTAACAATGAAGAAATTTGGATGAAGTATATATGAGAACTCTTCCTATCAAAATGATGATCCTTCATTTAGATCCTTCAATTAGATGATCCTTCAGTTAGAAGCTTGCTAAATATGTTAAAAGATGTGCTACTTAGTAAAACTGCTTAAGTTACCTAGAATTATTTTAACAAAACAGTTTTATAACAATGAAGTAAGTCTAGCAGAATGACGACACTAGGCAAGCCTTCATTTCAGGTGCCTGATATATGTAAATGAAACACTGAAAATGACTCTTGATGTGTACTGTTTTAAAGGGGTGAGGCAGACAAAAAGAAATTGTGGCAACGAAGTCAATTTTACTATGTATTACTTTTGTTATCAAATCATTTAAAATATTCCATTCTGTTTTAAAAACATTAAGATGAAATAATGAGTAGATATGTCAATTATTTATAGTATTTTTTTCTTTTAGAGGCTCTATGAAATTGTATATTATTTTCATGCAAGAAACAGAGATCACTATCATAAGTCATGTTAATAAATTTCTAAGCCAAGAGAAATAATCTAAAATGGTTTAACATAAAATTATAAAATTTTGGATTTTATGCAGATGAGATATTCTAGAATGCCTAAGTCAGGAAAGAGGATTGGAGAATGGGGAGAGAAGAGAGAAAGAAAAAAAAAGATTGTCAGTTATCAGTTTATCAGATATAAGTATATAAATCAGATACAATTAGGGAATTTCCAATTTATGTCAAAATTCTTGCCAAAATTAGCTATTGGGTTCAGATAATTAATTTTTGTTTGAAAGTGTGAAATCAATGTGGGTAGATAATATTAATTATAAAATATAAAATCTGACAACTCCTCTAAAATTTAGAAACTAGCATGGAGTAAATATACATGAATTTTTTTAATTATAAAATATAAAATCTGACAACTCCTCTAAAATTTAGAAACTAGCATGGAGTAAATATACATGAATTTCCATGTTATGAAAACATTTCTTTTGTTGCAGTTTGATACAATGATTTGGCCTTATAAATTCTAATAGCAGGATACCTTCAGTTAAAATCTCACATTATGCATCTTAGTCCTATGAATAACATTGTATTTTCTGATGTTTCTTATGGCTTCAAAAATTGGTGTCACATTTTTAAGGCAGCTATTGTTACATAATGAAAGCAATTTTAGTGTATTAATGACCAAAATTACCTTCCAAGTGATGATATCATAAATGAACAACCCAGTACAATTGTGACTTTAAAATTTGAGCTGTAGCTTAATATTGGAAGGTTGGTAATATAAAGGAGTGGAATATGAATCACATGAAACTTATTTTTACATTCAATATCATAGAACTCTCTGTGTTTATTACTGATCATCCTTCTTAAGAACTTTTCTTTGCAAATTATATTTGAATTGCTATTTATAACTGTGAATGAACACTATTTTTGGTAACGAAATAAATTGGAAAAACAAATGCCTTCATGTTGTACTTTCAAATGCAGCATATCAAAATAAGGGGCATTATGACAGAAAAAAGAAATATTGCTCCCCTCTTGTCAGTATCAGTTCATTTCTTCATTTCTAGGACAACTTAAGGGATGTTTAGCAAAATGCTGACAAGAAGACTTCACAGAATTATAATTAGTAATTTTTTTCTTGGATAAGTGAAAAATGGAAGGTCATTATAGAAACTCAAAGTTAGTCTTCAAATTAAAGCCCAACTTAAATATAGTTTAAAGCCTTTATCCCTTTCAGCTCACATCTCTTAGTGCTTTTTGATTTTGCGGTGGTTCATCCATATTAATGCACTTAATGACAGATACCCTGCAAAGGTGAGAATGAATCCTTTTCCTTTGACGTATCACCAGAGGATGGTGGTACAAAGCATGTCTTTCAGTGTGTATCTGGATGGACTCCAGGTCTGAATGATATATACTTCTACTTTATGCCTGCAAGATTCAAAAGGCCTTTTCAAATATTCATGTCTTTTTTTTTCTTTTTATTCTCTATCGGTACGAGTTATGTGATGAGAAGAATGTCAGAATCTCTGGAGTTTTATTTTAAGTTTTATTCTTGCCTGAGGGGGGAAATATATTGAAAATTTGCTGGTCAAGCTGTTCACATTTTCTCATAACATGTCTAATAATTGCAAACCAGTTTCTTGAGATAATTTAGTCAGACCTTGCACAGTCATCATGACAGAGACTATGAAGTGAGTTATTGGGCAATGTCTGGCAATCAGTCAGTAACACTTGGAGATAACAGGCCCCTTTGTGCTTCTTGTTATAACCACGGAGAAGTTAAAGGAGGTGCAGAGACGAGGGGTCTTATTTCTCTTTTTGCTGGATTTTGAACATTCTTCCCTGATCGTGGTTCAACATGGGTCATAACTTCCTCATGTATGATGCATCAGGTTAATAGGGTTTGTACTGCTGTAGGCACTTTTGCTTTTTCTCATGCAGTCCTGGGTAGTGGGAGTTGCTGTGGGAACATAGTAATCAGACCTCTCCCCACTAAACCTAACCCTAGCCTGAAAGCACTCAGTGTGAGTAGTTTTGTTAGTAGATTCACTTTTATTTTTTGGTACTGAGAATCAAACTCAGTCCCTTGTGTCTTCCAGGAAGGCTCTTGTGCCACAAGCTATATCCTGCATCTGACTCATTATTTCTTGTTGTGGTTTGTCTTTTTTATTTTTCATGGTTTTGAAAATTTGAAAAATACATGCATGTATATTTCACTTAATGTCTTCTTCTGTCAGCTTTCTGTATATATTATTTTTCAATAGCTTTTAAATTTTTTCCTCAGTTTTAAACTTCACTTTCCTCAACTAGGAAGAAAAGAATTAGAAGAAAATCAGCAGCTGGTGGTAAAGTCATTTGGAGGGTGTTAGCCAATTAACCTTTACATAATAATTATGAATTAATAACTTTTTTGTCCTCAATAAAATTCAAGTATTTAGTTACCTTCAGGGAAAATAGAAGAGGAAAGGGAAATAAAACCACAGTGGAGTGATTCATTGTACTATAATAAAACAGAATTGTGGCTTCAAGGACCTACTGTATTTAAAAACTACCCAACATAAAAAGGAAGGAGGAATTAAAACTGTATTTCCCAAGTATCAGAATATCAACTTGGTTCTGAGTAAAATAAATAACTTGTCAACCCCTTTTTCACAGTGGAAACAACCACACTGGGATATAACATGTGTTAGAAAAAGTCATTAAAACGATCCAAACCAGTGCACTAAATTTTTAAACAAGTTTTCCCTATCAGCACAGAAAGAGCATTCACTGGGAATAGCAATAATATCCACTTATGCAAAAATATCTTTTGACATGTGATGAAAACATAACCTCTGGATACACATTCTCCCTTTTAGGTTTTCAGCGGGAATTATGCCTAAGTGATTAGGGCAGGATTTTTTCCAATAAATTTACTGACAATTTTGTAACAAGTGGTAGTGTAATACATATTAATTCTGAACAGATTGACACTGTAATTTGGGATAAAAACCATAATGATTACAGAACACAGCCAGTGTAGGTTTGGTCTGATGGACTGGAACAGATGCGTCCACCTGTTTAGGGTCCAGCTCTGCATCACTTGGGATGCATAATCTGACTGAGGTCCATAACATCCGCTATTTGGAAGGTTTACAGGTTAGCAACAAGGAAAAATATGAATTCCGGATCATGCTTTTTGCCCCTTCTATCTAACTATTGGGGTTGAAAAAGACATAACTGTGCTCATTAAAGAATAAAATAATAATATTTAGAGGAGGTGTAAACATTCATCACAGATCATTTGGAAAGCTTCATAAGGGCATTTGAAGGGCGTAAGTGTGGGATAGATGTAGTTTTCATTTTCATAAAATCAATAAATTCTGTGTAAGTTAACTCAATCTGAAGGATTTTTAAAATGCTAAACTTAAATAAGAAAGATGTAAAGAGACTCGAGTATTACAATATTTATGCCTGGGGCACTTCATGTACCTAAAATCAGTAAGATTAGACTTTTTTGAATATTTACCCTTTGAAAGTAGAAGGAACTATCATTTCACTGTGGTAATAAATCTGTCTTATTATTATATAAAAACCTAATCGTAAAAATCACTTAAAACAATTATTATGAATGTTGCTATTAAAAATACCTTCCCTGACTATACTTCTCAAACTTGTTTATTTAAATACATAAACAAAATTGAACTGAATTGGTTCTTGCCTCCTGTGTCCTTCACTTTTTGGCTATTTAACCAGTCATTAACCTGCATTGTCTCTGTCAGTATAAATATAAAATATCAGTTTGTTACATCTTTTTTTTTTTTTTTTTTTTTTTTTTGTCTTTTTCCTTTTTATCGGTACCGGGAATCGAACTCACGACTGCCTGCTTCCAAGGCAGGTGCTTATGCTGCTGAGCTAAATCTCCAGCCCCAGTTTGTTACATCTTAATATACAAAAATAATGTTTTAAGTTCATTTTATATTCTCCAAATGCACCCTTTGGAGATATTTTCTATGAAGAAATTTATTTTGTTTTAGTATCACAATATTTCTTGAAATAAGCATTTCAAATTCACAATGTCACTATAGGAGTCAGTTTAGAACACTAATGATATGTTCTCAGGAAAAAGTTATCAAATGAGTAGAAAGACATCAGAAAACTCAAGATGCTTTTAAAATTTCATCTTTTTTCTGCTGTTTCCATACTGTACGTGAAAGGACTAGAGAAGATATCTTTTCAGTGATTCATTATCATATTTCAAAGAACGTGTAACAGTCTAAAAATTCCAGTGGCTAAATGATGGCATAGACTTTTACAGAGAAGAGTTTGACATACATCTTGCGCTCCAGGAAGTGCATAAACCATAACGGTTGTAAAAAGGAGAGGTAACTAAAATACATAGCTGAGACATATGAAAGCGGTTCATTTGGAGGCTTAACAGAATGACTGATTTCAGAGTCATTAAGTATTTGCTACATATTTGATTTAAGTTCTAGCATTCAGATAAAACTATGTGTCTTATACAGTTATGTAGTAGTACACATTTTGTTCCATATTGGTACAACTATTTTATGTATTCAACCAATTATTTATGTAGAAATAAATGCTAAAAGTATGACCTAAAATATAGTAACATTATATTACATATGCAAGATTTTGTAGTGGAAGATAACTATGAATTTTTTATTTGTTCAAATCAATTTTCAAGTTTCTCATGTATCTATATCTGTATATCTGGTATCTATTATTTATATCTATCTGTGTATCTATCTATGTATATCTATCTATGTATTTATATCTCCTCTATATATCAGGTAGGAAACAACACAAAACTGATGTCTTGGTCCCCAGTTTTCTCAAGCCTAATTGCCTAGGTAATTATATGGTATAGTTGAGAAACATTAATCTTACTTATTTTCAGATGGGCTAGTTGGAGTCTTCTTATATAGAAGAGTTCGCATAGGAGAAACAGTACATCAATAGTATTGCCACAAATATGTGTTGTACATGTCTTGATTATCAAAGAATTTATAATCTATTGGAGAAATATTGCCAAGTCAAAGATTAAAATAGAGGTTAATAAGTTTTTGAAGGAATTACTTAACCAACTACAGGAGATGTCAAGGAATGCTTCTTGTGGACAGAAACTTAAAATCTTTGTGACAGATCATAAGAGAATTTTCAAGGTTAGTTTGTGTAGTGGCAAGTATTAGCACTCTGATTATTTTATTTCCAAATAATATTCCATAATATGAATGTAGAATAAGAACTCCACAAAAGAGCATATATCATGTAGCTTACTTATACAAAATGTATGAAATAGTTACATTTATTGAGACAGAAGGGTAGTTAGTTGTAACCTAAGACTAGTGGCTGAGAGAGGAAGGATGTGAGGTGCACACTGTGGTGATAAAAATGTGCTAAAATTATTATGGTGATGGTTGAATTTATTGATGAATATCTTTAATTATAGTTTATATTACAGAACTGTATAGCATATGAAATGTCTCTTGATACATTATTTAGAAAAACAAGTGGGTGTGCAATTGCAAATGGATGAAATTATTGGATTTAAGGGGAAATAAAACAAAGAATATGGAAAATTTGATACATGGCAAATGATTTGAGGATAGCTGAAATGTCAGATTCAGGGAAGGGTTTCAGAGTGTTTAGAAATTAACCTGAAGAAGCTATCTCCTGTGCCATTTGTGAACTGCAGAGGGGATGAACAAGAACCAACAAGAAGCTAAGCCCTCCTGTGAGTTGGTGCCATGCATGGGGCTGACTGGAGGAGAGGCAAATGCTATCCTCTTCTGGTGCACAGGCAGGGAGACAACAAGAGCCAATGTCCACCCTTCCCCCTGTAAACACCAGCTGATCTTGAGAAACACAGGCTGCGATGATAGCTACTGAGCTAAAATATACTTTAATACTTGTAGTGTTTTGCAGGCCTAAAGCCAGTAGTCGGATCATATGTTCATAGAATAACAATATGCAGTGTAGTGTATATGGGGGATCTCCTTCTGGCCATTGTTAATTCCCTATTGTCTTACTGTCTTATTTTGAAATCCTGTATAATTCTCATTATTTTGTTTGGTTGGGTTTTATTGTTTTACTGTATTTGATTTTATTGTATCTGAGGCAGGGACAGCTATTTTGATGTTGATATAGTACAGTAGCCATTTTGGATTTACTATTATCTTGTTTTGAAGTCCTGTGTTGCATTCATTGTTTTGTTTTTATTGGTTCTATTTTGATTTTCTTTTGCTTTATTTTACTATGTCTGAAGGTATGTGTAGCTACTTTGAAGACAACAAGAGGCATTGTGGTAACCATTCTTCATTTCCTATTACCTTGTTTTGAAATCCTGTGTCATTTATACTGACGTGTTTTGACCAGTTTTATTCTGTTTTATTTTGCTTGTTTTTATTTTTTTCTAAAATAGAATTAAACAAGAAAGGAAATTAGCCTGTAGAAAAAAGATGAGTAAGGTTATCAAAGATGTGATAATCCTTACATTACTATTTAAATTGACTAATCAGTTTAATAGTATGATAGGTTGAATCTGGGCCTTTGTAGATTGGGTATTTTTATTTTACTTTTTTTAATTTGAGACATAAATATTGCTAAATTACTAAATTCCTTAGGAGGCTGAGGCAGGAGGATTGCTGCAAATTTGAGACCAGGCTATGCTAAAAATGGAGCTCAAGAACAACATGAACGTCATAGTGAGACCCTGTTTCAAAAACAAAAGTTGTTAAATTCCCTGTGTGGGCTCAAATTTGAGATCTTTCTGCCTTAAAATTTATCTTGGTTACTTTTCTCTCATTGCTGAGACAAAATACCTGATGCCCCAAATTGAGGAAGGAAAGGCTTATTTAGATAACTCTTTGTGAAGGTTTCAGTTTATAATAAGCTGGTTCCAAGGCAGGGAGGCTCAGGGAGGCAGAAGACAACAAAAGCAAAAACAAAACAAAACAAAACAAAACAAAAGTAGAGGAGAGCAGAAAGAAGACTCTTTCTGTCCCTTGTTTTGGATGTAGGCCACACCCACCCATAATCTCAGTATTAGACCATCGATCAATCACAAATTCTAGAAATATGCCTCCATGACCACATGACGTTTTGGGGGTCATTCAGACACAAACTATTAGTGGCATCCTTTGGTGCTGGGATTACAGGATATGCTATCACAGCTGAATGAAATTATGTTTAATGTAGTAAAAACACAAATATCAAAAATTATCATCTAATTATTTTTAAATGTGCAGTACAGTAGTGTTCATATATTTATTTTGTTAACTAATCTCTAGAATTTTTTTTTGTTTTTCAACACTAAAATTCTATACTTTTTAAAAAATAACTCCTCATTTCCTCTTCTCTAAGATTTACAGGAAGTACAATGGTAATAAATCACCAAATAATCAATATTGCAAAGGAGAAAGAAATTATTAAAAACAACAAAATGAATATATTAAAATCAAAATATCTGGTATGAGTCACAAAATCATTAGACAGCCTTTTTGATAAATTTGAGCTGGGAAAAAGAGTGTGGTTGAAGATAAATAGAACTCACACAATGTGAATAATGAGAGAAGAAATGATGAAGAATGGTTAGCAGAGATTTAGACAAATGTGGTTGCCAAAGCCTGGGTCACATCATTAAGTGTATCCACATACATGCAAAGGAAGTAAGAACAGCGAAAGAGAGAGAAAATTACAAAAAAAAGTTCCAAGAAATAATGTCTAAAAACATCCCAAGTATGATGAAAATTATTAATTTATATATCCTACAAACTAAATAACTCTATTTAGAATAAACACCAAGAAATGTACATCTTGGCACATCATAGTCAAAATGCTGAAAGCCAAGAAAAAATGAATATATTTAAAACTGTAAGCGAATACCAAGTCATTGAGCATACACCCAAGAAAATCTCAGTAAGAGTAATAACTGACTTCTCAAGTAAACAATCAACTCCAAAATTCAGTGAAATAAAATTAAGTGTTATAAGTAAAATCAAGACTTTCATATCAGTAAAACCATTTTTGAAAAATGAAAATGCAATAAAGAAATAGCAAGAAAAACAAAGAAAAACCACAAGACAGAAACCGAGAATTTGCTACTGGAAGACATAGATTATAGCGATACATACGGAATTTCATCAGACTAAAAGTAAAGTCATTAGATATTAACACAAACCTACACAAAACATATAATTGCCTCACCAGGCAATTTTGAAATTCAGTTTAATTGCGTATTTTTTCTATGATTGAAAATATGACGATATCTAAAATAAGCAGATATCAAAATTGTGATTTAAAAATACCCCACAAAGGAAAGCTTGGACCCAGACAGCTACTCTGGGGAATTCCTTCAAACATTCAAAATAGAGGCAAAGCAAATCATTCACATAAGCTTCCAAAATATACAGAAAGAGGAAATATTTTTCACTTTTTCTACAATGCTATTTTTACCCTGATGCCAAAACCATAGAAAGACATCAAAGTAAAGAAGTCTGCATAACATTATGCCTTATTAATATTAGGACATACACACAAGAAAGTCCTTCAACAAGTAGCATCAAACTGAACCCTGCAACATTTAAAGAGTTGTACATCACAAGCAAGTGAGATTTAGCTTAGGAATGAAAGACCTATTTTATATCTATTGTGATTTAGACCTAAAATGTCACAAAAAGTCACAAAAAGACAGATCTTTTGGACAGTGATTGCACTATGAGTTTACTCTATCAGACTGATGAGTTCATAGCTGACTGTGCTGCTTGGAAGTAAGAACTGGTCAGAAGAGGTAGATAACTGGAGGCAAGATTTGAAAAGATGTTATGGGCATGGTGATATATGCCTGTAATCATAGCATGTGGGAGGCTGAGGCCAGGAGATCCTTGTGAGTTAGAGACCAGCCTGGGCTACAAAGTGAGTTCAAAGACAGACCCTGTCTCAAAAAGACACACACACAAAAAAATGTTGTTTCAATAGTCTTTCTCTCTGTGTCTCTCTGTCTGTTTCTGTCTCTGTGTCTGTGTCTTTGTCTCTTTCTCTCTGCTTCCTGGATGCTGTGGATTAAAGAGCTTTCCACTACTTGCCCTTCCACAATGCCACTTCTGTAAGGTAGTCAGCTACTATAAACTGAATCTACTGAAGCTCTGAGCCAAAATAACCCTGCACTTTCTTAACCTGCATATGTTAGCTAATTCCTTGGTCACAAAGACAGGATCTGTAAAACACAGTTTGGGAAAAGGAAATGTGGCGCTGAAAAGATCAAGCTTAAAAAGAAGCCGAGTACATTGCATAATGATACTACAAAAGATGCCTAGAAGGCAACTCAATACCTTAAAGACTCAACGTACAGAATTATAAAAGTTTCACTTGAAAAGTGACTCTATGGATGCTCTGCTCAAAGAAAGGCCACCCGGGGAATTGGTTGCCTTGAATTCATTTCCCCATGCGTAGCCAGCTAGACACCTGATTGATTCTCCAGCCACGGTCCAAAAGATCAAGGTTATTTCTTGTGCTGGTGGCAAACCTTGGCATCACCCAGGTGGTGCTGTTTTTCTTTCAAGCATGCAGAAAGTATGAGTTGTAGGGTCAGGATGTAGGGTTTGGATGCCAACCAATGTGCCCCTGAGAATACAGTGTATTAATCAGTGAGATTGAAGCCAAACATACAAAGCAGACCCTGGTAAGCAGGAAATGTTAGAAATGTGGGACATCTGCTGACAAAAACCACAGGCGGGTAGTGGTGCTAGCCCCGAAGAGAGGTCATGTGATCTGTAACAAATTTACTTCAAAGCAATAAGGAATCCAGTGCCCAAGCCCTTTGTGCCCAGGTTTCATCACCATACACTGTAGGTAGAGCCACAAAATTTAATGTTTTCCCTGCTAGATTTTGGTCGTGCTTAAGTCTGATTCCTTTCTGTTCCCATGTTCCTCCATTTTGAAATGGAAATGTTCACTGTGTGTCATTGTATGTCAAAAGTATTTAACTTCTTTTTTGAGTTTTACAGTGCTCACAGCTGGGAATTTGCTCTATGTCTCAGAGACTTTGGCTTAGGACTTTTCAGCAATATTGGAAATATTAAGGCTTTGGAACTCCTAGAGATAGGCTGAGTGCATTTAGTGAGATGGAAATGAACCTTTTGGAAGCCAAGGGTGGAAAGTCCAACATTCTGGTGGAAGAAGTGTTACCATAACAATTTCTATCATGAGGAATAGGATGTGCAGAGAAGGGAAATTTTCAGAATAATTTTGATATAAAAGAAGTATGAAGCAATATGATGTTTGACAGAAAATCTAGAGCGAATGTGTATGATTTTGAATAAATATTCCATTGCAAGATGTTTCAACTTGAGTCAGGTATAGCGGCACACTCCTGTAATCCTAGTACTTGAAAGCTGAGGCTTTTTGTGGCATTGCCACACTGATTTCCACAGTGGCACCAATCTACCCTCCTATTAACAGTGAGGAAGGGTTATATTTTCACAGTAGTTGATTTTTGATGATATATCTGCTTTCTTTGGTGAGATATAATCTCGGTGTTTTAATTTGCATCTCTCAAATGACCAGTGATGTTGAACATTTTTTCATATATTTATTTGCCTTTTGTATTTCTTAATCTGGATAATATGTATTCATTTTTGGATTGGTTCTTTAAAGTTAGGGGTTTGATTTTTTTCATTTCTTTATATGTTTGAGATAGAAGTCTTGTCTGAAGAACAAATGGCTAACTTCTTTCCCAGTCTGTCAGTTGTCTTTTTACTTTGTAGGTGATTTATTTTGATGTCAAAACCTTTTTAATAAGATGAGGTTGCAGTTGTTGATTCAATGAACTATGTCCCATGAAGTTTGGGTTTTATTTGATCAGGTTTTTAAAATTTTACTTTTACTAATTCTGCTAAAAAATAATTGTCTATAGATATGAGACACAATATAGCATTTTAATATATGTATCTGCACATTGTAGAAATAGTCAGTCAAGATAATTTATGCATAACCTCAATATTTTTGAGGATATTAAAAATATATTCTTATGTAGTCATTATGCAATACAAATCTGCACTAATAGAAGTAAAAAATATTTTGTAGCAATTTTGAACTATATAATTGTTTAGCCAATTGTCATCATGGAGTGCAATAAATTAAACATACAATGCTTATTTTTCCAGTGTAACTGAAATTTTATACTCTTCAATTTATATCTCCCATTCCTTATCCACTTTATCCTCCCAGAGCCTGGTAATCATCTCCCCACTCTCATTTTCTATGAGATTGTCATTTTATCATTCTATAAGCATATGTGAGTTTATTCAGTACTTGTCTTTTCTTGGCTTATTTCACAAAACAGATTAATCCAGTTTTAAAGAGGCTTACTTCACAGAATCAGGGCCATATAGTATAAACTAGTACTGGGAACACACTTCTCAAAGGGGGTGACAAAATCCAGCAGCACTGTAGGTCATAGATAGCATGGAAGTTATTTAGTTAAAAGTGCATACGTATGAAATTGGGTATGGAGGACAGTTAGTCTTGTTTCTTCTTTATCTTTAGATGCTACCTATCTGTTTTTGATGAGCCCTGTTCACCTTTGTCCTGTATGGCTCTGAACTTACATAGCATGTTCTTTCTTTCGAGGCCTCCATTTTCAAGCTGCATACCACCTAGTCTATATTTTGCTGCTATACAGAATACCACAGTCTGGGTAATTTATAATGAAAAGGGTTTATTTCTTACAGTTCTGTAGGCTGGGAAGTCTTGTATCAAGATGCCAAAGTCTGGAAAGGACCTTATTGCTATGACATCTTATGGTGCTTGGTATGTGTGCAAGAGAGAAGCAGGAACAGAGGCAGAGACAGACAGCAGCAGAGAGAGCAAGAGCTAGAATTTGCAGTCCCAATGTTTTTCTAACTGGCATTAATTCATTCACGAGGGTGGGGACAACATTACCTAAACAGGTCCCATTAGGTACCACTTCCCAATTCTTTTGTTTCGGAGATTAGGTTCCAATATGTGCTTCTTGTGAGGAGGATTCAAATCACAGTAGCAACCCTAGATGACTTGTTTTTCTTTGCTGTACTCTGCCAAATAAAAAGTGCCAACTTTCTTTGGAGTTTTCAGAATGGTTCATTTCTATTTCACAGTCCTACGACCTTCTAATTTCAACCTATATTCCCAATTCCATAAATTTCATCAAAAGAAGGGCAAATTTATTTCTTTGTTGCTTTATTAATTTTTAATACTGCATGTTTGCAGTACATAATGATTGCATTCAACTTTGGGAGTTGATACACAAGAATAACATTTTTATTTCTTCGCTCCTTTTCATCCCACCTTCCCCCATTCCTTGGTCTCTTCTTTTGCAAACGATATATCTCTATGTTTAGTATTATCTACTGCTATTTGTTTTTGAATTTATTTCTATTTTGAATTCCTCATAGAAGAGAAATTTTTAAGTTTGTGTGTCTGATTACTTTATTTAATGCTGTATTCTCATGGTGTATTCGTTTTCCCACAAATGACCCAAGTCATTTTGAGTTTATATTTAAATACATGATTTATGAACACAGTATTGTGTTGAAAAGTTTAAGAGAGATATTTTATGAAATTTAATTTCTTCTCTTCATATGTCTTTGCTAACTATTCAGCAATTCTTCCTCTATGTAATTAACATTGCTAATTTTTTAAAGTAACATTTCTGACATTTTTCTTGTAAAATCTGATTTAGGTCTACTTTCTTATACAAATGAAACATTGTAAGCTATTTTTCCCCTCATGGTACAATGTATATAAATTTTAACCTTTCCAATAAAAATAATTTCCTTAGTGGAATGTAAAATAAAAGATAAGGAGAAAACTCAATGACTTTAACATCTTTCCTGGTTGCCGCACGTTTACATGCTTTTACTAAAACAGCAGATGAATTTGTTTATATATATATAATCTTTATATATATAGTTACATATACAGAATATATGCATATATATATGTATTTATACGTATGTACATTATGTGTATGTATATGTTATATGTATATATGTTTCAATATTACATATATATGTTATAATGTGATACTATTTGTATGCAGTTAAGTGTACTGACATGTAATTCACTATATAACTTGAAAATAAAGTATATTTATTTTGGAAAAAATCTTGAAAGCGTGTTTAAATAAATATTTTTTGCTTTGAAATTTTGTCATGTGGCCACTACTTTAGAATAGTGCTAAATGTTACTAGGAGGCCAAACATGTGGTTGAAGAGACCAGTTCTGATACAGTTTATATGATGGAGTTTGTGTAACCAGTAGCTCAATAGCTCAGTTCCTCATCAGCTAAGAATTTCAGTAACTTAGCATTATGTAAGGTTTCTTTGAGTGGTTATTTTGGTTTTTATAATTCTATATTTATTAAACAACATAAAACTATTCATTTGCTACTCTGAATCCAGTTTCGAGTCTGTAAGACTATTCTTATCTTACATTATTAGATTGTCTGTTTCATACGAAATAGTTTCTGTGTTATTTTAGAAAAGGTTTTAAGCTATAAAAATACAGCCATTACTCCCTTGGCCTGTTGGAATCTGACATTCGTTTGTTTGTAAGGAATAAACTGGGAAGATGGCTTCATAGCACCCACACTTGCAAAATAGGAAACATAATTAGCTTGAGAAGTAGTAAATGACTTTGTTTATTCCATTAAGCTAACATTATACCAAATAACAATAATTCTTAGGAACATTTCTAAGTCATCCTATTTTATTTTTAGTTTGATAATATTTACTTGTAAATTAAATTTTACTTCTTTAATGAAATAGTTTTCTAAATGGGGAGAAAACACCTCCTGTGGTTGTTTCTAATTTCATTTTCTGCTAACATAGCTGTTGGCACTAGAAACACAGAGCAATTTTTAGACAGTACTGTCAACCATGTAATTTCTTGGCAAATATACGACAATTACTTTTCATATAATTATAGTGTCATGCCATGGGATCCTACGGCTTAGTCAGAGGGGAGAGTTAGCAGGTCATCTTGTCCATTATTCTACTGTGGTTGATTTCTTATGTCAGTAACTTGATCACATCAGAAACTGTCACTCCAATTTATACTGCAGCCAGGCCAAAAGCATTGAATTCAGTTAAATTAAGTGCAACAACTTTGCCCACACTACTAGATGATTCTTTTGAATTGATATTAATTCAAAACCCAAGCCACTGTCTTGGGTTTAGTTTAATTACTCACTAAGACTTCCAGAGGCCTTTTTTTCCTGGGGAATGAGTCCAGAGCCTTCAAACAGAGCTACAACCCAGCCTCTGTTTGTTTCTCCAGATTTGGTTCCGTGTTGCCCAAATCCTGCTGCCTCAGCCTCCCAGAGTGCTCAGAGACAGATGTATAGCATCTTGCATGGGTCACAGTTCTTTGGATTCACAGGTTATGGTGAGCTGGGTGTGGAAGAATGGAAAAGGGGAAAGTATGTTGGCATTTGTGATGTAGTGAAAAACTATTATTTCATTTAGTCTCAGATGGAGTAAATGGTTAAATGCCTTGATGAACAATTATTTTTTTTAAAAGCATCACACATTTACATCAAATTTTATTTCATGTTCAAATTATATCCCTTATAAATATAGAACTTACACTGATATTTAAAATATATTAGTTCCTTGATGTGGGTGAGTGATCTTTAGAAGGCATTTTATAGGTACTTATGTTTATTGAATTACATAGATAGTACAGAAAACATTTTTATTGTGATATTAAAATTATAATAAAGATATGACATATTTACTGTATTCATTTATATTGGTAAAATGTTCATAATTTGAAGGAAATTGAGCAGTAATAAGTAAATTTCATCTGGTAAATGGATATTGCTAGTTAATATCATACTATATGATTAATTACAAAAGCTGCTAATAATTTTCTAAGAAGTCATAAAATTTGAAGAAAACATTCTTCAGTATTAAAAAAGTTATCATCACTAAGAGTAAATATTATTCTTATTTAATTTTAAAATGCTATTTGATTATACTATGAAATGATTACAATCAATCTCTTCCCTTTTCAGAGATGAAGAAATGTTAAAATACAGGAAATAGTTACCAAGTGTCTCAATATTAATTGCATTCTGGTGAATTTAGAGGTATAAAATGATCTCTTCATTTATTTATAATCTTTTTGAGTATCTACCTGGTTCTTGGTATAACATGAGGGGAAGAGAGAGAGTTACTAACATAAGGCAGAAACAAACAAAATTACAGTAATGAAGTACTGGGGTGCTGGAGGCAGCTTCTGCATTTGTCTGTTTCATGTGGAACTTCACCTATGCCATCATCTTCCAGGCTCCTTCAGCTGGAAGATGGAAAGCAGTCGTGATGGCAGTATAAGAGTGATAAATAAATAAAAGCAAAATGTCTCAGGAAATTACTTTTCCTTTTGCTTTTTTCACTTAACAATTTTCCAGCATACACTGCATTGCCAGTAAAGACTATGCAATCAGATATACTCCTACACGTTCTTGTTTTCTATTGTATATATCTGTTTTCTATGTGAAAATCACATCATTAGTAGTAGTATGGATCTATTTTAAGATTGAATGATATAATGACCATAAAATATACAGCAAGGCTCTTCATAGTTAAATCAATACATTTTCAGTCACAGATCTCAACCATCACAGATCTAAATTATATTAATTATTAATAACATGAAATAAGATAGACTAAATCATAAACACTTTTATTGAATATCTTTTTTTTTTTTTTTTTTTTTTGTCTTTTTCGTTTTTATCGGTACCAGGGACCAAACTCACGACTGCCTGTTTGCAAAGCAGGCGCTTATGCCGCTGAGCTAAACCCCCAGCCCCTATTGAATATCTTAGAACACTTTTGTAGAAAGTATTAAGGTTTTGTAGTTAAGATGTTCTTAATTCTGCCAAAGATGCTGAGAAAGCTCATAGAAGAATTAATGTCTGGAGCATTGCAATGGATGCACCATTTACCAAGCAAAGGTGGTGGGTACCATGCAAACCATCAAAGGCAGTGAGGACAGAGGGCGAACAGTACAGGTAGGTTGCAGAAGGGCATCTAATAAAATGGATAGCACCTTCTGAAATACAGCTGTGTGATTTGATTGCGGGTCAGGTCATCTCTAGGGACATGAGTTTCTTTTGAGAAAAGTTACTGAGATTGACTGTAACATCTTTCATAATTTTGCCTTAAACACATGCTGTAGTTTTCCCTCTGATATTTAATTCTTAGAATTAAGAAAATGAGAGATTTCTCATCCCAGATACTGGCCACCAGTTTTACATCAATTAGATCATTAAACAAATTAAGTCCTCAAAATGATTTATAAGAAGAGATAGCCCACTAATTTCAATTTCAGTCTAAGTAGTTAAATACTATATTAGCTTTTATAATTGGAAGTTCAAAAAAAAAAAAAAAGACATGGTCATTTAATTCCAAAAAGCCAACATATTTGAAACTTGTATTTTGTAAACACAACCTATTCTTAAATTAAGCATTTCTTTAAGTGGAACTGAAGGAATAATATTATCCAAACATTAGACTCTGTGTTTTTATTTGTATGTATTTAATTGTTTATTTTCAAAATTTAAAAACTTTAAGGTTATGTTATTTATTCTGCACATGGTAATATTACTGTACATAGTGATATTATTAGCTATTGTTTAGAATCTTGCAGTAGATATTATTGTGTTCTCTCGACCCCCTTTTTCATGTTATTTATAAAAAAATAACTCTCAAAAGGTGATTTTATTTTTTCAAGAAGAATAAAAAGTAAAATAATAACCACAGCTAACCCCTTGTTTGATAATGCTTGGAATTTACTGAAGTCTCTTTAGGATAATCTTCTTTCTTTGAGCTATTTTTTCTTTTTTCTTCAGAAAGGTAGAATTCTAGAGCTGGGCGTGGTGGCTCACACCAGTAATCCCAGCACTCAGGAAGCTGAGGCAGGAGGATCATTGGAGACTAGCCTTGGCTACAAAGTAAGCTCAAGGCCAACCTGAACTGCATAGAGAGACCCGGTCTCAAAAAGACAAAAAAAGTAGCATTCTATCATGAGAAATATATTCTTTAGTTACTAGACTATCTCCTAAGCCATTTAAAAGTTATAGGTCAGAGATAAAAATCAATCTGATTTTGGACACAGTCATTAGATTTACTACTGTTTTGTTTGTTAAACTGTATGTCAGTGAAGGGTTTCAGCATACATGGAGAAAAGTTTTTGGTCTATAGTTAATATGGACATTCATATTACCTATGTAAGCCATGATACCTGGTCTAGATTAATGTGCTACAGCCCTGTTCACTCTAAACATGATTGGACTCCTCCATTTGTAAGGTCTGTACCACACATAGCCTACTGAAAATAATAGTTTGATTGATTTTTGTATAGGACTAGCCTAGGGCATCTCTTAACTTCAGATTATGTATCTTTTACATGCAATGAAAAGAGGGCATATCTTCTGCCTTCTTAAGGTTAATTTTCACCTTTCATCCTTGTTTTATGTTGCAAGAAACACTTGGATGGGTAAGAAATAGAAGTCCTCAATTTTTCTTTTTACTTTTGGGAATATCTTTTATTCTGTCAGAGCTTTTTTACAGATCAGTGTCTCTACTTGAAGTAGCACTTATCTCGAGAGAAAAGAATAGAATCCAGCATAAGTTCTGAAATAAGAATTAGTCACCAGACAAGGAGGTTGGGGTGACATATGACCCATGAATTTAGATGACACATCAAAATGACTTGCATTAATGTAAACACAGCAATCAAAAAAGGAATTAGATTTGAAGCCAAAAGCAAACTGCTGTAATTTCACGTCATGAAAACTTTTTGAAGTAAAATCAAGGATATTCTAAAACAGATAAGACAATAAAAGTAATTTGTCAAAATAAAACCCATTGATAGCTGCAAAGAAAGTACTTCTGTTTCTGACCCTTAGGACCTGTCATTACTATGAGATGCTGTAAAACAGGCCTGGAAGAAAGATATTAAAGTAGTAGAGGTTGATAAGGTAGAAATCGCCACAACGGTTATAAAAGTAAATCTTCCTAAACCAGAGCCGACTGTAAAAGGAAAGATTTACCGCTGGCTGTCTCTGCCTCTGCTGCTGTAATGGGCACCACTGGCTATATGTTGTGAAAGCAGCCACTTGGTGAGATGGGAGATATTACTTTTGAGATTGATTCTGGAATTTCAGGGTTATTGTTCCACATTCTTCAGAAGTTTCCTGAAATGAGCAGACATTTGAGACTCAGCTTCTGTGACTTCATCACTGAGACCACACAGGGTGGTGGGCTTTGATTTCAGCTACATTAAACTGCATGCTAGTTCTGATTATCCATTGTGCAGTCTTAGGTCAGTTGACCTAATAATTTTGAAGATGAACGTGATGATTACTATGGAAAACATCTACTTACTGTGAGGATTAAAATGTGCTAACACAACTCTGTAAAATTTTTATTGTAGTGTTTTTGGCACAAATGTCACATGTCGACATCAACTAAAACAGTCACACGGTGGGGACCATAAGTGCCCCATTGTAATGATTGACCTTCTATTGCCGGATTGTGAGAGAGATGGCTTCATTCACATTTTAAAGATAAGCTATGGGGAGAGGGGGTGAAAAATAATTGTGATATGTGATGTACATGTACCAACTCCAACGAAGAATGTAATCATTGTGTACTGAAAACATATAAAAATATAAAAAATGATGCTGTGTTAAATAGATATACTAATGGAAAAAGAATGAGCCTTAAATAGACATAATTCATTGATTAAGAAAAAAACAGACAAAAAGTAAATTTAATTCTGATCATAGATAAGCACTTCAAAGATGAAGGAGAACTAACTGGAAATAAACAAAAATTGTACATAACTGACACTGAGAAAGTTTATTTTTATGAGTGACGTAAGCATTGCTGCCATGTGAGGCAGGCCCAGAATGGCAGAAGCAGGAGGTAAAGTACCTAATACTGGGCCATGTCTTTTATGTACACTGTCTCCCTCAATTCCATGAGGGAGATTGTTTTTTCTGTTTTATTAGTAAGAAATCAAATTCAGGAAACTCAAATACTGCAGTCCTGAAGAAGAGTTGAGATGAATTGAACAATTTTTCTGGTATATTTTTCTGTTTGTTTTTGTTTTTATAGAAATTAGTTATAACAGGCTGGGGATTTACCTCAGTGGCATAAGCGCCTACCTTGCAAGCAGGCAGTCGTGAGTTCGATCCCCAGTACGGATAAAAAGGAAAAAAGACAAAAAACAAAACAAACAAACAAAACAAAATGGGATTAGTTATATCTAATCAATGTAGAAGGATTAGACTAGGTTAAAATTGAAGAATTGAAGGAATGGAGGGAGCTTGTATGGAAATGATTACTTTTTCTTTCTGAAAGATTCTAAGGGAGTTAATGACCCTTTTCTATTTAGGACTCAGGTCTGTCTCAAAGGGGTTGATCATGTATGCAGTCTACAAGATCATAGAATATTACAAATATTCTTTTAAAATATCTTTACAAACGGTCAAAAGTAGCAAATTGTGTATGTGTTTAGAGAGACGGAGACAGAGAAACAGAGACAGAGAGAGACAGACACAGAGAGAGACAGACACAGAGAGAGACAGACACAGACAGAAAAAGAAGGACTGGAAGGGAGGGAGATTGAGAGATCAAGGGAAATCATGGGAGTACTTCTTCTATTTCATATCATTTTTATTTTTGTTATATTCCATACATTCTGTAAAGTCACCCACAACATAGCTTATTTTTATTTTAAAGAGAAAAATACAATGAAAACAATGGTACGGAATTCTAAAACAACTAATAGGAGATTAACAATGGTTAATGTGTTTCTTATTGTTATCTTCAAAGTAGTTGCTCAAATTACAAGATATAAGCATGAAAGTGGTTTAAACAATATAAACATCAAATATTATTTTCAGTGACTGAAGGGAAATTAGTGATACAATTGTCATATATATACATACGTATGTATATATATTCATATATATTATCTGTATCTATGTTGTTAAACATGCGTTCTTACTGTTGCTTCCAATTATAACTTAATACCACCATATCACTCATCCTAAATTCTTTCCCTTGCTCATTTGTAAATTTCTTCTCCATTAGTACAGGCATAACTTCTATTTGTGAACTCCACATCCGCAGATCTGGAGATTCAAACATATTGACAAAAAATCATTTGCATTGAACATGTGCAGATTTTTCTTGTTGTCCTTCCCTAACCAATATAGCAAAACAGTTAGATAGTATTTATTAAGTTCTGTAAGTAATCTGAGGAAGATTCAAAGTATACAGGAAGAATGTGCATTAAGTTACATGCAAATGCTATTCTATTTTAAAGAAGGGACCTAGATATCTGTAGATTTTGGAGCTTCCTAAGTCAGTCCTCTGGGAATGCTGGGAACCGGCTGCAAACATTTTTTTATACATTCACCTGTTAAAGAACATTTTCCTTGTTTCTAATTTTAACAATTATGAGGAAAGCTGCTATAGACATTCTCGCTTAAGTAGTTTTGTGGACGTGGGCTTTCAACTCAATTAGGTAAATACCTAGGCATGTGATTGATGGGTTGATTATATGTCAGTATTATTTCAGCTTGGGGGCAGCTGTCTCTCAGGTACAGGGTGACTACTATTTCCCCATTCCTCCAGTAACATGAAAATTTCTGTTAATCTGCATGTTTCCGAGTATTTGGAAATGTCAATGTTTTAGGTTTTAATTACTTTGGTAGGTTTATAGTTGATAGTTGCTACTTCAATTTGAAATTCTCCAGTGATTTTTTTTTTTCATGTTTGTCAGCTGTGTATCTTTCCTGCAGAGGCATCTGTTTCGAGCATTTGAATATTTCCTATGTTAGTTTATTTTTGATTACTATATGTTAATTATTTATAATATTGAGCTTCCATGTACTATTTTTATAAAAATGGTGATCATCATTTTAGTTTTAAATATTCTTTTTTTTTTATTAGTGAATGCTTGCAGTTTAATTTGAGGAATTGGTACATCCATAAGGTATCGATAATTTTCAGTTTCTTTACCCTCTTTCTCTTACAGTATTTCAACGTACATACAAAATGTACAATTGTTTTCTTGCTTTTAAATTTTAAAATTTTAAAGACTTACTGGATGCTAGTTCTTTATCAGTGGTGTTCATAATGATGTTCTCATTCTGTAGTTTGTCTTTCATTCTCTTCACAGTGTCTTTGGTAATGTGGAAAATATTTTTTAAATTCTCAAAAGTCAAGTTTACTGTTTCTCCCTATAGAATGTACATTTTCTTTTATATTTTAAGAAACAACTACCGAACCCATCTCCACCATCAAACCAAACCCACTGCCACATCCAAGGTCAGCAAATGTTGTTTATATGTTGTCTTCAGAAGTCACATGCTTCTGTGTTTTATATTTAGGTTTATAACCCATTTTTTGAATTAAATTTTGTGAAAGATGTGATTTTTTTGCACACAGTTTTTTTTGTACCAGGGATTGAGCTCACTACCTGGTGCTTGCCAGGCAGGCATTTACACCACTGAGCTAAATGCCCAGCCCTCTCCTAAGTTTTGATAGTTGATTGTGTAACAAAAGTTCTGATTAAAAGAAGTCATTAGTTTTTTTTATTGAATTGCCTTTGTTGTTTATCAAAAATCAGTTTGGTTACGTTTGTTACAGTCTACTTTTAGGCAATTTATTATGTTCCATTAATCTTTGTGTCTATTTCTTCACTCGTACCGTGTTCTCCTGGTTACTGTAGGCTTTTATTAAGTCATGCAATCACATAATGTCAGTTCTCACACACTATTCTTCAATATTTTGTAGTCCATTCTGGGACTTCTTCATGTAAGAAGACATTCTTACATGTAAGATTTAGATTTGTAACATTCTTCATGTAAGATTTAGATTTAGCAGGATACCCAGGGAGGATGTGGAAGCAAGCTCTAGCCATCCATCAGGGTGTGAGGGGAACAAGGGGAGAGGCAAAGCCCACACTGGGAAAAGAGGATCTGGTGTCACTTGCCTGTTTCTTCACAACCCTCAACCCAAACTTTAGCTTCTGTGATGCTCCCCCACAGCAGCCACCTTAGGAGATTCTCTTATTGAGAACAAATAGGGCATCTAAGATCAGAAAGGAGGGATCTGGGTTCCCAATTTGCATATGCAATATTCACTGCAAGCCTTCCAGAAGATTCTGATTTCAACCTGACCATCATTGAAATAGGCCTGAAAGCAGCACTTCCCAGGCACTTAGGTTCTAGTCTGGGAGAGCTCCCCCTTATGTATTGGTCCCTGTGATGCAGCACAGGCCATATTAAAACAAAGATTCCCTTTGGTAGTGTTCTTATTTTTTTTAAGTCAGGTTATTGATTTGCATAAGCTGCTGAACTGTTTTTTTCTGTGTGGGGTGGGGCAGGGGCAGGGGCAGGATCTTACTTTGGTGCATAGTGCTTTGAAATCACTTATATAGTCCAGGCTAGCTTGAACTCATGGATATCTTCCTGCCTTAGCTTTCTAAGTGCCGACATAACGTATATCACCACACTGGCTTAATTATGATTTTTATCTAACATTCATTCTTTAACAAAACTTCAAAGTTAAGAAAAATAGACATCATGACAATATTGAAGTTTTCAATTAAAAACACAGAATTTGTCTTCAATCATTTAGAACTTTGATTTTTTCTAATATATAAAACAATTTATACATTTAGTACGTATTTTATTGGACTTACATTTAAATTTTCTTTTGCTGATAATTTAAATGGCACTGTTTTTAATTTTGAATTCCAATTTTCCATTGCTGAAATACAGGACAGCACAAAACTTCCTGTATTGATGTTGTAGCAGATGAACTTCTTGTATTCATTTGTGACTTTGAAGAAGTTCTACCAGCCTTTGCTAGAAGCAGTAGAACTTCCAGTATAAAGCTGAATACCAAAGTGAGTAGAGACATCTACTTCATTCCTCATCTTAAGGGGATAGAGTCCAGTTTTCCCTCACTTGATATATTATCTCCAGTTTTTAAAAAATGTTCTTTATCAAGTTGAGGGGTCTTTCTCTATTTCTAATTTACTACAAAGTTTTTTATTTTTAATTCGTGTGCGGGTGCTGTATTTTGCCTCCTTTCTGAATCAAATGGTATGACAATTAAATTCTTATTCTGTAGCTGTCTTAGTTACTTTTTCCTCATTGTTGAGACAAAATACTTGACGCCCAAAGTTAAGGAAGGAAAAGTTTATTTCTTACAGTTCTTGGAGGTTTCAGCCCATACTCAGTTAGCTCAGAGGAAGGGTGGAGTGGCGTGGCTGTTTGTGTTCTGCAAACAGCAAAAGGGAAAGCTGGTAAAACAGAGAGAGACACACCTTCTTTAGGCCTTTACATTATATGCTGGCTCCGCCCCTAGGTGGGTGTAGCATTTACACCACCAATCTGAGCATTAGACAATGAGCCAATCACAAACCTAGATTTGATAGGGTCCATATTTGAGTAAGGCTTGGAGGGCCACTGATATAAACTGTGACAATAGCCCTGCTGATTTGAAGACTGCATTCATACTGGTTTTCCAATGCAGAAGCAGTTTTATACACCTGGAAGAAAATTCCAACTATTCATGATGAATAATTATTTCTACACATCCCTGAATTGAATTTGGTAGTGGTTTTTGTGAAATTTCTTGCACCTCTTTTCATGATAAATATCGATTTGCAGATTATTTTCCCTAGTGATATCTTGATCTGTATTTAATATTTTTGTCACAGTGTGTCATAGAATGAATCAGGAGACTTTCTTTTGTTTCTATTTTATAGAAGAGACTGTAGAGAACTGATAAAGTTAAATGTAAAATTTACCATAAATTATTTGGTTTTGTTAATTTTTTTAATGAAAACTTGATCATTACCAGAGTAATTTTTTTCATAGTTATGCATCTGTCAAGATTTTTTATTTTTCCTTGTATGAATTTTAGTAGTTTTAATCTTTTAAGGAATTATCAATTCCATCTAATTAATCAAACTTTTATGCATAAAACTCATTGTATTTTTCTTTATAATCCTTTTAATGTTCATGTGCTTAGAATTAATATCACCTCTTTCATGTGTCTGTCAGTAATTTGCCTTTTCTCGTTTTTCTTTGTTATTTACTTGGTTTGCTTGATTTTATGATTTTTTGCCTTTTCCAAATACAAGCTTCAAATATGTTATAACTAAAAATATTACTGATTTATTTGAGTAGTTAATATATGCTCATGATGTCATTAAACACAAAAAACTGTACAAAATCAAACAAATCTATTTTCCCTTTGTATTTTACAAGTCTTCTTGAAAAGAATTTTTATTAGGTTATTGTATATATTTTAGACATGTTTTCTGCATATAGAAATTTTCATTTTTCCTCAAAAAATTGGCAACCAAATTTTATAGCTCTACTTCATGAGTAATCTGATGTTTGTTGGCCATACTTAGTAAAATAGGAATTTTTCAAGACTCATAGCTGTCCAAATATAGTAAACACCATTTATTTATTTTTGCCACTATAAGCAAAGAGTATAACAGATATTCAGTTATGACTATGTCTTAACTTAGGCATTTGGAAAAATGTCTAAGATTTAGTTAACATGTTTTAGAGAGAAATAAATCATAGTAACTGGAATCCATTTGGGAAGTAACTTGTATTTCCATGAGTGGATATTTTGACAGTTATAATTTCTCAGTTCCCACAGTGTAGACTAGTATTAGCCTAGAGAAGTTTCAAACAAAATGTTCCACTAGAAATCATCTAACTTCTGTAATCACCTTTAAGAATTTCTCTACTATTTTCCGTTAAAAAAATAGTTGTCACATATGATTTCTTGTCAAGTGACTATACATAAAAATGTTTCTAAACCTGATTTAATTTTTTGTTTTCAATCTTTTAGTCATAGTTTTCTCATATCTTTTTTACATTAATCCTGACAAGACTTTTATATTTATTTGATCAGATTTCAGTGAATGTTTCTTGGTACTATTGGTTACTTTAAGTTTTCATTTTATGAAGGGTTATATATATTTTTTAACTTTTCATCAGTACCAGGGATTGAACTCATGACCGCCTGTTTGTAAGGCAGGTGCTTATGCTGCTGAGCTAAATCCCCAGCCCCTGAAGGGCCATATTTTGACTGTTCTTGTGTGTTTGTGGTTATCTTTCTGATAATTTTAAAATTACATCATTACTTTACTGTTATATTTTTGGATTATATCCTCATTATTATAACTTGCACACATTAATTTCTGTCTTCTATAATTAAACACTGTTCTGAAAAGTATTAGAACAATGTGATCTTTCCTTTTTTCTGATGTTTATATATAAATGATTTGATATTGTTACTTGTATATTCATAGGTTCTGCACATTCAGTGGATAGTATTGTTATTTATTTTTGCTTATTTCTCCAAGACAGTGAGTTTTCATTGGTTGCACATCTACATTTCAAGAATGTTTTAATCATTTTTATTTTATATTATATTTTTTTTATTTGCTGTGCTTCCATCGTATCAATTTATGCAGTCAAGTTTTCCATATCTATCATATTTTCCAAAATAATTTGGGCAATTTTATTTTAGTTTATTCCATTTAACTTTATTTAACTTCAAGATTCTTTACCATATCATGTACATACATAATATGTGGAGAGAGTATATTCCCATGTATAATGAAAGAAAATAAGAATTGTCATTTATCTATCAAAACTGCTCTAAAAACATTTAGTTACATCAGGTGCAAATGAAGAGAGAAAGTCACTGAGACAGGAGATTGTGTCTGCAAAACTTTTTGAAATAACAAAATATGTAATCTTAGCTGGTGAAAAAATTTAAAAAGTGGTGAACAGAGACACTGTGTTAAATTTATGATTTTTGTTTCTCCAAGGCAATATACTAGACTGTTTCACACTTTGCTCTTAATTCCTGTTATCAAGTCCCTTTACAACTGAGTAATTATTGGAACTTTTTACTTAATACTTTATGGGTTGTTCCTTATACTTTTGATGGCTGGTATTATGTGGATTTTTAATATTGCTCCTAGTAATTTTCAACTTCTTTTTCTAGAGATTTTGATGCTTGATGGGGTGATTTTATTTAAATGACTGATTCTTTATTAGTCTTTTAAAATACATCACTGTTTTATTATTCTGTGATAATTTCAGAGCTTTACTTTTTGTATTAAAAGACAGACTATAGAGAAGCCTGAAAATTTCTTGACAGATAGAGATGAAGAGTAAGTCAGGGTGGTAATATTTTGTGGATTTCTCTTTCAGAAAGATGTACTTTCTGGGTTTGAAAGAATTGTGTGTATGCTTTAAGACATTCCCGATATTTTTATTAAACTTAAACAAGCAACAAAAATAACAAACCTTGTTTCAGAATATTGTAAGATGGAGTGTAGTAGAAAACAGGCTTACAAAAATTCTCATCTTTTTACAGGTTGTTTCCTCCTGAAAGGAACACAAAACTTTATCTGTGTTTTCAGATGTTAGCTGTTTCCTTTTCCAGGAAATTTTTTATTTGCTTTCTTTTTTTCGTGTCCAATATTTTTGCACCCTATACCACTTCTTCCTCCTATAGGAAACTGACAATACTTGCATTTGAAAGAAGTTTTATATTTTATGGTTCCAAGTTTCAAGATCTACAAGACTTTAATCAGATAGTCTCAAGAAAATTGGATATATCAAGGCTAAGTTCCTTAAATATAGAATGATTCAAGAGTTACTTGAAAGGTAGTTTGGATGAGACTGTGTATGAGACCAGTAAATATGTTGATGACTTAAAATAGTACTTATTAGTCTTTATTTTTCTTTCATCAGTCTTTATGTCAATCCTGAAAGTGCAGTCTTGAGAAAAATGTTGACCTCTCAAGGAAAACTGAGATAACAGGAGAGATTTCTACTTAACTGCCTGAAAGAAATTAGTTAATGAGGGTCTTTCTTTAAAATTATTGTTTTGAAGGTGACTTTCATAGTGAGAAGATCTAAAATTAAATTGATTATATTAAGAATAGTTTTTTGTGTTGTTTCAGCACATTAACCTGCAATTTTAAATGGGATAATTTAGAAAGATTTTGAGAAATGACTCATTTTTGCTATGACATTTTTAGTCCTAACAGTTAAAATGAGTCTGAAAGTTCTTTTATAAAGAGCAAAAATAAATAAATTTGTTTTGTTATGTTAACTGAATATCTGTTACTAATCCTACTTGTTATAAATTTCAAATATGACATTAATTTATTTCGGTAGTTTGTACCATGTTGATGCTGGTTTACTAAGATAGAAAAAAAGCCATAACAAACAAACCCCAAAACCCCAAACTAGACAAACAAACAACAACAGAAGATCATTAGAAGCAAGTTCATTATTGATAAGGCTCTACTACGATGTTGCTTCTATTAAAAACTGAAAAGTCTTTACAAATTGAAACATTAAAGAAATGTAAAATTTATGTTTTTCACATAAAATAGTTCAAGTGTGGTAGTTTTAGTCTGAATTATATAAGAATAGTTTTGAAAATATAAAATCTTCATAGCATTATTAAAGATCATTGTGTAGAGAAACTGACATATATATGCTTCAAGATGAAAAGAATAATAAGGCTCTTAAATCTTTAAAATTTAATATCACATTTTCTTCCTAAAATGTGCTCATTAGTCATGCCAAAGAGGTAGAAACTTTGCTGTTGAAATATTCCATGTGTTTGCAAATATTAACTTTCTTTTAGGTTCAAAGGATTCTAAAAACATATTTAGTGTGTGTGAGTAAAACATTATATCTTTTGTTTGGCAACTGAGAATTTTAATCATTGCCAGTCATTAAGCATTATTTCATACCACTAGATTGTCATACAGAGTAGACTAAAGAAAATTCTACTAATTTATTAGAAAATCCTGTTTTACTCTTTGTTTAATTTGCTTCTAAATTTTGCTCTCATCAACAAAGATCTGCAATGTTTAATTCTGTGAATCCTGGGTGCTGCAGAATCACCATAGCAAAGGCACAACTTCGATATTTCACTCCAAAAATGTCAATATTTTCTCTCAAGGAAAAAGAAGTGCACCCTGATGACAATAATTAGGAAGACAAAGAGAAAAAGTGATTGAGAAAAACTGTTATGAAGCCCCAGATCTGATTTAAGTATGTGAGCAGCATTTTACTCTCAGCTCAGTTTGAGACTGCTGGAGAATAGTAAAAGAGGTTGTTAAAAGTGGGTAGTTAAAAGTATCAGGTCATTAGAATTTATGTCAGCACTGCTGTGAAAGGGAGGCATTTTTCCTCCTAAGTCTGAAGTGTTGTTTTGGCCCATTGTCAGCTGGAAAACAGATGTCTTATAGGAGAGATGTTTGGTACACTATATCACCTAGTGGAAGATGGGGCTTCATCCTATCGAGGGGAATGGGGAATTGTATATCTCTGATTTAACCATCTGTGGATGCCTTTTTTAGGGATGTGTGGACGTTTTATTGAATGCCAGGCATTTTTTCAGGAGACAAGAATCATCAAGATTGATGATTCTTGCAATTGTTCTAGTGATTTAAACTCACAATTGATTTGCTTTCATTATACAAAATCCTATATTTTTACAATGAACTATTTGTACATGATAAGTGAATCAATAATTGCTAATTATCATTCACTTAAAATCTTATTCAGTATGAAAATTGTGGATTATCTTTTTTTTTACATTTTAGGCGATTATTCTCACATGCTTTATACTTACACTGTTGAGTCAAGGATGAATTGTTACTGGAATTGTGGGGTGTTTTTGTTTTAAAGTTGCTTTAGATTTTTGGTGACCGCAAAACAAAAAAACACAGATTCTAATAGATGACAATACAATCTCTCTTTGCAAATATCCCTTAATAATGTGCTCATAATAGTAACGATGGTTGTTAGTTTAAAATACTTACTTTCTTATTTTGGCCAAAGAAAATATGGAGTTTATGTACTTCACAATATATTTTGTAACCTAGAAAACAAAAAGCGAGAATTCTTGGTAATGATTGATCTTACATGAAATAAAATAAATAAATAACATTTCACTTATTTCCAATAATTGGCTGCAGTCTTTCTTCAGACTTCAACTTGAAGTGCCAAGTAAACCAGACAGTATAGAGCAGCAAGGCTTGGTAAGAAAAAGATTTTATTCAATGTGATAATAAAATCTTTCATTTACTCCATTTTGTGATATTTGAATACTAAGACAAATGGCGGTGAAGATTATGAAACAAAGGAGAATTCAGAAATAACTAAAATCCTTATTGTCTAAAACGATGCTTCTTAAGTTTTTCTTCAAATCCGTGACATCAGTTTATTTTAAATACTTTAAACTGAAAATGTACTAATTCATTTTGGGTTTGCCTGTTGTTTTATGAAGTTTAGAAGGCCATATTTTAATAAAAAGCAAAACAAAAATTAAAGCTCATATGTTTGGAAAATTTATGACCTCATTTCAGTTCCTCAGTTACCTGAAACTCGTGATGACTTGCCAGAATCTAGTATAAAGTTTGAAAAACCTAAAGAGCTTTCCTGAGAAATAATCCCATCCTTTGATGAAAACTGAAAAATAAGCATCTCAGGAAAAGAATATAGTAACATTCTTTACTGAATCTATGATCATCTGAGATTGATCATTGTGACTTTTCCACGATACTTAAGGTTTAAGTTTGGAGAATTAATATTATATGATTTCTGTTTAAGAAAACTGTCATGTCAGAATGGTTTCCTCTTATGAACAAATTTAAATTTTGCAAGCACCCAAGGTTTCTTTATTTAAAACAAATCCATTTTGTGCATTTTGATTATTGGTGAATGAGGGTAGTCGTAAAAGCTTGCCACAATATTCTTGTCAATTGAAAAAACCTGACACGCTGTGGAAAAGAAAAAGTCCTAATGATTTCCCAGTCTTAGACATGAGATGATAAAGAACATTTTTATAACACTGACTTATTGACAAGTCAGAGAGCTTGGGAACTTCTGTAGTGAATAATGGACATTTCATATAGAATGCAGGCACTGGGTGAGAGACAGTGAGTATTTAATGCTACAGCTGCATTTAAATTTCTCAAATGCGGGATGTACAATTCTAAATTGTACTGTTAAACATTAAATTACAGACAAAAAACTTTACTCTGAAACATATTGCTGTTTTTATGTATAAAACTTTGGTACTAGATACTTAAAAATATCTAGTAAAATATAGAAAACACTCTATTATTTTGTGATTTTCTAGAAGCTTTTACCCAAAATTCTGATTATTATGTTTGAAGACTAAGCCTATCCAAGAGTAAGAGGACAAATTTTAAAGATGCTACATATATTTTAAAGCCTTATGGAAATTTTAGGCTTGTTCTAATTAGAAAACAAAGAACATTCTAAGTCTTCCATTTCACAGGAAAGTTAAATTTATCCTCCCTTATTTGGGAATTAAAGATATAGTACTATGCCTTGAACACAAGACGGTATATTTGTATATTTATATTAATGATTAATTCTGATAGCAGAAATAATTGTCTCACTTGTTAGGTTTCAATGCCTTAAACAATTTAGAAAGGCAATTATTGATGATTCTTGCAATACTGCTCCTGGTCAAAAAAATTTTTTACCAACTAACAAACATCCATTGCTTATCTGACAACATATTAAAAAGAAACACGTGAGTAATTGCACTCCATCAGAAAAATTGATTATCCATCCATAGTTTTGCACCTCAGTTGTCTTTTGTAATGTATATCACCTTGGCTGAAAGCACACTGTCTGATACCACTTTTCTACACCTATATTCATTTTATCATCTGCTTTCAATGAACTGCTTGATATATAGATTTCTGCTGTAAAAATCAATCTTATAATACATGTTTGCCATACATAAGTTTCCAACTGCTTTGAAGCTATCGATTGGCAGTTCTTAAGAACTTACTAACTTTAACAGCAACATCTCAAGTTTGTTAAAATGCTCAAATAGCCGTTTGTAGCCTGTGCTTGGAAAGGACAGTGATTTCCATCTTTTTATAAAATAGAGATTAGTGTTCATTCATACATATTCAAGTCTGTTTGTGTAGCTTCTGCCACAATACATGAACCCAATCTGTTGTGCAGTTATTTTTCCCTCAAGCACTTATCTTCAACACTATGTCAACTTGCACTGCACACACAAATTCAATCATCCTGCATCTATATCTATATCTATCTATCTATCTATCTATCTATCTATCTATCTATCTATCTATCTATATGCTTAGATAGTTGTCAGAGATAGAGAAATATAGTTCAGTTTTCTCATAGAGTCTTATATTTTCAGGCATTTACACTGTAATTAAAGCTTCCCAAACGAATTACTTTTGGTTATCTTAAAAAATAAAAACAATTGCCTAAAGCATGATGATTGGTCTATAGGTGTACTTTCACAGAAGGTCCCAGGGCTAGCTTGGAAGAATAAAAGCCATTTTTACTCTCAAAAAATGTTAACTTATTTATATTTTCACTGGAGGTGTCATAAAAAGTGCTGAAAAAAATATGTAACCATAAAATGGCTCTGCACACAAAATTCTAGAACTACAATTTAAAGCACACTATTAAAGCATTTTGTAATCTTGGGCGAAAACATGAAGAGAGTCAGTTTTCACAATTTTAGTTTGTAAAAGTGGAAACATTTAAGATCTGCGATATGTATTGTTCACCTGTTTTTACTTGGCTTAGTGCCTTACATTTTATCTACCTTTGAGGCTTCACTGCCTCTCTAACATGGTGAATGTTTCAGGATTTATTTTGGCTGTTAAACATGCAAATATTATGTGACCTTACCCGTGTGCCATTATAAAATGTTGTTTTCATTGAAATTGAGAGTAGAATGATGGTAACTCGAAGCTGGTGGAAAATAGCAGGGAGAGACAAATGAGGAAAGACTGAGTAGATAAAAATAAGAAATTTTGCTATGTTCTTGTACAGTTAGTTGAACACAGATAACAATAATGTACTTTATATTTCAAAATGCTAGAAGGTTGAATATTTTCACCACAAAAGAGAAATGTGGACATAGATCTTTTTTCACATCATTTAAATATTACATAATAAATGCAAATATTGAAGCATTATTATTTCCCCAAAATATATATGTATCAATTAAAATTTGTGTATCAATTACAATTTAAAACTAAATTTGCAAAACACCTGAAAGAGAAAAATGTTCAATTTTTCCATTTATATTTTGTCTCCCATTTTAGCACTCTAATACATAATATTCTCAGCAAAATTTGCTTTCCTCTTTAAACATTTTTTTCTTCCTTTCAATAAGCCTCAAATACAAAGACTATACTCATATCTGGAAAAAACAGATTTTCTAATTTGCCTCAGGGAAGATTAGGAAGTATTGTGACATAGCGGCTTCTACAGTTATTAACATATATTTTTTTTTAAATATTGCCTTAAATTCACATGAAAAGGACAGGCAGTGAGCCAAGTGAAAGTGGTCTGTTTTAATTTTATTTCTTAGCAAATGAATTCAAATTAATGTGTAATATCTTGCCTTTTTCTAGACATAGATCTTATACTTATTCCGAAAGTTAATACACAGTATTTTCTAGTGTGTCTGTATGTAGAGGAATGAATAGAAACTATATTTGAAAGTGAGGTATATTGACCTCTATATTCCATGTTTGCTATTACCTTCGTACCTTACACTGAGATGTTAAGGGCAAGAATCACCTTATAAGTAAATAAATAACTAGTTCTTAAAATGCAATTCTGTCTTCCTCAGATAGTTAATAAAATCAGGAGAGAATAACAGGAAAAACTCGGTCCCTTTTGGAATAGAGGAGAGCTTACAATTAATATGTAGGAACCATCAAAAATAACCCTAGACACAGAAGATATAAAGACCACATAATGAGTCAGTTTGCAAATGTATTTCATAAGTATTGTTGGTTCTGGAGAATACGTATATTAAATCCTATAAAGGCATGGGCTGGGATACAGATGATAGCTATAACATTTAGATAGCCTTAAAAATTGAATAGTACTTTTAAATAGCTTCATGGCAGGTCTACCAATATTACCTCATCTAATTGATAACAACGAAAAAGTAAAAGAATCACAAAGAAAGTTAGGCATTGTTATACACACCTGTAATTTCAGCACTTGCTTTGAAGCAGGAGGATCTTTGTGAGTTTGATTGAGAACAGCCTGGGCTACAAAATGAGTTCAAGGCCAGCTCGAATTTCATAATAAAATCGTGCTTTAAAAAGACAGATCAAAATCAATCAGTCAAACAAACAAACAAACAATAACACAAAAGAAATCACAGATACAACTCATATAGCAGATATTTAAAAAATAAAACAATGCATTTTAATTAATATAAAAGGTAAATGCGACTTGAGAAAGCAGAGCCTTTGTATATATGAATGCAAAATTGTATCCACTCATTATATCCCAGGATGAAAAATTAGATTTTTTTTCTAAAAGCAAAAACAAGGCAAGGATATAATTTCTTACCATTTCTGTTTAGCATTTTGCTGAGGGTTCTACCTAACACAAAAAGAAAAGTAAATAGAAATGTATGTGCATACTGGGAACAAAGAAATAAAATTACCTTTGTTTGCAAATGGCATGTTTGTCAATGTAGAAAAGTGCAAAGAATCAACAAAATTCTATGAAGTGGTAAGTAATTATGTAGTTTATAAGATATTTTACAAAATTTCAAGTTAACATATAGGATTAATATACAAAATCAGTTGTTTTCCTGTACATCAGCAAGGGCTAATTGGAGCCTGAAGTTAAAACGTAACAACATGTATTTTAGCATCAAAAATAGAAATTGAAGTAAATCTGACAAAATCTCTGAGAAGAACTCTATGAGAAAAAGTGCAAAACTTGTATGACAAAAATCAAAGAGAAAGCATATAATGGAGAAACAGTCCATGTTTAAGATAAAAAGATCAGAGTTGTAATGATGTTAGCCCTTCCTAATTTCATCTATGGATTTAATGCAATCTGAAGCAGGATAGTATAGCATTTTGTAAGTATGACCAAAGTGATGCTAAAGTTTACATGGAGAAGCAAAAGATTCCAAAACTTGCATATAGCTGAAGAACAGAGCTGGAAGCCTAATACCACCAAACTATAAAATGTGATATAAAGCTATCAAGAGAGGGAGATGTAGTCAAACAGATTAATGAGGCAGAATATAGTGCCAGAAATAGATCTGTGTAAATAAACTTATTTGACCTTTGAAAAAGGAGAAATGACAGTTTATTGGAGAATATCATCTTTTCTGCAAACCTTGCAGGAATAAGATCCAAACAGAGACCTACTTTTCACATGCAGAGTTAATTAACTCAAAGTGGATTATCGACAATTGGAAAACAAAAATAAGAATCCCAGAACATAGTATAAGAGAAAAATCTGGACTTATTCAGGGTTTGGAGATGACTTTGGATATAGTACTAGGCAGGAAATTCTTGTTGATTATAATAGCACGGATGATAGTGGAGATAATTATCTTAAGTGAAGTATACACTGTGTGAATGACTTGTATGTGGAAGTCACATGGAACTGAACCTCTGAAAGCAGAGAAGGAACAGTGGTTGGCAGTGCACCAGGGTGAGATTAGGAGCTGGTGAAGGGAGGGAAGTTGACAGATACATGGCACGTTTCAGTTAAGAGCAAAAAATATAAATTTATTGCACAGCAGAATTATTATTCATTAATTTTTCAGTTTTTATGTTCATTAATACATATCTACCATACAAAATGGTAGCATTCTATGTGTAGAGTTGGTACATGTACAAAACACATCTCAATATTTTCACCTCCTCCTCTCCTTCCATCTCTATCCCTTTCCCATCTGAAGATCTGTCTCCTTACTTATTATTTGTCTTGTGTTTTGTTTTTTATTTGTATTTTGAATTTCTTATATAATGAGAAGTCATGTAATATTTAAATTTGGCTGTATGATTTATTTCACTTAATATTATGGTTTCAAGGTGTAAGCATTTTCCTACAGATGGCTCAATTTTATACTTCTCATGTATGTAGTTAATTATGTATTGGGCATTTCAAAATTGCTCAAATAAGCCGGGTGTGGTGGCTCACGCCTGTAATCCCAGCACTCGAGAGGCTGAGGCAGGAGGATCCTTGCAAGTTCCAGACCACCCTGGGCTACAAAGTGAGCTCAAGGCCAGCCTGAACTGCATTACTTACTGACTGTATATATGATCTGGCGCCCAAAGCTTGATGATATCACTCACTGGAGCCACAGGAATATGTTGCTGATGGGAGTACAAAGATTATCAACACTCTGAAAGACAGTTTTTCATTTTTTTTACAGAATGAAACATACTAATGCTAAGATCTAGAAGATTTGCTCATTACTATTCACCAAAGGAGTTACAAATTTCTATGCACACAAAAATCTAAACAGATTTTTGTAGTTTTAATTGTTGAAACTTAAATTTTGAACTTGTAAAAAGAAAGGAACGATCCTTAGAAAACAATAGGGACATCAAACATATATTCACTGAACAAAAGAAGCCAATCTGAAAAGACTACATAATGTTTGATTCTAATTATAGAATATTTATGCTGTTGAAAGCATGGAAGCAGTAAAAGGGTCAGTAGTTGCCCACAGTCTAGGAAAAGGGAAGGTGGGCAAGGAGAATTTTAGGGCAGTGAAATTATGCTGTAGGATACTCCAGTAGTGATTAGCTGTTGTTATACATTTGTCCAAACTCGCAGAATGTACAACATAGAGTGGACCCAAACTCAGACTCTGAGCTTTAATGAATAACAGTAATATAGGCATGCTGTTATTTACAACAAATGCACCACACAAACAATGTATTAATTGTAATGAGGGAAATTGAATGTGTGTTGAGGGATGTAAAAGAAATCTGTAACTTTCACATATTTCTGCAAAGCTGAGTGCATTGAAATGTACTTTTTGTATGTATAAAATACATTTGCAATTCAAGTAAATAATTTTCTGTGAAAACATATAAATGTTTTGAATTTTAAAAATTTCCATACAAATAACCATAGATATATTGATAAAATTTTCAGATAATTTATTTGAAAGAAATTTATATACTCATGGATTGTCAGATTAAATTATTCTAATATTAAAGAATCCAAAAATATATGAAGTAATCTATAAACATATAACTTGTATAGAAAGGAAGTTTCAAAATGGTTTTATATATTTCAAAAATGGTTTTGTAAATGGTTTTATAAATTTCAAAAATATCAAATTTCAAAATATAGCAAGAATAATAAAATAATTATATCTTATTTGTACATATTGATAGAAAAATTTTAAATTATTATAATACTAGAACATCAAATTTAATATTATTAAATTGTCATTAAAATATATTGAATTTTCTTGAAATTATATTAAAATGCAAATTCAATATTAAGTTTACCAAATATATATTTCTCCAAAAATATAAACTTAGTTTAATGTATCATTTTATAAAATGCATCATTTATTGAATGTAAAATTACATAATAAAGCATAAAAATAGATATTTTGAAAGATGTGGAAATAATATTTGCTCAAGATATGAGATTCAGTGAAAAATATAGACTTTTTAAAAAACTGATTATAGTAAAAATCATATTGCCATTAATCCCCTTTTAAATGATCCCCATCATGATGCACACACTTAATCTATAGATTCTGCTGCTTTCTGAAGCAATTCTTTAACTTTTGCAAGAGTATTGTTAGCTGTGCTTTTGTGGCTGCCTTGATTCTCTGAATCAAGGCGAAATGCTTTGTGGTCATCATGACTTTGAGAACAACCTGAATTTTCATGGTACTAGATCTGGTGAATAAAGTGGATAAAAACACCCTGTAATTTTTAATTTGAGAGAAAGAATCACAAATACTTTTAATTGATTCAGGACATCAAGGCAGTCATAAACAGAAAGCTATTTAAAAGGACTAGAAAAACGGATTCAGAAAGTGGCAAGGAAGAGAGGAAAGTGTGCTCACAGTGAGAGGGAGTGTTTTGAGGACACATTGATGGCATCATTTTTTGCTATAATACTTTAAAAAAACATTCATGGTACATTTTGATCACCCATGTATGCACACATTTACATACATATTTACTAAAATGGAAATATCCTTTTTGTAATGAAGCAATTATTAAGCATAACCATGTATTACATTAGAAGTAAAATTTGTCCAATATTTTTCAAAGTAATTTTGACCTAGAATCACATGGCAGCGTGAATGCCAGTGAAGATATTCAGAGATTAACTGCAAGAGTGTATGCAAGTTTATCCAGAGAATTAACCTCAAAGCTAAAAAGTGGTATAGAGTTTTATAATTCAGATCTAAAATTCTCTAGAAGCCTCATGTATTCATGGATAGGGCTTTTGGAAAGTGATCTAGAACATGGGAGCACTGTATTCACCAGGAGATTAATCAATTGATCCATTTGTAGCTAAATGAGCTGTTAGGAGATGAGGTGTATTTAAAGGGTATCGCTAAGGGTGCACCTCTGGTAGGTTACATCTCTAAGGTAGAGTCTGACTGGAAGACACATTACTGGGCATATCTTTGGAATATATATTTTCCTCTCTGTCTCCTGTTTTTCCTCTCTGCTACTTGGCTGCCATAGGGATGGCCAGCTGTCCTCTGCTAGGCCTCTCTCTTATACCATTTCTCCTTTGGTGCCAACCGAGCATTCACTGAACTCCCCCAAACCAAAATTGTGAGCCCAGTTAAACCTCACCTTTAATGGTAGGTATCAGGCTACCAAAATGACTAATACAGATTTACAAGGACTAGTTTGATTGTATACATCATTACTTAATATGTGATAAATTTGATAGATATTTTAAATTATAAATGCTGCACAATTTTATCTACCTTGGTTAGCTGATTTCACATATTCAAAATCTAAGAAATGTCTTACAGATAGCTTAAGATAGCTCAACCAGAAAACAATAGCACTATAAATTTTGGGCTCCTAAATCAGCTACTACTTTCTGACTTCACATTCAGATTTTGAGTGAAAGTATGGATTTATTGGTGCTGTTACTTATAATTATGACAAAGATTATTTGAATATGAAATGATATTATACATGTTTAGTACATTGAAATGATAATGTTTCTAAATATTCATAGAAATATTTTCTTCAATTTTGAATTGAATTCCTATTTTCTTTTTTTTTTCCTTCCTAAAACTTTTTTGGGAGTTGGCAATTATTGGTGTCTTTCTGAGAAATTATCCAATATTTCAACTCAATATCTATAGTATTTTGTCACATGTGTATTTGGTTATTGAGTCATTGAGATATACTTTTATTTAGACTTTTCTAATTATGCGAATTTTAGAATTTTAGGATGGTACACAAATCTAGATAAGATGCAATCAAAGAAGACTAATTTTCAGAAGGGAAGATGTTTAAAGGAATTCAAATTGTAATGATTTTTGGTTTAATTTTGGCCAGTTAAAATATGTGTACATGATTTTCTTCATTTTTGAATAAATACATTTAGACAAATAGGTGGTCTATTTGTCTAGTATTCTCCTGCTTGTCATGGATTTTTTCTTGGTTGAATAGATAATCTAATGATAGTTAACAAAAAGTCTGTTTCTGTTTTTGTCAGTTATATTAGAGCTTTTCTGTGACTTAAATTAATTTTTCCCTTTACTTTTGACTAATGAATGCTTTTTCTCACTTCTTTTATATTAATAAATCTTCTGTCTCTGTTCCTCAGCCATTCCATCCAGGTGCTTCAGGTGACTGATTTCTTCTTCCCTTCCCAGTATGCCTTTGAATGATTTCATTCACATAGTCTTCTTCTGCTTACGCAATTCTCATGTAATAAAAAAGTATGGCCTCAAACTGACTTGTTTTTCAAACTACTGTCTACTGTTACTTGTTTTTTCTACTTTATTGTCAAAATGTCAAGGGTAGGTTCCTATCCTGTATTCTTTTGCATATTCTTTATCTTATACCTAATTTTAAATTAAATACTCTGGAACACAAATCTGTTCTACCCTTTAAAAACACAGGGAAATTAATTCTAAAAAAAGTAAAGTGCATGCAACAATTTTTAGAAAATTTCTAGGTCTACAATGAAACTTACCATAAACCCTAGAGAGGAGTGGCTTTCAAATTTCTTTTTGCTGAAAAGAATCACTGATATGTCTTGCTAAAATGTAGGTAACTGTTTTATCCAAAAAAATATGTCCACAGACTCTTGTGACAGAAGCTTTGAGAATTAATATTTTCAATAAGTGTCTTTGGAATGATAGAATTCTATCGATATCTTCTCCAAATATCCAGTCTTGTATTTACTCCATGAAATATGACTGTATTTGTCCTGGTTACTTTGCTTTCATTGCTGAGACAAAATACTTGATGCTCAAAATGAAAGAAAGAAAGATTCATTTAGCTCATAGTTTTTGGAGGTTTCAGTCCTTACTTAGCTGGTTTCAAGATAGGGTGCAGTGGCTGAGGGGCAGCCGTTCATGGCAGCTGCAAGTGACAAAGTGAAAGGGAAAATAAGAGAGAAATATGTCTCAGTCACTCCCTTATATTATATGCTGGCTGCCCACCCTGGGAGGATGCAGCACTCACACCGCTAATCCCAGCACTAGAACCTGTCACACACACACACTAGTTTCAGCGACCTCCATGATTGCATGAGGATTTGAGGGGACACCCAGACACCACCCGTAACAGTATTACTGTGAGGTGATCACCCAGAAATAGTTACTAGTGACCTGAACTTGTATTAAAATATCATTTCAGATTATCAAAATAATATCACAAAACCTTATTGAAAACAGAAGAGGAAAGAAGAAGAGCCAATCAGGAGAATGGGGCAGAGAATAAGGAAAATAAAAACAATCAAAAGAAGCAACAGTCCCAGCACTCTGGGAGGTCGAAGCCCAAGAATCACAAGCTTGAACCCAGCCTGGGCAATTTAGCTGCTTAGGGAGACCTTTTCTCAAAACAAATAGAAATACAGGGGCTAGAGATGCAACTCCCATTTGAAGAACCTAGTTTTGATCTCCATTAATGGAAAAAAAGAAAGGGAGAAGAAGGAGAAAGAGGAGCAGAGGAAAAGAAGGAGAAGGAGAAGGAAAAGGAAGAGGAGGAGAAGAGAAAAAGGAAAAGTCAAAAGAGACTTCAAGAGTGAGAAGCCTTTGGTATGTCCCAGTGGCTCAGAGATGTATACATGAAAAATCTTGAAAAAAGAGCAATGAAGTACACTGAGTATCGGTTTTAAAGCCAGATTAGTGTCAATCTGAGCTCCATGATTTACCATTGTGTTAGTTGATTGTCATTTGGTATGCTATAAAACAATTAGAAGTTTTACTGGAAAAATATTAAAGTTTAATCAGCATGTTTATATTTCAAATCAAGTGTGATATGCTTTTTTCTCCCATGTACTTTCTTCACTCTACACAGAGGTGATGGAGCAAATTTTATGTCCTGCAAAAAGTGGAAAAGTGTTACCCTGTCCATGTGGGATTTCTTGAGTTTCTGACTGAATATAGTATATGCATTTATATTAAACAAGCTAACTAAATTTGTTAGATTTCCACCACTGTGACAAAATATCTAAGGTGAACAATTTAAAAGGAGGGAAGATTTATTTTGGTCCATGGTTTCAGAGATCTCAGTCCATGGTAATTAGCCCTATCTTTCACAGACTGAACAGAGAGAGTGGAGAGTGTGTGGTGGAGCTAAACTGCTCACATCTTGGTGACTGGGACACAAAAGAGAGAGAACAGGGACAGAGTTCCATTATAGTTTTCAAGGACATGTACTTAGTGATTTAAGTCCTTCAAGGAGGCTGCACCTACTACAGTTTTCACCCTGTAACAATAGTGCCATTAACTAGCAATCAAGCCTCCAGTTATTAGCCTTTCAGGATGATTTAAATTCAATCCATAATGGTAAGTATCATAATAGTGGCCTAGTAAATATACTACTTTATCAGTGAAATGTAACAAATAACAGGCTCAGGACTAAGGGTATATAATACTTGTACTATGAGTAGCACTTGTCTGGCAAGCATGAGGTCCTGAGTTCAATTCCTCTTACGGCCCACCCTCAATATTTCTACTATGAAAGCAACATAAAGTTAAGAACTGGTATGCAATCCACAAGGTCACATCATGCCAACAACATACTTTTGTTTTCTTCTTAGCTCGAGGTTGAGCAACGATAAATTGAGGATAACTATAAGTATTCTATAAATTGTTTTTGAAATTAAATGAATACATGTCCTTAAAATTATTGCCTTCAAGTATGGTACATAATAGATATTTAATGAACACTGATTAGTTTCATTTTCTCTTCCCCTACTGATTTACTCTCTTACCTCAGGGATCTATATTTTCCTTTGTTTGATGGTCATCTCATGAACTCATTCAATTATATCTCATTCTCAGATTTAATTCCTTGTTATCCCTAAAAAACCTTACTTTTTGCTACAGCATTTCAATCTTCGACAAAAATAAATTTGATTCTCAGTCATTAAGCAATAAAAATTATAATCATTGCTTCTCAATCATTGTCTTCAGTAAACATGTTAATAAGGCGTGTTAATGGGTTTCTTAATTCATTCTAATTACTTCAAACATAATTCAATAACCTATTATATTTTCTTTGCAATATTTAAAAATCCCCTTAAGTTGGAATCTTACATAATGGCCAATAATAAAGTTTATAATTTATAACTAATAAAGACATTTTATCTTTCTACAGATTTTGCATTACTTTTTGTGGTATAGTTACTATTTCAAAAACAGTCTTACATCATTGTTGAGATTTTAAGTTTAGCTTTATTTATTATTTCCGTATTTTGTAGTACAAAGATTGAATCCAAGAACTTCAGACTGTACATAGTCAACCCTCTTTTAGATATTGTATTTGGAGATAGGGTCTTGA
This sequence comes from Cavia porcellus, assembly GCF_034190915.1. Classification (NCBI taxonomy): domain Eukaryota; kingdom Metazoa; phylum Chordata; class Mammalia; order Rodentia; family Caviidae; genus Cavia; species Cavia porcellus. The sequence goes on along the minus strand of NW_026947484.1, from coordinate 25,232,634 downwards.
TAATTCACTGACTTGCCCAGGTAGGGCTCAGACTTGCAAGTCTCTTGCCTCAACCTTCCAGAATGCTGATGGCATATGGGTATCATGACTGGCAGATTTATTTTTGCCACTTCATGGTAGCAAATTAGTTTTGGAATTTCTTTTTTGCCATACTATTTTTAAGGAAAAGAAATAACTTGTATTATTAAAGTTAAACTATATATAAATATATATTTATCAAATTCTCTTTATCTTAAATTTATATCCATTCAGTGATAATCAGTTTTAAGTGTATTCCACAGCTCAAACACTAAAAACTTTTTGAATAATCAACATTTTACAAAAAAGGCATAGATTTTTCCTTAAGTATAATTTACCATCTTCTTACTCTCATGAATTTATTCTATTGCTTTAGATGAACTATATATCTAATTTGGGAACAAGGGAAAGAATTTTTTAAATTTGAATAATGATCATGCATATATACTTCTACAGACAAGTCTATGAAAACAGAAGAAATAAAATAGCTATTAAATTTTATTTAAAGAACAAGTCTATCACTTTTTTGCATGTAGTACTCATGCATAGGATGCATAGATTTCTGAAACAAGAATTTAAATTAATGTAGCTAGGATGTGAAATTTATATATACAGTTTCATCTGGAATAAGAATAAATGAATTCATTAGAATGATCTATATAAAATCTCTATATTAAGAAAAGGGAGAAGGGTAGTATCTGGGCTGAAAAGAAAAAATGTTTTTATTAATAAAAATCATGTCTAAGAATGGAAAGGATAGAAACTTGCTTTCTTATCCACTCTTTATGATGCAATATCTAGGATTTGACAGTTAAGGTACAATAACTGCAGCTTAACTACAGCTTTTTGGGAAAAAAACAATTTTTTAAGAGTTTATATTTTTCAATGCAACAAAAATTAATGTAAATATATAAGTAGTCAAAAGTAGGGTGGGGAGGGCAATAGGAAAGCAATTTGGTGCCTTGGCAGTTTACAGGGTTATCGATCAAGTGAACACATCACTAGTAAAACTGCAACTATTTCTGCGAGAAAAGTGGCCTTTAACAAAATGACTTTTGGACCAGCGGTCTGTTCTCTTAATTGTTCATCTTGTGTTTAATCTCTTGTTCATCTAATTTATTCTTCTCAGTACTGCCATGCCTTCCTCAGCAACCTCAGATCAACCCACAACACCTACAATTTTCTCTTCAGTGACTTTCAAAATCTTTCAATGTGTTTACTGAATCCCCTCATGAAATCATGGTTTCACTGGACAGTTTCTGCTCTGTCTTACCATCTTACATATCTTCTACATATTTTCCATATTATTTTTCTTTTTCCATATTATTTGCAGGAATGGCATGTACTTTACATTTTTTTCTTAGGAAATTTCAGTGAAGGTAGTTCCAGATATTTTTCATAACTTGGCTTTCTTCACTTTTCATAATTAAACCCATATATATATATGGGTTTATATATATATATGGGTATATATATATATATATATATATATATGGGTTATATATATATATAATTTACCTTACTATATAAATGTGTGGGAAGTTGATAGAACAAAAAGAGAGAAAGACTGCTCTGGCTCACTTATTGACTGAGTTTGGGTGACATAATTACAGACTTGAGTAATAGCATCAACGTATTTGTTGAGATATTGTTCTTAAAACAAGATTTTAAAAATATTTTTATCTAGGGGCTGGAGATTTAGCTCAGCGGCATAAGCGCCTGCCTTGCAAGCAGGCAGTCGTGAGTTCGATCCCCGGTACCGATAAAAAGGAAAAAAAAAATATTTTTATCTAGATTCAATCTGGCTGCACATAACCAATGTATACTGAATTACTTTACAATCAACTAGTATTTCATAGATCATACATTAACTTGTTTTTCTGGAAATGAAATAGTTGACTCAAGAATGCAGGCCAGCATTTAGCATTTAGAATTAAATAAATCTTCCTAAGAAGAAAGAGTGCATATTATACCTGGCAAGGTAATTATTATAAAAACCTTCAAAAGGTAACCAACATTAGAGAATTCTATATAAAAGAGCATTCTTATATACTTTTTAAAAATAGTATAGCCACAATAAAAAGTAGTGTGGCGATTCCTAAAATAATTAAAAATAAAACTGCCACTTTTTCCTATAATCTCACTTCTGGCTATATATCCAAATGAAATAAAAATAACTATACTGAAGAAATAAAGAAATATCTTCAACTCTCATTTTTAAGTAACATTACGCACAGTAGCCAATGCATGTAAGAAATCTAAGCATCTATTAACAGATGAATAAATAATATGGATGCATATTTTCTATAAAATCTAACCTGAATTGTAAGTCACTTGTTCTGCATGTGTTCTGCAAGATGGGAAAAGAGTTCTAATAAATTTTACCTTGATAAACAAGCGATATCTTGCAATACTAGTAGTAATGATGCCAGTGTCACATGTGACAACTGATCCATGCCTCCTCACTGCAAGACTGTGAGTAATGGTCACCTATCAGCAACAAGTTATGGAGCAGAGAAGTAGGAGAAGAAAACTGGAGAAATCCTTCACTTAAATGAGATTCAGAAGATGTGTAAAATGTAGGAAATAATCAAAATTTTACAGAAAATCACCACCTAAATAAGATTACAGCAGTGCTAGCGATGAATATACTTAATAACAATGGAATGTCACAGTTCCAGGAAATCCTCCAGAAGGAAGTAGAACCAAGCCCCACTGAACAGGTTCTTTGTTAAAATTGAATGAAAAGAGGAATAGTCCACTGAGCCAATTGAGAGCAGTGATTCTAACAGTGATAGTACAAGGTGTCCTACACAATAACTCTACTAAATCTTGTCTCTTTCACAGCAGTCTCAAAGATTTTCAAATGTAAGTGCAGGTTAATTTGTTTCATTTTCTTTATATTTTGTATTTTTATTCCTTATTTTGTATTGCAGTATTATAATCATTTTATGAGAATATTTTGGGGTTGTGGAATGAATCATCTGAGTTTCCATTATTTCTTATGAGGAAATTCACTAAGATAAAGAAGTGCCTTGGATTAAAAGCATGTTTCTGGAATGAATTATGCTTGCCAATCAAGGTTTTAATATATACTGCTCACAAATACAGGCTGCCTGTAGGCTATCTCTTAATCTCTAACCATGAATTCTGGGAGATTTTGGGCTTGTGACTCCAAAAATTCCTTATCTCTGCATATTTATCTCATGTATACCTCTGACCAATGCCTCTACACAACACTAATCCTAACCCTAACTAGTTCACTAACTCTAAGTTAGGGATGGAAAAGAAAGATACCTACAAGTAAGCCTTAAGGTAAGCTAATATTCAAGGTTGGAGATATGAGCATAAACAGCTGAGGATAATGAAGAGTTAGAAAAGGAGAGAATATCTGACAGTCAGTTATTGTTAATTGTTCACATCTGGTTGAGAATTAACCTCTGGACTTGATGAAACTTTAGTAGAGTAAGAAAAGAATACGTGAGTCCTGATGAGATTGAGACAATGAGAAATTACAAAAAGCAATAAAAAAAACAAGTACAGAAGTATTTGACTTCTGATAGTTAAGAACTAGTCTATGGATCAAAAATTTTCAGGCACATTTCAATTTGTCTCGGGAGAATGCAATTAACATTCTGTTGAAGAATCAAGTTGAGACTGTTCATGGCCACATAAAATCTCCTAACATTTCTAGAAAGAGAGATTGTAGTAGAGAAAAGCTTTTGTAGATCTTGGTTTCAAATAGACCTGGAAGATAGAGTTGCTATGTGACTTGACAAAAGTTAATTCACAGTTTTAAATTCATTTTATTCAATTTTATTATGGGACACATTGCTTAGCATAAAACCAGAATATAGTTGGCACTAACATGACCTTGTGTTAATATTTTTATTACAAAACTAGTTTTCTTTGTATGTGATACTTTTATTAATGGCATATATTTTTTTTTACCAGTTAAACTTTTCAGAATTTAAAAAAAACTATAATATTTTTTCACCAGTTAAACTTTTCAGAATTTAAAATCTTACCGAGTTTAGCTCTCTCCATCTTTGATAGTGAGCTAGGTAACAAATGGTAGGAAATCCTCTCTTCTTGCTGATTCTTCATAGCAAGTTGCTTAGAAAAGTGGGCCAGCTTCTATTGCATGGTGATTGAACTTTTCTTTCTCTAAAACTCTTAAAACTTGCATGTAGTTAAAGTTATCATGCATCATGGTGTATGGAATAGTGAGTCGGTTGACTCACTATAATTCTATTGACTAAGTTCAGAGTGCCGCTAGTGTAGATAATACAGTGTTGTATGCCAATTTATAAGTGGGGCTGGCTTTTACCTTTGGATTTCTTCAGGTTTCCTGCCCTTTCTTTACCTTCTTTTGAAGTCTATTTCTGTTCTTTTTCCTAATGCTTTTCTTCCACATGTTTTCTCAATATACAGTTAACAATTTTATAATTATGATGAATTATTTTGAAGGTGTTATCAGAATACACATTTTAACATGCAGAGATAATCTGTACTTTATCAGTAAAAGAATATCTGTAAAATCCAGTTTTCACATACCTTTAATAATGGGTTGTTTTAAAACTCATTTGTTAACAACCACTAGAAGCTCTTAAAGCATTAACTAAGGACTTTTGTTGTTGCTGTTGTTAAATTTCAAATCTAATATTATAGGTTGTTATTGAACATTGTGAGTTTGACAGTTTAATTATATCTGTAAGATTATTTCCTGTTGAATCTTTCCAAAGTTATATATTTTAATATCAATGAATATAACTTTAACTTTTATGTTTTACACCTATCTGATAGTTATTAAAGAATGACTCTTGATGTGAAAAAATTTCCTTTTATTTCTAGTAGGATTTTTTATAAAGTATCACTTCCCCCAAAGAATATTTGAATTCTCATTTACATAAGATAAAGAAATGACAGTATAGGAATAGTAGGTCAGTTATGAATATATCTTTTCTATATTGCTTCTCAGTGTCTCTATATGCTAACACTGAGGGCAGGCTTTTAGTTCACACATTCTTTAGTGTCTGCTCTCTATCTCTTAAGAGAACATGGTCATCTACTGCATATCAGACTTCATTCATTTTTGAGGTATAGTTCTAATTTTCTCTTTTTAGTGTTGATTGCTATAAACTGTTCTCCTTTTCTATCTTAATGACAAAAAGAAAAGGATTGTTTGATAGAGTGCTGAGAAGGCTTTTAAGATAAATGACATATTTACATCATTTCTATTCAAACAAAATGGATAATGTATAAATGATAGGAGATAATACTCCATCATAATATGCATGGAGTCCAATTTGATTAATGTTACAGAGTGTTATGTTAGTGTTTTAAAGAATCATAAATCATATGAAATATGACAGGTTTCAGAATCAGATTTTAAAAATTCTAAATGATTTCCTGTGAGATACAGAACTTTAAGTATACATATTAAATATTTGGGTAAAGTTTTTGAACATGCCATTAATGTAACATTTATAATACAATTTTATCTTTAATACTCTGCTTTTCTTTTTCTCCTGATATTTGGAAAGAAGAGCTAGAATCCATTTCAAACTAAAGAGAAAATTCAGCATAGACTCTTTCTTTTTCAAGTAAATTAGAGTATGAATGGAGCCCTTTATCCATCAGATTCAGTGTTCATTAATTAATCATTTTTATCGGTGGCATTTAAAGGTGAATGTAGCATATTCTGCTTCCTTGAAATAATTTCTAGTTTTGGTCTTGCTAAAAAACATTCTTCTCACCATATGTTATCATTTGTCAGCCAGATATAAATTAAGTCAAATTGCATCTAGCTATTTCTTGCCTTGCATTTACTTTTTAATAAGATAGTCATTTAAATAAACACTTTTTCACATTTTAACTTAATATTTTTGTTTGTTTGTTTGTTTGTTGTCTTTTTCCTTTTTATCGTTACCGGGGATCGAACTCACGACTGCCTGCTTGCAAGGCAGGTGTCGCTGAGCTAAATCTCCAGCCCCCTTAACTTAATATTTTTGAGAGTGGCAGAAAGAAAATGGGGTATCTTTCTGTTACTCATCATTTTCATAATAGTAGAAGGTGGAATTCATCCGGCATTGTAAGTAGATATTTTCGGCATCATCAAGAACATGGCTTAAAGTATAATGTCTCCAGGACAAGCAAAAAAAGCATTCTAGTAAGAAAAAGAAATCTGGTCAGCTATCAAGCAATGTCTGCATGATTTTTCTCCCTTTTCATTCAATATTTTTTCCATGAAAAAGAATATTGGCATTTAGTTTATCTGTTCCAGCTACCCATTGTGCATCTCAGACCACATATATACTATGATCAATCATTTGCTTTAAAAATAATTATTATTTTACATTTCAAACAGAGACCATGGAGTTTCAAGTAAATCTTGAGAGAGCAGAGCACAACTTCCTTTGGAATTTTATGTTTTAACTGTTTCTGTACAGGCATCAGCTGCTTCTCTATTCTCCCCCACCCCCATGGAAGGCTGTGCTGCTGTACTCACGCCTGCTAGAAACCAGGAATGGGAAGGCATTCTTGTTACATGGATATTTGCCCATTTATGCTCACCTTTAACACAAAGTGACAAGCATGTCACATTTCATCAGATCATATCAGATTGTGTCTCAAGGAAACAGAGAATATAAGTTAACCCACATCAAAATAACATGTCTCATCCAGGAAGCCCAGCAGAAAAGAATAATCAATTCCTTGGGATTACAGAAGGAAAATTATAACCTATCCACAAGTGGAAGGCTGCCTAAATTTTGATGATATGTTTAGTAACAACAACGATAATTGTGTGCCTTTCTGTTTGTATACGATATAATGATGGCCTTTTTATTCCTGAGATACGATAGTCTTTGCTTATTATAAGAATGTTTATCAGCACAATTTAAAATACAAATTAATTTTATTGGTTGTTTCTTGGCATCTGATGGATTTTCTAAATTGGGTTGGCTAACGGAGTAGCCACTAATCACATATGGCTGTTAAATTAAAATTAAATTAAAATTTTCAGTCTTATGAGACACATTTCATGTGTTTGATAACATATATACTTAGTTGCTTCCACACTGCAAAGAACCAATTTAGAATATTTTCCTCATTATAGAAAGAATTACTAAACAATGCTACTGTATAATATTACAGGTAATATACGGAAACTAAAAAATTGAAAGTAGTTCCTGTATCAAAATAACTATTAGTTGAATACTTGTGACTTAAATACATAAATATACTAAACATATTTATAAATTACATACGTATTTGTATGTGTTAACCTGGCTTATTGCCTGAACTAAAAATAAACATTGCTATATCAATAAGAATTTAAGGCAAATTTCTGTAATTTTCCCAATATTTTCTTTTGTTTCAAGATCCACTAGAGACTGGCACATTCCATTTGGTTGTCATGTCTTGTGAGCTGCCGATAGACCGCGGCAGTTTTCATTCTTCTCCTGTCTTTCACAAGCTTGACAATTTCAAGATTGCTGGTAAGACACTTTGTAGACTGTTTCTTAACTTAGAGTTTAAAATTTTTTTTTCTACTGGTACATTTTTGAAGTATATAATGTCTACATTCATTTTAGGGAGTAGACAGTCTTAATGTCACTTTATTCCTGCTATTCCTCTTTCTCTCCCCTCCTGTCTCCCTCCCACCATGTCTAACCATGTCTACATCTCCTCCCAGTTTCATATATATATATATATATATATATATATATATATATAAATATATATGAATGTTCTTAGCATATAATGAATATAATGATTACATTCATTGTGGTTACTTGGTACATGTACTTAACATATCTTAATTATTTTTATGTCTCCTGTCTCTCCTACTTTCCACCTCTTGGAAATTAAGTTAAATTGGTACCCTTTCCATTTTCAAAATACCCTATCCTTATTCCTCTTACCTATCTTTCATCTGTCTTTTATTTTGCTGTTATTTAGATTTCTCATATGAGAGAAACTACATGCTGTTTAAACTTTGTGTTTCATTTATTTCACTTAACAATATGTTTTAAAATTACATTTATGTTTGTTTGATATTTTGTTCAGTATTATTCTGGAGCTATGCCTTTTTTTTAAAGAATATCACAGTGATAAAGTGGCTTTCTTTCTTTCTTTCTTTCTTTCTTTTTTTTCTTTTTTTTTTGCCTTTTTCTTTTTTATCAGTACAGGGGATCGAACACACGACTGCCTGCTTGCAAGGCAGACACTTATGCCGCTGAGCTAGATAAAGTGGCTTTCAAATCATGTCACATTGGGGAACATGATAGAAGCATGGGATTACTTCACTTTACCCAATTGGGAATGATCCCGCCTTTTACTTGAATACTTTAAATTTAGTATCTTTGCATTTCCATATTTTTTTCTTTCTATTTTTCGGGCTTACTTTAAAAATGTTTTTCAAAATGCTCACGTGTTCAGAGTATGGGCTTTGGTAAAACTATTGGAGAGTAAAACTCTGGTTTCATGAACTGATTGATTCATTGCTATGAAATCATAATCTAATGGAGTTACTGGATGAATGGAGCTGTAGTGTATTTGAAGAAATAGGGCAATGTGGGCTCATCTTCCCAGGGGATAATCTGACTGATTTCCTGATATACTAGAAACACAAAAAGAGGTGTGGTTACTTTTCCCTGCAATATTAAGTTAGAAGGCAGTAGTTCAGCAATGAAACGGCCAGCTCAGCAATGCCCTCAGGAGTCCATGCTCTCATTTTTTCCCTTTTCCATCTTTACATTTATGCCTCAAGCTTTATACTTATAATTCAGTGGAAAGACAGATGTCATAACTGAAGATCTATGTCTGTGCTATAGATAAATATGGAAATACCGAAGGTAATGGGGGCTTAATGGAATTATTATTATTATTATTATTTTGGTTTTATTTGAGACAGGATCTTGCTTTTGTACTTCAGGCTGAGCTTGAATTCACTATGTGCCCCAGGCTGGCCTCAAACACCTGGCAATCCCCCTGCTTCAGCTTCTAACAGTGCTGGGATTGTAGATCTGTGCAACCAGGCTTACCTTACAGTGGTGTATCAGTTGTGCAGCCCCTTTGGACAAAGAATACAAAATATATTGTGAAGTTTTGTTATGTGATTTTTAGAAGAAACATGAAGATAGTAGAGAGTTCATAGTGTTTCTCCTACTTTTGACTACTTGCAAGCAATATTTGTCATAATTAATAATGAATGTTAATATATTCTTTTGAACCAAACCTGTGTTTACTCAGGTTTTCTTAGTTTTTATCTAGGGTCTTCTCTATTTCCTGTCACAGTCTCCTGTTCAGGATCCTAGAGTATATTTAGTTTTTGCGTCTTTTTAGGTTGCTCTTGTCTGTAATATTTGCTTACACTACTCTTGTTCTGGAATGATTTTGACAATGTTAAAAGGCACTGGTCATATACTCTGTACAATGTACCTCAAATGAAATTTTTCTGCTTTTCTTCTTGAGATTAAACTGTGCTAAGGTGTTTTGGGAAGGAGGAACACAGAGATAAATGCTATTTGCTGCATAGCACATTGAAGAAATAAAAATGATTTTTGACTATGAATGACAAATAGATCATATGATTGAAGTAGAAATTTTGGGGTTTTGCCACTAAACAGCTGCTTTTTCTGCCACCCCATCCTCTGCCATCTGGAAGGAGAAAAATTTGTGCAACTCTCTCAACAAAGGATACAGATTTCTGCTGTGTCTCCATGAATGTGGAAAATCTACACGAATTATTTAGAATTCTTCTGCAGGAGGCATTTGTCTTATATATTCATTAATTTATTCAGGCATTTATGTAATTTTGGAAGCAGTATTTACTGAATGCTATTTAGAATAAACCAGTACTAGTTTTTTTGTTCATGAATCACTTTTTGGCATGAAGAAGTCTTAGTTGGCTCTTATTTCTTTTTTGATACATCAACATCATTGTGTATTTCATCATTAGTTTTAATCCCTCTCTTACTTAGGGCCATTACAATATACTTTAGGGCAATTTTGTATATTTCTTTCCCATGTGCTAGATTCTGCGGTTTCTTCAGTGTGCTGCTTTTTCCTTACTGAAGAATGGTGTGAGATAGCAAGATCTGTAACCTTCCAAAAATTGGTCTGAGATTGAAGTGGGAAGGAGCTGTATGCTTTCACAAATTCAAAGGAAATTCAGGGGGAAAATAATCAATTTCTTAGAGACATGGGAAACATGTTAGAATAGGAGGTTCTTAGCTTTGCCTCCTTCCACAGGCACCCAGAATAATCATCAAAATTCTCCTTTAGAGAAATCCAGAAACTAGTTGAATGATTCCTATGTACCAAATCACAGAAAAAAAATCTCCATGTCACAATGGGACACATTGACACACAAACCATGCTGTAGCATTTTACCTTAAAATTATGAAGGAATCACAGCTCTCAGCTTGTCTGTGAGAAGTGAAAGCTATGGACCACGTGCTTAGTCATAGGGTTTGGATTTTAAATCATTTTGCCCTTGGAGTATAAGACATTCAACATGTGTGAGTTTCCCTGGACCATGCAGGCTAAAGCAATGGCTTTGAATGGATATATGAGAATTTGCAGCAGTTTCAGTCCTCAGATCATGTGAATAGATCAGGCTAAAATGCCAACACACAGTCTATCTAGCAGGGAGTTTATTTGCACCACTGAGGTTTTGGCTGCTAGATAAGCTGTACCTAGGCGTTACTGTGAAAGACAAATGACATATTTTAAATGGCTTTATCACATACTCAAAATTAAATAGCAATGGAAGGAGCTGGATATATTATTATCCTTACCTGTCATAGTCATTAATCTGTCTCTCTATAATGTCAGATATCTTAAATATATATTAAAATCCATTTAGAATAATTATATATTAACAAAGTATTCAACTTTCTATTTCTAGTACAGGTAGAAAGGGGTCAGGTAAGGTGACAATATGGAAACCTAAATATGGGACCTGAAATATTTAAAACAGATTCCATGTTTTTTGATGTCTGAAAAAATATTTTAAAATGCATTCATAATTCATGCTCTCTTTTCTTAAAATGAACTTACTATTCCTTAATGCCTTTTTCATCTTACAGATTCACTGAGGTCTCTTTGTTCAAGTTTATTCCTACACTAATAACTAATGATATAAAGCTGAAACAATAGACTCCCAATTTCTCCTAAACACGTAAGAGTTATAACTCTCTTTATTTGTTCTATTTGTTGTCCATCTTTAATCTTTTATATTTTTAAAGCACTATTTCTGAACATAATATCTAGGTAAAATGTACATCCCAGTTTAGAAGATTGTGTTTTTATACATTTTATAGGGTCTTAATCGCACAAAAACCCTAACTAGACCAGCTAATCAGGACTCTCCCTTGAGTGACAGAGGAATGCAGTGAAGTCAATAGACAGAAAAAAATTATGTTTATTAGTCTGAAGTAGATGGGAGAAAGAATATATTGCAGGTATGTAACAACACTATTTTCCCCATATTATATTAATTAATATTAAAGAGATTGGTGTTTCTTAGGTCACATACAAGTTCATTAAAACATAACATAAGTCTGGGCTGGGGATTTAGCTCAGCAGCATAAGCGCCTGGTCGTGAGTTCGCTCCCCAGTACAAAAAAGCAAAACAAAACAAAAATAATGTAAGTTATTTTTTGATGCAAAAATTTTCTTAGTGTCCACTGTGTTTTTTGAGAACAGTGGCTAAAATTACTATTCATAATTAGTCTAGATGCAAACACTGTTTCATTGTCCACTAATGCAAAATTAGGTACTTATTTAGAGATTAATAATGAGAAAGTTAAAATAAAAGTTGGCTTGCTTCTGTTATTCTAGAGAGTACAGCACTCACCTTTTCATAGTCATGGTTGACAGCAAGCATATTACAGGTAGAATATTGCTTATAAATCTAATCAAAATATATTTCTTTTCCAATTGCTGATATGAGTTTTTATATTAAGTGAATTTAAGTGGTTCATACTTGAACCAATATTCTTGAAAAAGATAGGATGAAAACAAATTTTAGAACTACTTATAATATTCTGAAAATAAATTAACTTTAGTATTTCTAGTTCTATAGGCTTTTCTAATAACTCTTCTTCATTACCCTCAGCTATTCATTTCATGATGTGCCTGTGTCTGTTGCAATATTTCCTGTGGGACAAGTGTGTCTTAATATTTTAGCAACAGCACAGCCATGTAATTATCTGTAAATAATTTAGCATGTATTTCATTCATGTGGAAATGATCCAATTAGCTAAAGTGGGAAAAAATAAAAAGACTTCCTATGAAATGTTAAGCCACTCATAGTATAGTTACAGTTCTTAGTATTTCAGTTCTTCTACATTAGTTAAAAATATTTTCTATTTCAAATTATCCTCTGTGTTCCTCCAATTCATGTGAAGCTATTAAAACTCATGTACACTTCATTGAAGTTGGTGACACCAAAACAAATCTGTGCCTATGGTGGTTGTGCGTTTTAAGGAAGGTTGGCTGGAATTGCTTTAATTATAGGTGAGACTTTCTTTCTAACAAATTAATTGCCTCTCTGTATTCTATGCCTACATCACCCTAGAGATATAAACTATGACTTACATCATGGCTGTGAACTTTCCCTCTTGTCTACTCATCACTAATGTAAGGCGAAAGGTGCAGAAGTGACACAAATAATTAAACTTTGTAGATGTCCTATACTCTCTTCTTTGGAAAGGTTGAAGAGTTTAAGGAAAGAGAGAAAACAGGAAGTTTTTGTGGTATGTGTGTTGTAACTTATGACTGAGTAGTTCACATTGTAGACACTCTGACTGCATAGAATTCATCATAACTGAAGTTAAATGAGCAGTTTTTTGTGTTGTTTTCTCTTCCTATGAATTAAAAGTTTGATGTTGATGATTAAATAGTTTCGTTCTAAAAGCAGGTTCTCCAAAAAGATGTTTGATTGTCTAAGGGAAAAAAAGAGATTCATTGCTAATCCTAGTGGATTCAGGTGAGCACCAAGCACACAAGCAAAACTATCATCAAGATAACCCATTCATTTCAAAGTGAGATTGATTGCACAGCTTTCTCCAAGGGCTCCGGCTCATTTATACACTTAGCACCGCGCTCAGCACTTTCACCTGTCAGAACCTGCTGCCTGACACACCGGCTCACAGTCTGTCTTTACTCCAGACTTCTCTCTCAGGAAAGATTTTCTCCAGGTGAAATGCTTTTAAATTTCAATGGAATACTAAAGAAATAGAAGGTGTATATGTTTTAGCGCTAGCTGATTAAATTGCAATTTGCTGATGTCAGTGTTGAGGGTCATTGTAGGGTTAAGGGTTAACATGATTGTGACTATTGTCTAGTTTCTTACCTTACAAAGCGTTGCTTATGTGTGTTTGTTTAAGTTGGTTATACAATACAAATCATTCATTGTTAAATTATTTTGCTAGTTCAGACACAAAATTTTCTGTAGACAAACCTGGAAGGAAACACTACAGTATGACTGAAAAATAAATTGAGCTTTCTATCCCAAATATGTTTGTCCTTTAATACTGTACCTCTTTTTTATTGAAAGTTATATTTAGACCATAGTGATTTCACATTGAAATGACAGTGATTTCCCTTTATTTCCTTAATTCAGGGTCCCCCAATGAATGCATTTTTCAGAATGTAGCACAATGTCACACAAGATATATTGGTGCAATCCACTTATCATACTATGATGTCTCCTCCAGTTTTTCCTGTTTCTTTTGTGAGTCTGTATGTACATACTTAGCTCTATATAGTTTTTCACATTTGTAGATTTGTGTATCTACTACCAAAGCAAGATGCTGCACATTCCATCGAAAGAAGGATTCCATGAGCGGATCTTCAGGTTTACACCCACTCCTACCTCTCTCTGCACATTAACATTTACTGGGTAGTCTCATCTAGATCACAATATTGTGTTCCCTTTTCCTTTCTTTTCCTTTTCCTCATCCTACTTCCTTTCTCTTGTTGAACATTTTTTTCCATTTCACAATATGTACTGTATATTTTAGACCTTATTTACTCATTTAGTTTCTCACATCGGTGAGAATATGATGTTTACACATAGAAGTCTGATTTATTTCACTTATGAGTATGATTTCAAATTGTTTCATTCATCTATAAAAGCCTCAAATTTATCTTTATTTATAACTGAGTAGCACTCCGTGGTATAAAAAAAACACATATTTTTTATCCATTTCTCACGGTGATGGACATTTGGATTGTTTCCAAGATTTAAATATTACAAATTGTGCCACTATAAACACAGGTGCACATATAATGCTGTGGTGTGATATTTTTAAGTCTTCTGGGATAATACCCAAGAGACTAACTGGGTCTAGTAGGAACTCTAGTCCTAGGTTTCTGAAGAGTCTCCACACTGATTTCCACAGTGGTTGCACCAGTCTACACTCCCCCCAACAGTGGAGAAGCATTCCTTTTCCCCTCCAACAGCTCCAGCATTTGTTATTGGTTGAATTATTGATGATGGCCATTCTTTCTGGGATGGATGAAATGGAATCTCAGTGTTGTTTTATTTTCCATGTTTTGAATGATCAACTGCATTGAACATTTTTTCATATAATTATTTACCATTTGTATTTTTTCATCTGAGAAGTAATACACTCAGATTATTTAAAGTTTGTTGATATTCTGAAAAATTTTAAGTGACTATTATATCTATTGCATGAAAACAGATTTGGAAATAGGATCATAAAATAGACAACATATTTAAATGGATAGTATATTTATTTTAATTTATTAAAAATCATTTACCATCATCTTATATGCAACATTAGTTTGAGAAGAAACTTATGATCACTGAATATATTTAAAGTTTCTCTTATTCATTGAGATTATATTGTAATCACCATTCAATGATCTGGGTAATTTTATTTAAAGTAGTAGAAACTTTTCTAAGATTTTGTAATTTTATGGTGACAATTCTGTTTTCATACATGCACAGCTTTTTATTCTATACACAAAATGTAACAAATTGACTCAGTGGGTAAGAACCTGCTTAGATACTCACTAAGCCTCATTTTAAAAAATGATTGAGTCAGTCATATAAAGTTTAATATTTTCTAACTTGTCATAAGAGGAGATGGCACTAAAAATGTTTAATATAAATAAATCTAAATATATTGAAAAATAAAATTTTTCCACATATATGCTTTTGAGTTATCTAGGAAGTTATTTTAAAAATTTAGCACTATGTTTCCATTTTACTTTCTAAAATTTCAAAGTTCCAGATTCATCTTTAAATGTGACTTCCTGTGGTTTGAATGATACTGTTCTCTCTAAAATTCATTTTAGTACTTAATCCTCACTGTAACAGCTTTAAGTGGTGGTGATTTTTAGAAGAGTTATTATGTGATTAGATTTCCTCCCATGGGAGAAGGATTAAAGCCTTTAAAAGAGATTTTCATGTAGGTTGCCTTCTTTTACCTTGTGTCCAGCTGTATGCGAGGAAATTTGATCTTGATCTTTATAGCATTTAGGACATGAGTGTCCTATTTTCTCTAAATTATTATTTTTTTCTAAATTAATTAGTCTCAGATATTCTGTCATAACAGCACAAATGGATTCAGACTGAAAATGGCATCAAGAAGTAGTGATGCTCATACATATATCTGAAAATATTGAAGAGGCTTTGGAACTTGGCAATGGTTTGAGGATTGTCAAGTTTGGATGACCACAACAGAAGAAGCACAGATCGCTATGAAAGGAGTATTAATGGCAGTTCTGATGAGTGATCAGAAGAAGAGAAGAGTGTAGAGAAAGCCTTATTTGAAAATTATGTAAGTATACGGGATCAGAATACTGACGTAAACATGAATAGTAAAATATTGAAGTCATAAAAATAGTAAAATATTGAAGTCATAAAAAGTCATAAAAGTCATAAAAAAGGGCGAGTAACACCCTGTGTAAGGTGGCATATAACTTAGCCCAGCTCTGTTTGTGTTGCACCAATTATGAAAGGTAGAATTTAAAAGAAATGAACCAGGATATTCAGGAGCAGAAAAAGCTAAGCGAAGTGTTCAGAATGCTGCATGACCTGTGCTAACTGGCTATATAGTTAAATGTAAGAAACAAGTTAAAGGCACAATCTATAGTCAAAAGAGAAGCAGAAGGATAAGATATGGAAAATTCCTGGCTTGGACAAGGTAAAATCATCAGCAGAGACTAAAAAGCACATTCCCAAGCAACAGCTTAATAAAGAGATGAATCAGTGCAAGGAAACTGGTTACTTATTAAGAAGCTGGGAGAATAATCTAAAAGGCATTGAGGGGATCTTTAAGGTTGCTACTCCCACCAGAGGTGTGCAACACCACGACCTTGAACAACTTCCATTACCATGACTCTTGATACTTTGAAGCTCACTGTTCAGGAGTGTGTTGGGTCTTTGCCCCCGGCATTTTGGTGCAGTGCTCCTTGGCTACCTTCTAGGAGGCAGAAGCCATTAACCTTGGTGATATCTTCATTTGTCTACAAAATAAACAAGCTTCAGACACATAGGTATCTCAACCAATATTTCAAAGAATAACTAATAGAATTTTGGGGTCCAGGCAGAGAAAGGCTATAAGTGTAGGCCACCACAGAATGTCTCCACTGCAACAATACCTAGAGGAGATGTGAAGGTAGAGTCACTTCAGGTCCCTTCATAGAGCAATGCTTAGTGGCCCTGAAGGAGCAGAGCAAGTTCCAACCCGAGAAATCAAATGGAGTGAGACCATTGTCTGTGAGGGTTTTTGGAACCTAACTTCAACCACTGAGAAGGATGGAAGTGCTTCACCTCTGTGGAAGAGTGTTTGCTTAGCAAGCAAAATACCCTGGGTTCAATTACTAGCACCATAAAAATTGGAAAGAAGACCAAAACGCATGAAAACCAGGGTGTGCATTGAGCCAAGCAAAACTATATGGGCAGGTGCCTCCTGGATTGGGGTCTTCACATCCTTGTGGGTGTGAAAATGCAGGTTATCCTTAAAATTCAAGATCTTCGGGTTTTGGATTTGGTTGAGACTTGGAATTCTTTTCTTCTCTCCTATTTTCTCTTTTGCAAAGGGAATATTTGCTCTATGCTTGCACTGTCATTGTATTTTGGAAGTATATAACATGTTTGGCTTCACAGAGTCACAGATGGAAGATGGGCCAGCGAATGAATTGCACATCAAGTCTCATTTGTAGCTAGTTTAGGTGTTTAGTAGAGTTATCGCATTTAGAATTTTAAAGTTGATGTTGGAACAAATAAAGATGGTGTTCTATGGGAATTGGAATGAAGTTAATCCATTTTGTGTATAAGAAGGATATAAATCCTTCTTTGGATGACATGGGTGGAATTTTGAAATGCATTTCCCAGAAATTTCACATTGCAACTTCTCACTGTGATACTATTAATAGGTGAGTGCTTTTAGGGACTGATCTGATCAGTAAGGGCTCCACTAATGAATAGTGTTATGCTTTTTAAAAGCAAATTTCATATGAAATTTGGCCTCTTGAAGCTTTTCAAAATGCTATTCAGGGATATAGATATAGACAGTGATAATAGGTTGACAATTTCTTATGATTTAAACATTTATTCCAATACATGTGACGTAGTCATTTTCTTAATGAGTTTTTAAAGAAATTCAGCTAGCCTCTGATTCTCTAATTTATTTGTAAATTATTTATAACATTATGTATCTCAGAATAAGACTGTGCCTTATTAGGATTATTCTGGCAAAGCATTCTTGAAGTGGATTACTGTTTTAGTTTAATTTTTTAAAAACCCATAAAGAAAATTGCTTTGGTATGTAGCTTGTTTCTCTTTTCTTGTTGTAATAGAAGCATAGATATTTTTAAAAAGCATTTTTAAAAGCATGAATGCTGGAAAATTAGCTTTTATTTTGTCTGAAATAATTTTAGTTAAAAAAATTGATGGATAGGTTTACTTGATATCATTGTAAATGAGTTAAGAGAAGATACACTCTTAGATGAAATATATTTAAAATTTGGTAGGGCATTTGTTACAAGATAATGACATCTTAGCAATAGAATGAATTAAAATTGCTTAGGCATGAGTAAGTTTACAAGAAGTGAAAATCAGCCCTGGAATTCAAAATAGAGATGATAATAAATAATAATACCTTCCTCATAGAGCACTTAAAGTTGTCAAACACTTTTACTTCCATCATCGCCTTTGATTCTCACCAGTATATTTTTAAAAATAAAAATGTCATTTTATGTAACAAATTTACAATTTTTCCTGGAGACTGACACCGTGTAAGCAAAATAAATTTACCTGTGCATTCAGTCATATTGCGGTGGATCAGGAAAGCATTAGGTTTAATTCTATTTCTCTTTCTCCAGTTTTTCCTTTAATTGTATATGCGATTTCCTGGTTTTCGCCATAGTTAAACTATTTTGGATGCTAACCCTTTCTCAAAAGAGCTATGTTCCTGTATCCTGTTATACATCTTTTGTATTATTCTTTAATTCATTTGTACTTTGTGTCTCTGATGCAAGAGAAACCATGGGATAGGAAACTGGAATTCTTGACTCATAGCATGTCTTCAGCTGTCACTTATATCTGTTAACATTTTTCTCCTTTAATCAAAATCCCTATGGAGGAACCCTGGATCTATTGTCTTCTTTCCAAACTGGAAAAGTTCTCTGCCTCTTTCTACTTCCCTATCTTTTCTCCACTACTTTCCTTCTTCTCTCCCTCTCCTCTGAAATTTCAAAACCTTAATTTTATCCTGGCCCCAGTCTCCATCATGCAATTCTCTCCTGAATATATGTACTTTGCAACATTCAAATATTCAACAGACTTGGAGCTGAGCTTATTGTCTGTGTTACAATGTGTTTTTGCTTCTCTGTACTCCTTATTGGTGAATATGGATTTATCAGCTCACTTCTTTTCTGATCCTCACTGTTTCCCTGAGGCGCACATAGACTCACAGATACACATACAGAACAAATTATATCTACTGGTTTATTTTATTCTACATCATAACTATCTCTTGAAAAATGCTTGCGAGTCTTCCAATTCATGGATAATTGATTCAGAAATGTATCATGTTTTTCATGGACTACTTTTTTTTATTCATCTCCATATTCCTTTGTTCTTAATTCATTCTCCGGTTCCTTTCTCACAGTAATTCCCTAGTTTCTTATTGCTGCTATACAAGTTCCCCTAATTCCTATGCAGTCAATTGAAGCAACTTCTACCTGGGCTTATGTTTGAAATTGATTGCATAGCTTTGCTACACAAAATGAGGTCTGGTACCAACAGCACTGATAGCATTTTGAAACTTGTCAGAAATATACATTTTTATCCCTTTCACCAAATATGCTTAATGATAATCTATATTTTATCATCATCTCCGATTGCTTAACAAGCACATTAAAGTTTGAGAAATACTGTATGGTTGTTCTATTACAGGCTCTGACAATTGGTGTGTTGTAAATCCTGAGAGTATGTGGGCATTTTTATCTATTCTGTAGCATTAGGAGAAAACTCAATTCTATTTGTCTCCGTACAATCTTCCTTTACCTCTTGCAACAGAAATTCTATCCAAGGTTCAATATTATTTGTTTACATAAAGTATTAAATTGTAGCATATTCTTTTTATGTAAATTAGAACAAAGTCCAGAAGTCTTAGAACTCTATTTGAATATTTTTTTCATTTCCTAGATTTCAAAAGTTCTAAGCACAGGGGCTGGGGATTTAGCTCAGCGGCATAAGCACCTGCCTTACAAGCAGGCGGTCATGAGTTCGATCCCCGGTACCGATAAAAAGGAAAAAGACAAAAAAAAAAAAAAAAAAAAAAAAAAATATATATATATATATATATATATAAGTTCTAAGCACAAATTCTAGATAAAAGGTATTTCTCAGTATTCAATAAGTTGCCATAATCTTATAATAAAACTTTCTTCATAAGTGTGAGTCTTGGGACCAATGTGTTTTATGTTTCTTAATATATTTTAATTTAAACTTCTGTGTATACCTCATCATAATTGTTACCTAATTTTATATTTTTGGATGTAAAATATTTTCCAGGATTCTGTAAGAGACTGGTCAGTGTGTACACTAAACCAATAGCATAAGTCATAGCAGTAAGAATCTCTTGTGGACTCCAGGAAATGTAAATTGTTGCACGAATGACACACTGAATGTTCATTCTCTTTAAACTCCTGATGTGTGCTGTCATGTTTCGTCTAGGTCAGTGATGGAGAACCTTATAGAGCTTTCAGTTACAGAACAGCCCACTAAAGCCTGCATGCCTCAGGTTTGCCTCCATTGCTCTAGATAATGAGAATGGAAACTGAAGTTTAGGAATGATTACTATGTCTAAAGTAATTATTCTGATTTCATTTTTACTTGTCAGTGTTTGACTGAGATATGGACATAATATAAGCAGAAGTCGTAGAAAGTGAGAGAAACAGGAGGTAGAAGTCTCTTCTAAATGTTCTCATTCTTCTAAAATAATGAACAGAATGGAATGAAATGTTTCCATATCTGAGTATTGATATGCTATGTGTGACTCTCAAAGTGGCTTTTGCCATTTTACCAACTTAATGCAAAAGTGTCACTTATATGTTAACGTTGGTTGAACTGAACAACCGTAAATACACATTTTGTGGATGATTCATTGAGCCACAGGATAAAGCAGTTCTTGTGAGGTATTTGTGCTGAATCACTTGTTATATGAAATAATAAATCATCTTATTATATAAATAAATTGAAGTTACTTTCTCTGTAATGTGCAGTTGAAAATACCTCAATTTGTATTATATAAATTCCATTTATAGTAGATAATAACATAATAAATGCTACTTAAAACCACTGATATATAAAATATTTAATAGAATTTTCTATCTCTATCCATAAAGATAATACATACTGTATTATAATAACATAATATAATAATGTTTATATCTTATAGTTAGTATACTCTGGGCTATAGGTTTTGTGAGGCAATGACTTCTAGTATAAAAAGCCTAATAGAAGCTAAAACTGAGTCAGAAGCTAAAGTGGATAACATTAACAACCTATGAATAACTTTGAATTATAAAAAGGCCATAATGTAATTAATAATTAAGCTGGATTATATTAGGGCTTCTCCTTTAGTTTCGTAAAAGACTTAAATGTATAAAAGTGAACAAGTACAGTTATTAAAAAGTTCAATAAAATATGTCCATTTCATGAAAATAATCCAATAATAATAGATGTTGTTTAGTAAAAAGAACTGCTACAGGTCTATAGTGAGAACTTACAGGGTTTACAGATATGATATAATTTGTCAACATTGCTATTAAAAATTCTTTGTGATTTACCATAGATGAGATTGAATAACAGGCAATATTATTAACTTCCTTTGCTCTGAATTTACACATGCATGATTGTAAATTTAGTTTTTTGACTATCTTAACAATAAAATGTTTAATGATAAAAATATCATTGTATTATATTCAATGCAAAATAAAATATTTGTACAGAGCTATACCCCAGCCATCATATTCTCTCTTACATAAAAAATGTATTCAGGAGTATACATCAATATTGATTAATGTGATTTATTTGCCTACAAGTTACCGACTTATCAAGCAACCAATTTACCTCATGGTTATAAAACAATTTTTATTTTCCAAAGCTATGAATCAAATTTTGTGTAGTGACTTTCCTGCCACATATTTTATGGGGTATTTTTTTTCTCTTCTGCTAATCATGTTAACTAACTGATTGTTACAACAGCTCTATTATCTTTTTCCAGTGGAATTTCCCATATATCTTCTAAGAGAAGTTTTACATTTTCTTTCTAGTTTGAGCCACCAGTACTACATGCATAATTGTGCCATTGGGTGGCTTGTACCACTGCTGGTATAAATGGATCTAATTGCTTTTATTGGTCTTTATACTAATAAGATTAACAAAAAGCTGCCCAATGTGACAATCATGCATATATCAACCATCATTCAAACAAAACGTTGGTGAGAATTTTTTATTAATTACAGTCCCACATGCGTATATTATTGTGAACAGAAACAAGAAATAATTTCTTTTCATAAGTAGGGCCATGACAACCTTTCCAACTATTTTCATGAATTGTTAGAATATTTACCAGTATGTTAAATTTTCCTGATCTTCTTGCTACTTCAGAATAAGGGCAGAAAACATTTAAACAAAAGTTTCACTTATTTTGTAGACACATTTTCTAGTGCAGGCTGAGCAAAATATGGAAGGCTGTACAATAATAAGTGGTATTATTTTTTCAGCTAATGAATAATAATTCTTATAGGAAAATGTAGATCATTATTCTCCAGAGTATGTTTACTTGTATGGTATTGTTTTGAATTCTATATATATGATATTAAATAGTAGAATTTGTCTTTAAATTTCTGAAAAATAAGATTATAGCAAACCCATATGGAATGAATTTCAATAAAAGTGATGGAATTCTCCATGCTTCTTGTATTCTTGTGGACAGTACTGAAAATTACTTGCAAAGTGTCGGCTGCTCTTCAGTGGTTTTCTTTACCTAGGATGGAAAGATAGGATGGGCTATTTATTACAATTTCTTTCACTGCAGGGGAAAATGTAGTCTTTCTGAGGTCAGAATATAATTCATTCTTTCCTTCACAAAATTATTTGACACTCACCTTAAAAAACTTAAAATCTCAACACTCGCCACGCATTTTCTGATAGACTTTCACTATATTGTAGGAATGGAGGAGTTTTTTTTTTTCAATCTTTTTTTCATGAAATAACTTAGTTAAGCAAAAAAAGGAGTAAAGGCGTTTTGATACCTCGTCCCCTATCCTGTTCATCAAACTACATAATCCTCCTCTTCGCTCTGTTTGATTTTCCTGTGATGCATTTTGCTTTCTGATTTTACTTATTAGATTAAATCAAATTGTGTATGTCCAAAATTATCCCTTTGGGACAGCAAAATTCTGTTTCCCGAGAGAAAAATGTAAAGAAAATTTACTTAGAGATGATTCCTCAGCTTCTGTTATTATCCATTTCCAATTCCATTTCATTTTCCAGAGTAAGTTTGCCTCTTTTCCCAGTAGTAAACTTCCTTCCCTTCCACTGTGTATCAAGGATGAGCACCGGTCATCTATAACAGATGAGTCCTAATGTGAAGTGCAGAAACTTGAGATTGATATGACAGGTTACATAGGACAGATCAGAAAACTTTATCACCTGTGATTGCAGCGACTGCTTTTTCTAACCACAAAACTGCCTCACTGAACCAAGAATTACTTAGAAAATTTTGTTAGGTCATCTAACCAACACACAAGTGATGCTCTCTGGGTGATTATGATGGAACTGCTAAAGATGCGTCACTAGGATGTGGAAGCTGAGTGACATTATCTACTTTGCATTCTATTTCCTCTCCACACCGGTGGAAGGGAATGCTAGCGTGTACAGCCTCGGTGGAAATTAGGTTTCCATTCTTCACAAACTGCTGTTTAAACTTCAACCTAGAGATTTGCACAGAATTTCTTTATTGGGTTTCCAAAATTGCTCAAAAGCCGTTTAGTATTTTATTGTGGTGCGAAAATGAACAAAACATCCATTGTGTTTCAAACTGTAAGTATATTATATGGAGAACCTAATGAATTGTGGGTTTAAATGCCCCCACTGTGTGTGTGTGTGTGTGTGTGTGTGTGTGTGTGTGTGTGTGTTCTCTAACCTCGCTTCTTAAATTCTCATGAGGTCACCCTGTCAGCATCGGTTCTGTGGCCTGGATTTACTTGAATCAATCCTAATTGCAATTCTGCACAGGTCTGGTCCTCTGGTGGAGATTGCAGATGAATGACAGTGCAGTGGCAGGAAAGATAAATATGCTGGCAAATAAGATCCAGGCTCTCCACAGAGGATGGAATAAATTACTTTAGAGTGGAGGTAATATGTTGGAGAAAGAAAGTGAAATCGAAGCCAGTTTAATACAGGTTTGTTAAAGTTCAGAATGAAGCATTTTACCTAAAATACTGATGGTGATTCTTTCCATTCAGAGCATATTCCATTGTTCTGAACCATAAAAAATAATGACTTACACTAATTTTGTTTATGCAGATGACAGCTTGAACAATTTTAATTCATGTTGCATTTTCTGGTAGCTAAGATCCTTGTAACTGTGGTGTAGCATATTGATTTGTAATTTGATAAATACACAAAATGGCACATTAAACTTTAGGTGCTTCATGTAATATGCATATAAATGACCTTGATTAATTGGTGTGTATAGTTTCAAGGCAGTACCTTACATACAAGTGTCTTTTTGTCAGCTTAGAGATTTATGTAAGTTTTTGACAGAAAATCAGAAGACAACTGCACAAAAACATTGTAAGTCAAGGAAGTAGATTTAGAATTCATCAGCAAGACAAAAGCTCATTTTCTCTGGTAAGAATTGTTACCTATGTACTATTAAATTAGTCCAGCAATTTTATAAGTAAAATATATTTCACAGATATTTAACTGAATTCTGGTAAATTGGTTAACACTTATTTTATTGGGATTGAAAATTAAGCCATGAGTTTTATAGCAATCATAAAAGATCATATTATATTCTGCTCAAAGGTAATACAAATTCTTCATATTTCTTATTTCCTTCAGCACTTAATAGCTATGTGAAATATAAATTTCCAAATGATGATCCTCCTATTTGATACATATTTATGATTTAGTAATACATATTATGTTAGGTGCCTATAATTGTATCTTAAATATTATAATTAAGTTTTGGGGACAAAGTTTATATTTTACTGCCTTAATATGGAAAAAATACTTAGCAAATATATGTGGAGTGTTTTAAATATTCATAAGAATAATATTTCAAAGTTCTTAGAATAAGTCTTCAAGATTCACCTGACTGCATATTTACATAACAACCCTCTCTAATAAATTAAAAATATCAGATCATATACAAGCAACTGGATTTTATTCTTTGACCATATAATCTCAGCATTTTTCTGAAGTACACTGTTGTTATAAACAGCTTTTGGAAGCAATGTAAGCAGGGACTTCAAGATGAGATTTCTATACGAATACTCAAAATCTCTGAATTGAATTGAGGCTCATGGGACTGCTCCTAACAGTGTTGGGTACACCTGCAATTGTGCTCACTTTCTTCAGCATGCATATCAGGTGCTCTGGAAGAAACCAAGCACAACTGATCTATTGTCTATATTTCAATGCATTATGCACGAGTATTAGAAATTTGCTGGCATGCTTCAATTTGGGGTGAAATCTGTGCCCTGGATAGAAAAAGCATGAATTAGATTCTTCAATAACTTAGCTCTAAGTCAATATCCCTTTTTTCTTCAATTTCAAATGCCAGTTAATTTCTACTATCCACTCAGAGCATCTCTAAGTGAATTTAGGCTATGTCAAATACAACTTTCTCTGACTCTTGAAAATCACACTTCTCCTCACGTAGTTGCTTAACAACTTCAGAGAGCTGCCAGAGACTATTTCAATTTGGTTTTCATTGTGAGAGGTGTGATTTTGAAAGAATAGATTTTTTAAAAGAATTTTAAAAAGCCACAAGGAAAAGTCTTCAGGGATACTGATATTTTCTCTTTCCAATCCCACTCACTGTAAGTAGAGAATATTTTTATACTAGAAAAAACCCTCAACTCTTAAATAGGCCTAACACTCTGACAATAAATAATAAAGGTATGATACTGATTATAACAGATTATATTGTTTTCAATACTAACATAAATATACATATCTATATCTTTATCTATATATATCTATCTATATACATATCTAATGCTATAATGACCAAGGAAGCAAACAAGATATATAAAAAATGATATTCACTTAAGACCAGCTACACGTTCTACTATGTTTACAACTAGGCATGTAATCAATCGTGAAAAGTAGTATTATGAAGGATAAAGTACTTCATGATAAAAATCATGCAAGCATTGTGGTAATCATGAAAATGTAAAACTTGAGAAATTTAACAAACAGTTGAGAAAATTATTATAAGCAAGAAATAGGATTGAGCAGAAGATGAAGGCCGTGTAGTTTTTATCTAGAACAAAGAGCAAACAAGGATGAGAGCTGTCCATTTTAAATCAGTTTCAACAGAGTTCTCAATGGAGTCCTTTAGCTTAACACACATTTTTCCTGGTCAAATTAAGCTAAAATCTTTGTAAATGATTGATGAAACAAAATCACTTACTTAGATGTTTTAATTATGATGTTGTATACTTGTGACAGATAACTTGTGACAGATCAACAAGCCAGGCTTTAAGGCTCACTCCCCTGAAACGTGATACCTGATATCCACAATTTTAAAGGAGGAAAGATTATTTTGGCCTATGGTTTCGGGAAGCTTCAGTGCATATTCCATTGACTCCAAGGCAAGGTATCATGGCGGAGGGCATGACAGAGGAGAAACAGGATAGAATGGAAGCAGGAAGCAGAGACATCAAGAGGGGAAGCAGGGAGACACACTCTACTGGACTATGCTGCCAGTGACCCATCCCTGGGTTAACCCATGGATGAGTGTCATGCACCTCTGATACAATCATCTCCCAAAAGCCTTCCCTATGAGTATATAAGTCTTTGGTAAGACATTCAGATATAAGTATAAAGTTAAGCTTCTAGGCCCAAAACATTCATGTTTGTCCCTCTCTGTAAAATGCATTTTTAGTATGTCTTTAAGCATTGCTGAAGTCTAACACTTTTATCATTGTTGGAATGTCCGAGTCCAAAATTTTTTAGCTGTGAACAAGACAAATTTTTAACTATGCACCCCTGTAAAAGAATGCTAACCTCTGATCATATATAAAGGCACAAGACAAACATTCCCACTCCAAAAGTGAGAAATAGGGGAGTAGAAAGGAATGGGTTGAATGTAAGACCAAAACCCACAATGGCAAACATCAAATTATACAATTTCATGTTCAGCATATTGGTTGGATGTGAAGTCCAAGGGGCTTGGGTTGCTCGTCTCTATGCCATAGCAGGTGGTTGGAGCAGGTGGCCTCTCTTTAGGGCTGACTTTGTTCACTCCTTGAGACTTTCATCAAAAGTTCCACATTCCTGGCTTTTCTAGGGAGAGATTTTATTTTATTTTGTTACCTTTTTTATTGGGAAATGAACTCATGCTTGTGCTTGCCAGGCAGGCACTATGCCTGCTAAGCCATACCCCCAGCATCCTGGGATCTCCACTATGTTTTGGCTCAGTCTCCCAGGATCATACTCTGTCCTCTCAGGAGCATATGAAGTGGCCTCACAGAACTTCTTGAACCTGGGTGAAAGCCTTCCTCAGTCTAAAACTTTTGCATTCTCTATGTACACCAAACCAGCACTACGTGGAGGATAACAAGGACAGCTGCCAGAAGCGCAGGAGCTGATCCCTTTTGCACCTTGCTGGTGGCTCTAGAGGCCTCTCAGGGCCTGAATGACTAAGTATTGTGAACTGAATCCTAGGGAATTCATTCTGCTTCCTTAGGCCTGAGCCGTTCTGGAGCGTGATATCCTATGGTTCTCTTTACAGAGCAAAGTCCTTCACTTTTGAAATTTTGAGCCTGTAAATCATGGAGATCTTTCTGTGTCCTCCCATCCTCTTAAGGCAGTTTTTCTGCTGTCCAGTCCTAAAGTGCTTGTCTTCTTACTAATGCTAATCACTAATCTTTTCAGCAACCAAGCTCTCCTGTGCTTCACATTTGCTGGTTGCATCTTTACAAGACCTTCCTTTTATAACAGGATCATATTAATGGGTGCCAATGATTGGCTGAATCTTTACTACTTATAATTGACTGAAGTTTGAGTATTTGTTTTAAGAATGATATTACTGATCTATTTGCTTACTAATTTTTACTTCAATTCATTTCATAGAAACTCAACACAGGGACAGCCTATGAAAGCAAAACTTAATTAATGTAACACCTATTTCTGTTTATGATAACACTATGTACCCAAGCAAGCAGCACCCAAATGTTTGCATTAATTCTTAATTCAAACAAATTCTACTAATTTACTCTACTATTTGCTCCAACAAACTCTACAGATTTCAATATAATCAATAGCTATTAATCTGATTTTTTTCTTATTCTTCTACAATTTGTATTTTACTCTTAAATTTTCTTTCCAGCTCTACTTCTGTTCTTTGTTGTCTCTGACTCAGAGAATTATTAAATCTTTCATTTGTTTTCTTGACTTCAGTCTCAGCAGTACCAAAATACTATTGTGCTGTGACATTAGTGTATTAGTTTTCCTGTTGCTGGAACAAAATACATGATGTACATAATTTAAAGAGGGAGAGGTTTTTAGTGTCTCATAGTTTTGCCTGTGATCATTTGGCTCCAGTGCAAAACATCATAGCAGAAGGATCCACTTTATGTCAGGAAAGGAATCAGAGCAAGGGAACAGCAACAGACAGGAAGGATTCTGGCACCAGATGGAGACCCTGAAATGGAATACCCATTTGAAGTATGAATCTTCTAGATCCTATCGAATATCTAGGTTACTGAAAAAAAGGAAGTAGTGTCACTGCTGGTCTGCATCTCTCCAATGCACCCTTTGTCCAGAGAACAGGCCACTTTGGGAGCAGGTTTTTTTCTATTTTCTTTTTTCTTTTCTTTTCTTTTCTTTCCTTTCCTTTCCTTTCCTTTCCTTTCCTTTCCTTTCCTTTCCTTTCCTTTCCTTTCCTTTCCTTTCCTTTCCTTTCCTTTCCTTTCCTTTCTTTCTTTCTTTCTTTCTTTCTTTCTTTCTTTCTTTCTTTCTTTCTTTCTTTCTTTCTTTCTTTCTTTTGTACTGGGGATTGAATTCATGACCTAGTACTTGCCAGGCAGGTGCTTATGCCACTGAGCTAAAACCCCAGCCCTGGGAGAATTTTTTAACAGCCTGAAGGAAGGAACCAGTGTTGCAGAGTAAAGGCTTTTGGGACAGGACCCCCAAACAACATTTTTTCAATCAGGAAGAGGAAAGCTGGTACAGAAGTAAACAGTAGTTGAGACGCCAGGGAAATCAGGAATGGGAATAAGAATAAAGGAGATTTAGCCACATAGAAACTGACTGTAATTCCATTGCTCCATAATTCTCCCAAACACCAGTAACACTGCCTTCTAGAAGCATCCTACACACCACTCATGCCCTATGCTGACAAGAAAATTCCCCCAACTAAGACAGGGGAAGTTTGAACACTATGATGGTGGTGTTATGGAGCCCCCCAGCAAGGAACTATGACTGTCTTTTCTGAATGTATGGGAGAAGCAGATTGAATGGAGCCTGCAAAAATGGGTGTTTTCCTATTGTTTCTCTAACGACAAGAAAAGTTTGAGTCTGGGAGAGTCTAAGCATTGTGCAGCTTCCCACAATAGGAAAGGATGCCTTCTACTAGACTCAGAGATTGTGCCAGAGTTCACAGGTTGGAAAACAGAACTTTTCAGTCAGGCATGGTTTGGGATCCGAGTGTGATGAAATACAGGTCAGCTGAGGCAGAAAATTTCTAGCCAAAAGCCCCTAGCGTGACAGACAACACAGGATTTGACTGGTAGCAAAGAGAGCAAAGATAGGCAATTGGAAAGTGCACAGAAAGCTTGGTGTTGAATGAAGTATTTCAAAATCTCTCCTATTAATTGATATATTAGTATTTTAGGACAGACATATGGGTCTATAAGGATGTGAGAATATATATTAAAAGTTAACCATGCCCAAAGTACCATTTGCAGTTAAGAGATGGATTCAGAAAAACTGACAGTCCTCACCACTCCCATGCAGGCAATTAAGCAGTCTGAAAAGGTGTGACAAATTGCCCTGCTAACCTGCAAGTGGAGTATGAGTACAGCAGGAAGGAAATTTGGGGACATGACTATAAGGTATAGTGCTGTTATAGTGTGCTCAGAAGGCCCCACTTAAGCCTCATGTACTCATGGGCGGGATTGAGTCTGGCATTCGTGATTGGTTCGTTGTCTGGCACTGGGATTGGTGGTGTGAGTGCTGTATGTGCCCAGTGGTGGAGCTAGGATATAGTGTAAGAGGGGGAAGAAGGCCTGGTTTCTCTCTCTTGGCAGTTCATGCCTTGCTGTTTGCCTTAGCCATGAATGGCTGCCCCTCAGCCACACCACCTTCCATGCAGCTTGCTGAGTATGGACTGAAAACTCCAAGAAGTGTAAGAAATAAGCCTTTCCACCCATCATTTTGGGTGTCAGGGATTTTGTCTCAGCTAGAGAAAAGAAATAAAACAAATGGCCACATATTTTCTGGCAACTGTGTCAGTTCTGGGTTTTCTCTGATTTTTTCCACTCTAATTATTGCTTCTCCACCAATATTATTTATTCTTACTTTTAAATGTTTTATCTTTAGAGTTTTTTCTTTATCTTTTTTCTTCTTTGTGTTTTTTCTTTTCTGTTCTAATCATCACATTTTCCTACTCTATTCTCTTCACTCTTCCTTATTTACCTATCCCTGTCTTTCCTCCCTTCTTCACTTTTCATCACACATACACAAATGTATATTATATAAACATATATATGTATTATATATTTATGTACTATATATATATATATATATATATATATATATATATATATATAGCATTGTTATATATGTATTATACCAATGCTTTAACTTGGATGGAAGCATTCATACTTATATCTGGTAATCCTTAACCGAATTGAGTTTAAAGTATTTAAACAAAAGTAACCACAAAAATATTAACATGTTCCAAAAATCTCACAGCTACACTTAATATCTCATTATATCTCTCGCATCCTACTTACCTCCTCCTGGCTGCTAAAATATTATCTTAAACCCTCTCATGGCTAACCCTTTACTCCAGTGATAAAATAGCTCTAACAGAGTCTGGTCATCTATTTATCTTATTTATTTAACATTTCCCCTTAGTCACTCTCCTCCTACTAACTCATTCCCTCTACTTCCCCTTTCTCTTCCCCTTTGCTTCTTCTTCTACATGCCAGACTAACTGCCCATAAAGTTTGTAGATTGTAAGGGAAACTGATTTTTAAAAAGTGTAAAAAGAAGCTTCAGTATTTGTGATTGGTATATGGGATTTGTTAATGCTATGACAGCCAGGAAAATTTTTCCCCTTAAAAAAGTGACACAGTTCAACCCACTTAAGTGATAAAATGTACACCTTGAAAAATGAGGCCAAGAATACATCATTGGAAAACAGAATCTAACTAACGATGTTGTCATAACTACAAATTCTCTTCACTCTCTATGATTCTTTTTGGGGAGTACTAGGAATTGAACTCATGAGATCAGGCTTGTAAGACAGGTGTTACACCACTGAACTAAATCTCCAGCCCCCATTCTCTATCATCTTAACCGTAAGTAAACACACATACTCATCCCCCCGACGCCCCACACAAATAAAAACATGAAAATATAAAACAACAGAATGCCTCGAAAGATTTTCAACTCTCCCAAATTAGAGCCAAGGAAATCAAACATAGCTGAGCTGGATGAATGAATTAAAGAAGAGGCACGGAAGCTCAATAAGATCTATGATGAAAAAAATCCCCAAAATAGTGGAACTAACAAAGTGACAAATTTAATTATAAAGAAGAAAATAAAATATTACAACACTTTTTAAAATATGAATGATGAATTGACTAAAGAAAAAGATTCCATGAAAAGGTGACAAACTAAACCCCAGAAATACAAATTATATTTAGTACATAAATAGCAAAAATGATCAATATGAGGACGTCTCAAAAATTGCAGGAAAAGATACACATACATAAAAATATAATGTAAAGAGAACAAGGGAAATATATTCTACACTTATTAGGTGATGCTAAGACCCACAGGAGTTAAGGTGAAATCAGAGGGCAGCACCCATGGAAAAATATCTGCAGAGATTAAAGAACAAACTTTCCAAGTATAAGGAAAAATCTCAGCGTACAGGTAACTGAGGGTTACAGAATGCAAACTACAAAGAAAAACTACAAAGAAAAAGAAGCTCCCCATGCCTTATCCTAGTTAAAATTTGAGAAGTCCAATTCAAGGACAGAATTTTTAAATGTTTAAATTTCACTTTAATAAGCAAAACAGAAAAAAAGGGTAGAAATGATACAGAATTTCAAAAAAAGGGAAATTAACAATAGTTAGTATATTTCATATTCTTATCTTAGAGGTAGTTTTTCAGGTTATAAGATTTAGGCACAAAATAATCAAAAAATCAAATACTGCTAGTGAGAGGCAAAATAAAAATCTCTTATAAAATCTTATGATTATAGTAGACTTTTCTGTAGAAACTCCAAAGGCCAGAAGAATTTGAAATGAAATATTTCAAGACACACAAGAAGCCAAATTTGTTCCCAGAGTAACATATTCTGGAAAACTATTCTTCAAAATTGATGGAGAAATAAAATTCCTTGGTAAAAATACACCTTAAGACAATCATGAAGATCAAAGAAACACATCAAAAACTACTCAAAAACATCCTCAACTGTGACAAAAAGAACTCATAAGGCCAGAATTTCAAATGGAATTCATGAAACATTATTTGAACAAAAATGAAAAATAAAGGAGGTAGCAACAGAAAAGGAACATAATGATAGAAATAAATCAGTAAATTTTCAGTAATAAATCTCAATGTAACTAGTCTCATCTCCCCAGTTAAAAGATGCACAGTAGTAGCCTAGAACAAAAAATAAAGCCTCAAGGTAAAATTGATCAGAAATAATAGAGCTGCCACATGTTAATTAAGGAAATAAGTCAACAGAAAGAATTAACAATTATAAACATATACACACCAAATATTGTTGCATATAGCTTTATAAAACAAACACTACTGAATATAAAAGATCAAAGAAATACAACATAGTAGTTGATCTCAATGTTCCACTTTTACAAATGAATATATAAACTAAACAAGTAACAAAAAAACAGAAGCAAAGCACATTTTTGACTGCTGCTTTCTAAATGTTCTGCCTTACTACAACAGAATAGACATTATTCCCAGCAGCACACATTTTTCCAAATCAACTATTGTTGCCCATAAAAATTACTTCAATAATCAGCAAATAATCAAAATCATTTCATGTATACTATGAAACATGAAATGTATACTATGAATAATTTCACATGGTGAAATTAAAAATCATTTGCAAAAGAAACCACAGAAATTTTACAAACAACTGCACAGTGAGTAACACACTCCTGAATACTCAGTGAGTCACAAAAAGCAACAAGGAAGAAATAAAATAAATCCTAGAATCAAATGATAATGCCAATACAACATACAGAACCTACTGGACACAATGAAAAGAGTCCTAAAAGGGAAGTTCAGTGACTTGAAATCTCACATTAGAATAACAGACTAAGCTCAATTAAAGAAACTAATGATTCACCACAAAGTTGTAGACAAACAAGAACAGTTCAAAGTCAAACCTAGCATAAGGAAAATGTTCCTATAAGTCAGAATTGAAATGAATACAGTTGAGACAAAATAAACAACGTAAAGAATGCACTGGAGAGATGGTTCTTTGAACGAATAAATGAAATAGACAAATCTCTATCCAAACTTACCAAAAGAATGAAATAAAATTACCCTCATCAATAAGATTGGAATTCAACAATGAAATGCTGTAATGAAAAGCATCAAAATTCACAAAATCATTAGTAACTAGTATCAAAAATCTTATTCCAAAAAATTGAAGAATCTTGAAGTAACTGACAGGCTCCTAAATAATATAAATTATCAAAACTGAGCTAAGAAAATGATGAATAACCCAATAATAAGCTACAAAATTGAGATTGTAATAAAAATGTAGTAACTAGAGAATTCAAGGAGAGAATCACAACTGAGTTCTTTAAGACCATCAGAAAGGATTAATACCAATAGTCCTTCAAATGCTTTGAAGAAATGTAACAGGAAGTAGTGCTTCCAAATTTATTTCTGGAGGCTAACATTACCCTAGTTCTAAAACCAGATAATGACCCAATTAAAAAATACCTTGACAAGAGACTAGCAAACAGAATTCAAACTTCATCAGAAAAGATCTTATATCATGACCAAATAGAACTCATCTGGGGGATGCAAGGATGGTTTAACATAAAATCAGTAGTATACCACATAAACAGAAGCAAGAACAAAAATATCACATGTTCACCGTAAATATGTTAAGTTCTTGAAGAAAACAAATACTGAAAAACTTTATCTCAATGTGAGAGTTACTTGTGACAAATGTACTTCCAAGTCATCATATTAAATGGGGAAAAACTCTAACTTTTGCTGTTAATATGAGGAAGAAAAAAAGGTTGTCCTCTTTCTGATGATAAATAGTACTCAAAAGCATAGTCAGGGCAATCAAGCAAGAAGAAAAAGTAAGAGGGATGCCTGCAGGAGATGAAGAGGTCAAATCATATTTATTAACAGTTTCCAAGACCTTGTACATTAAAGGACTAAAAAATTCCACCAAAGATTTCCAAAATTAATAACTACATGCAGCAGTGTATCAGGATACCAAATCAACACATA
Organism: Cavia porcellus; assembly: GCF_034190915.1. Classification (NCBI taxonomy): domain Eukaryota; kingdom Metazoa; phylum Chordata; class Mammalia; order Rodentia; family Caviidae; genus Cavia; species Cavia porcellus. Next base: position 25,198,126 of record NW_026947484.1, on the reverse strand, counting down.
AAGTTAGTAGTGTTCCTATGCAACATTAATGAACCAGCTGAGAAGGAAATTAGTAAAAGAATTCAACTTACAATAACACCAAGGAAAGAAAGCAGCATACATACTAAAATCCAAGAACACTACATACTTAGGAATTAACCTAATTAAGAAAATGAAAGACTGCTACAACAAAAATAGCAATATTTTGAAAAAGAGAACTTAATAAGGACATAAGAGAATGGAAAATATTCCATTTTCCTGGATAAACAGAACAATTAATGTCAAAATAGTCATATTTACAAAATGGATATAGAGGTTTAATGCAGTCTCAGTCAAAATACCTACAATCCTAACATTCATCTGGAACCAGAAATACCCAGAATAGAAAAAGCCATCTGGGGCAACAAAAGCCAAGCAGAGACATCACAATTCTGGACTTGAAGCCATAGCAAAAATCTACTGAAGGAAAAACAGCATGGTGCTGACACAAAAAAACATTAGGATCACTTGAATAGAAAATAAGATGAAGAAACAACCCCACATCATCACATTATTTCCAAAAGAGCCTAAAACAGAAATTGGAGGGATAATAATGTATTTTGCAAATGGTGCGGGAGTAATTGGATATAAACAACAATTGAAACTAGATCTATGGCTGGGGATTTAGCTTAGTGGCATAAGCTCCTGCCTTGGAAGCGTGTGGTAGTGAGTTCGATACCTGATGCAGATTAAGAAAAAAAAACTAGATCCAAATCTCTTATCCTGTACTAAACTGAAATCAAAATACATCAGAGATCTAAATTTTAAAGCTGGAATACAATCCACTGTAAAATAAATGCATTAAATTCTTGAGACATAGATATAGGGAAAGATTTTTTTGAACAAAATCCAACTCTACAAAAATATCAAGAATCAACAAATTTGATTGCATCAAATTATAAAACTTCTGCACCCCAAAGGAAGCAAACAGAATGAAGAGATGACTTAGAGAATAGAAAACGTTTTTTTGCTTGCTATACTATATAATATCCAGACTGCATAAAGAACTAAAAATTTTAGATCTCACAATCAGATACCCAATCAATAAATTAGCAAATAAAACTAATTGACACTTAGAAGTATGAATACAAATGGTCAACAAATACAATAAAAATGTTAAAAATTCTGGCTAATATAGAAACACATATTAATTGATCTTTTTATACAATGGAGTACTACTCAGTTACAACGAAGGATAAGCTGGAAACTTTTATAGGTAAATGGATGCAACTCAAGACCATACTCATAAGTGAAATACACCAGATGCATCTGTGCAAACACTGTGTTGTCTCCCTAGTGTAAGAAGCTGAAAGCCTAAATAAGATTCAAAAGGTACAATAGATATTGTGAAATGGGAAGAAATTGTTCAAAGGAGACAGAAACTAGGATGGAGGTAAAAGAGAACAGAAAGGAAAAGCAAATAGATTTTAAGAGAGTTGTACTGCTAATTTTTCTTAATCCACTGTAAAGAAAGATTTGCACTAATATTTTCTGGACAATTAAATATCTGTATTTGTACTCTTTGTAACTATTTTAAAGATAACAATATGCAATGCATTAACCATTGTTACCCTCCTATTATCTTGTTTTGGAATTTTATTTTATATTTTTTCTCTTTAAAATTAAAATAAAGAAATACAAATAAAACACCAAGATTCCATCTTACTCCAGAAAGAGAGTTGTACTTAAGAAACTAATGACAAATGCTTCTGTGACTGCAGGAGCCTTCTGCATTCATGGTAGGATTATGAAGTATTACAATCCGTATTAAAATTAATGTGAAATTCCTCAAAAATATAACACTAGAAATTCCATTAGCACAAGTATTCCTCTTTCAGGTATTTTCCCAAATGAATTAAAGACATTGTACTACAGTTTTTCATGCATATTCATGTTTATAGTAGCACAATTCATAACTGCTAAATCTTAGAATCAATCTATGTTCACCAACATATGAATGGGAAAATAAAATGTAGCATTTCTACCCAATGGCATTGCACTCTTCTATATAGTAGGATAGATCTGAGTCATTCTGAAGATAATGGCTGCTCCTTGAGACCCTAATACTAAGCAAAATAAATCAGACCCATAAAGGTAAATATTACATGGTCACTCTTATATTTGAGATAAAAAATATAATTGGAGAGCAAAATAAACAAAAAACACAGATAATAGTAATCAGGAAAGTAAAGTTTTAGGAAATATGAGGGACACCAAGAGACAGAGAGGGTATGAAAATGGGGAAGGCGGCCTAAAATGCTTTAACATGTTTTCTGACCATGTACCGCTGCCCACAATGAATGTAATCGTTATGAACTGCAAACGCATTGCAGTGAAACAAAAATTTACAAGAAAGAGAACTTTCGGAACTACTTCAGAGGGTGGCAAGATCAGTGCAATAACACTTTGAAGCAAGGGCTCTATTTTAAGGGGAGTTATTGCATTTTTTTTCAATTTCAATTACATTTTTCCAATTTAAATATTTACGTGTTTCAGCCACACCCCGTGGTTATTTTGGTTGTGGAAATTTAGAGAACACTGACCTAGACAATTTGCAACAGAACTGTAACTGGTCACAGTGGTCACCATTCTTTTTCAGCCTTGAACTTTGCTACCAAACTTATCTTAGGGAACAGCACTGTGCCTAGTACATAACTTTTTTGGTTTAAAGCTTTTTCTGAAAATGTTTAAATCTGCTCCATAATTGTGGAAAATTATTCATAATGTCATATCTCTGAAATCTTACATTTCCCTCGTTTCCCACCAATAAAGTATCACTCATGGGCAATAAATTGATGCATTCTATTTTCATGTTTTTAAATGAAAATGTCAAGTTAATTCACAGAACTAATTATACATTGTCTGTCACATCTCTATGTCATTCTCTGTCCCCCTGCCTTACTCTCCTTTGCTCTACTTTACCTATATTCCACTTGTGGCTTTTTTTTTTTTTTCTGAAATAAATTCTGCTATCTTTTACTCATACTCACATTGCTCTTCAGCACTTTTGGGAACAGCTGCTTCTCGGGAACAAGAACATATTTTTCATTTCTTTGTTAAGCAACTTTCCACATTGCAAATGTGGTAGGCACTCCCTGATAGTTTTGAATTTAAAAAGTATGAAAAAATGTTAAACACCTCATATTTGATTTGTAAGATTACTATTAGTGGTACGATAGTATGAGGAGTTACTCTTAATTAAATATCTTCTAAAATCATAATTGCAACTACAGGCTTTTGAGAGTCATTGAATATATGTGAAATTTCTGATTTTTTTCAATTTATATATGGTTCATGTATCATTTGATTAGAGATCTGCAGAATAACTTCTAACTTTTAGCTTATTGAATGTTGCATAATACCACTAAAAGACCTCTGCAATAATTCACAGAAAAAACCTAACACTCTTAGTTTTTATTTATGTAAATCTATATTTTGGGGATTTGTAGATGGAAGTTGTTCTAAGATATACAAGTAGGTATATTATATGTGTAAATACATACACAAGCACACACATATTCTCCTGACTCTTATGGAATAACTGATTTTTACTATTATCATATTTTATAAAAATATAAAAAAGTGGAGAGATTACTCACCTAAAAGTCGCCTTCAAAAAACTTCAATTTGAAATCATGAATTTAAATGGCTTCCAAACTGAATTAAACCTGAAAATATTCACATAGTAACAGGATTGTGAGGTCTTCTTTGTCTGTCACTGAGCTATCTTGGCAGCATCTGTGAACTGAATTTATCAAAATACACATCTTCATGGTCATTTCGACTTTGAGGAAGACAAATAGGTTGCAAAGTGCCAGAGTCAGTAAATAAGGTAGATGAAGACACTAAATTTTTCTAGTCTGCCTTTCCATTGCATGGTATTCAGTGGTAACATTCACCACGTTTTTGACTTCATAAAATCACTTGTAAAAGACTTTTAGACCTGCTTCAAAAAGTGGGATGAATAATGTAGTAGGCATATCCAAATTAAGGGGAAGTATTTTGTTGGAGGTTAGTGACAATGTATCTTTCTCTGTAATGAATTATTTTATTAAAATACTCAGCATATGTTTTAGTCATACATTAGAATCACAGATTTATGGAAAATTTGTAGAAATAGATGTTAAATGTTAACATTTTATGCATTTGTATGAGTTTTTGTTTTGATATTTGTTTTACACATTTATCTCACATATTTGTAGCCCTTTGCATGAAAGGTTTCACATACCAGATTAATCACTTATTATTAATTTACATATTAATACCCAATTTTAGATTCTTTCATTTGTCTATTTATGAGCTAATGTCATGTGATTTTAATTATAGAGGCTCTCAGTAATACTGGTGCTCCTTTATGGGTACACAGAATGAAAAATTTCTATGTATGAAAACGACATGTATATGAAAAGACAAAACATATTCAGAATATATTCAGGGTAAACACATTAAAACATTTGAGCAATGGAAAAGTATAAAATATCAGAAATAATAATATATAATAGTCATTAAATAAATAAAAAATGAAAATCAGTGTTAATACACTTAAGCAATCACACACTATATTCAGCATTCTTTCATAACTTTAAATACATTAGATTCCCTCAGCTCTAAAAAATATTGAAGGATCAGCTATTACTCTTCTTTATTATTTTACCAAAAAGTTCAGTAATTTATGCTAAATAAAATTAGTATGTCTGAATGCCTTCAGAATCTGTCTATATAAACAGTATGTGGTTTATTTCCTCGCTCTTAAACCATAATACATTGTTTTAATATAGAACTGGATTAGAAAGTGGGACAAAACAAAGAAATCCAATTTGAGTTTAAAAGTACCAAATTATCAAGACACACAAATTTGGGGAAAAAATTCTAGATTGTATAGAGAATGCAAAAAATAGTGAAGAGAATAGAGCAGAGATTCACATAGACAACCTACAGGAAGACACAGTGATGGCTATTACCTGTCATTCAATACGCCAAACAAATATGTGGAACAAGAAGCTGTAATAACATGATATTAAAAAATACAAAGTTAAACTTATTCCAAAAGTCTCAAATATTAGATAGATTTAGATAAATTTTCCTGTTAAAAATAAAATAAAAATAATACACATCAAAACAAAGGATTGTAAAATTTTTCTGAATTAAATGTTTATGTATATAAAATAAAGGTAGATGGAATTTCAAACAAGAAGTGTAAACGTATAAGGTAATTTTTATAATTTAGAGTGACAAATGACTGCAACCCAAGATTTGTTGTCCAGTTATCATCCAGATTTTATATTTATTGGAAAAAATATCAAAAGTCATTTATATTGTGATACTGAGTCACAAATAAAAAAATCCTCAAGCATAAAGGCAACAAAAGTAACAAAACTGTTATTATATACTGACATTATTCAAAAATTACTATTTGACTAATATCACTAAATTTAATTGCATTTATAATTTTATTTGGGTGCTAAAAAGCCTAAGTGATAACTCTAACCTTGTAAAATATTTAATGGGAACAAATTAAAAATAATTGGGTTCAATGTAGAAAAGAAAATTTACACTTTGGGCTTGGTAAACAGCATTTAAATCTAACTCTTTAATACTTTTGAAATTTATGTCAAAATTATTTAACTTACATTGTTCTATAATCACATATTTTACTGTATCAACTAAGAAAATTAGATTTTATCTGCAGACATATACAGTTTGGTACATATGATAACATACTATGGCAATATGACTAGAAAATAATAAATTTTTATGTTACAAAAAACCTAGACCTAGTGATTCTACTTTAATATTAAGAGTTTAATATCATCTTAACAGAGAATCAATCACATGGTCATAAAAGATATAGGACCTCTTTTTCAGAATTGGTCTTGATGATTCTAGATGTGTGACTTAGGGTAGATTATGCAACCATTTCAAATTTCACTTCTTACTTGTGTAATTAATATATAAATAATAATCTTTTAAGGTTTTTGAAAAGTTTAATTATAAAATGTGTAGTACATTACACATCAGCAGCAAATAATAACAATTATTATTTATCAATAGTATTGTTAATTAGCTATCTTTCTAATACTGAATACAAGATCAGGTAATTCACAAAGAAAGACTTTTAGTTGGCTCATGGTTGTGGATGCCAGGAAAATGGTTTTGCTGAATGAGATGAGAACTTGTCAAACATGGCAGAAGGGCATGGATACTTTTGCAGGAGAAAGCCCAAGGGCCAGGTTTCCTTCTGTCACACCCTGCTCTTGAGCTAAGCAGCCCATTTCCAAGAGAACTACATTAAATCTACTTCTGGGGTTAAACCACTGTGATAAGATCCTCCCAACGTAATGGAAGTACTCATCCAAACTTGAGCATTGGATACATATATCATTCAGTTCAAGATAGCTAATTAGTTATCAATGCAAAAAGGATCAAACAAAGAATAGTTTTACAAGAATACCTCAAATTCTAGACATACTGAAAATTAGTTAATTCAAAATATGTAGTATTTTAAACAAACTGACTTGAATTGGCATAGAAAAATGATCAAAGTGAACTTTATTATCAATCTCTGTAATTAAATTACAAATGGAGGAGAAACTTTTTATTAATTACCAAGTAAGGTTAATTAAATGAAAGATAATGAAGCTTTCCTGTCAATTTCATTAAAGAAGATTGAACAGGAGAATAGTAAATCACAGCGATAGAGAGAAGTCTGAAACAGAGAACTGTGGAACCTGACTTGGCTGATTGGAGTGGGAGGACTCAAGCAACTTCCACGCAAGATAGAGGTTTCTCATGTCACTATTTTGAATTCTTTAGTCACTCAAGATTATGTAAATAAAAATAAAAATTTGGTCCCTTTGGACAGAAACCTTTACAAAGTCTACTCTCACATTTTCACAAAGTCTACTCTGACATTTCACAGTAATGTTATTCCCATTTTATTGGTAGAGAACCATGTGCTTATCTAAATAATAGTTTTCTAGATTAATAATAAATTAGCAGTTGAAATTATTGGGTGGGAGTCCAAGGAATGTGTATTAAAAAGGGATGTCACACAATTGGCATGTACACTATTTTTACTCTCTTCCTTCGCACTCATTCTCAAAATTCAAAGATCTCTGGAACTCAGCAGATGTTTAGGGCTGTAATGTTACATTAAGAACAAACTTCTTAGGCAAAGAGCATAGATCACAATGATAGTGGGAGGCTGTATTCCTGGTGTACCATATGGCCATTGTACAACCCAGAATTGCCTACTTCTTGTTTTAGAACAAAGAATTAAACATTTATCTTGTTCAAGCTTTGGCTATTTATGACCCAAATTCCTAGAAGTGTTTCACATGCTTAAAAGATCTGACATGTGGCATTGAAAGACAAGCTGCAAGATGCTCTTTTAAAAGCAGCATGCCTCTCCTGCAGCATAACTCTAAATTGATCATCACTGTCTCCTTCTGTTCACTGTAAATTCTTCTCAAATACTTGAATTCTGGTTTCTCCATCTCTGCAGTTAGAATATATAATCCACGATGCTGCCAAAATGAAATGATGAGATAATTATATGTGGAAGTACTTGTAAAAAAATAAAGTTCGTGTGAAATTACATTATTAAAACAATTAATGGTAGTTAGGGTCTGATAACTGTAAAGAATTGAAGTTATTCTGCTATGTGATCTTGTTTTATTTCTTTTCACTCTAACACAGCATCCACCTAAGTTTAGAATCTAACACATCATGCTTAGTTAAAATTTGAGTTACAATGTTTTTGGAAAATTCAGTACAGATAAAAGAGGAAATGGAAAGAATGCACTTGAATGTTTTTGCAGGGCACTGTTACTCATTTTTATGAAACAATAATAAACAACTCAGCTAATCAACCTATAAAAAGGAGGGTTTATTTTGGCTCACGCTTTTGGAGATTCCAATCTGATTGGCTACAAGCATTCACTCAATTGTCATAACCCTGAGAAATCTACATTATAATGCTAGCGATGAGGCTTTGGAATTAGAAAATCTAAGAACTTTCAAAGACTAACTAGATAAGTAAGAGACATAGAAATTGAATATGTATTTTGACCAGAGTAGAAGGAATGATTTGCTTATGCGTGCATTATAAATGTGGTACAGGACAGATGAAGAATCATCTTCCTTTTTTTGTTTTATCTTCCCCTCATTCATTTACCAATAAAAGTCTGTCTATTCAGTTGCCTAAAATGTTTTTTTCTGTCTTCAATACTGTACCAAAATTAAATGGTTGTTTAGATAGCTAAACAGCAATGGATTTAGAGAGATCTACCAAAGAATACAAAGACTTTACATTAGAAATTCCTAGTTGTACTGTCCCTCAGCCACAGGACTTCTCCTAAAACATATAAAGAATTTAAAAAAATCAGATCCCCAAAATTCAAAGATCCAATCCAAAAATGGGCATCAGAGATGAATATACAGTTCTCAGATGAAGAAATACAAATGGTAAATAAATACATGAAAAGATGTTCATCATCATTAGTCATTAGAGAAATACAAATTAAAATCACACTGAGATTCCATCTCACTCCAGAAAAAATGACCACGATCAAGAAAACTACCAACAACAAATGCTGGAGAGACTGTGAGGAAAAAGGAAAGCTTCTAAGTGTTCGTGTTAGTGGAGACTGGTGCAACCATTGTGGAGGTCAGTCTTCAGATTCCTCAAAAAGCTGGGATTGGAAGTCCCATTTATTCCAGCTCTTCCACTTCTAGGCATATTCCCAGAAGAACTGAAAACATCATACCACAGTGATATATGTGCACCCATGTTTATAGCAGCACAATTTGTAATAGATCTTGGAAACAACCTAAATGTCCATTAACTGAGGAATGGATAAAAAAGTTATGGTATTTTTATATGGTGGATTACTACTCAGCTATAAAAAATGTTCACATTGGGATATGTATAAATAAATGGACACAACTTGAGACCATACTCATATGCTAAATAAATCAAACTCACATGTATAAATACCATATAGTCTCCCTAATGTAAGAAATTGTAAGAGTACATAAGATTTTATGGTAATCATGATTCTCTGTTACATTGTTTTGAAGCCTTATGTTTTCATTCATTAGTTGGAGTGATTTTGTTTTATTTTATTATCAAACAGAGACATTATGGTAGCTACTGTTGATACCAAGTTGTCTTGTGGTGAAGTACTGTGTTGCTTAAATTGTTCTGTTCTGGTCTGCTTTGTTCTGTTCTCTTTTGTCTTAATCTCTTTAAAATAAAAAAAAATTAAAAATTCCTAGCTGTTTGTAGACTTTATACTGATATTTTATGTAGACATAAATAATAAATGGAAGTTGAGTGGCTTAAAAGACTAAATATTTATTACCCCACACTTCTGGATACTAGAAGCCCAAAATCAAGATTTGACCGTTTATATTTCTTCTCCAATATGCAGGGAATCCTTCTTTACTTGTCTGGCATGTGGTTGTTTCCCAAAAGCCTTTACTGTTCCTTGGTAAACAGATACATCACTTTGAACTCTGCTTTTGTCATCATGTGATATTTTTCTGTGTGTCTATTTTCATTTGATTTTTCCTTATAAGAACATTAAGTATAATTAAATAGAAGTCCAGCATGAATTTATCTAATCACAACTGGGGTGAATTTATTTAAAAGTGATATCTCATTCTGAAGTATTACAGGTTAAGATTTCAACATATCACATGCATACATATGTTTATAAGTATGTATGTGTGTATGTATTCTGTGGAACAAAGGCACATTCCAACCTATTACAGAGCACAAATACTATTTCTGAGGATGGGAATATTAAAATGCATACATAAATATGAAATAATGCTGAACTTTATTTTTCATGTAAATGAACTAATATATCTGTTTTGTTTTATGATAGTTATTTCTTTGCTTAGTATGAAAATAAACACTTTGGAATGATAGAGACTATTTCTATGTTGTTTTAATTCATACATTTTATTTGCTAGAAGAGTTTTAAATTAACAACAAATTAGAGTAGAATCAGAGTTCCCAAATGCCCCAACTACACACGAGTGTTAACATGTATTTACAACCAGGGAGCTTACACTTTTACAACTCTATCAACCAAAATCCAAAGTCTACGGTAGAGCTCACTATTAGTATCGTGCATTGTGTGAGCTTTGATAAAGAATATAATTACCTGTATTCTACTTGTTTTTCTCTTCTCCCTAACCTCTGGTAACCTTTGATCTTTATCATCCTCATAGATTTTATCATATGTCAAATAGTTCAAATTATACAGTGTGTATACTTTCTAGATTAGTTTCTTTCATTCCTTTCACTTAATAAGTACAACTGTTTCAATTTTTTATCTTGACTAGGAAGCTAATTAGTTTCATTGCAGTATTAAACAATATCCCATTGCTTGATTTATCACATTCAATCTATTCACTTACCATATAACATTTTGATTTCTTCCAAGCTATGGCAATTACAAATAAAATTCTATAGACAATCATGTGCAAGTTTTTGTGTTAGTATTAGCCTTCACTTTTTTGGGTAAATATGAAAATATGAGAGTGCAACCTCATTTTGTAAGAGTATTTTTAATATATTAGAATCTGTTACATTGTCATCCAAACAGGTTGTATCATATTGCATTCTTAGCAACAGTAAATGATAGTTCTTGATGATCTACATCTTCTCCAGAATTTGAAATTGGCAATATTTTCAATGTTTGACATTCTATATATATGCAGTTTTATTTCATTGTTTGAATTTGTGATCTATAATGAAATAGATCTGTTGGCAACTTCTCATATACATATTTGGAATGTGTACTTGCTTTTAACGACGTATCTACTGAAGTATTTTGTACATTTTAAAAATTGATTTGTATGCTTTCTTATTTTGGACTCCTAGTATTTTATATCTTAAGTAACAGTCATTTAACATAAATATGTATTTTGTAAATATTTTATTCTAGTATGTGGTTTGTTTCCTCATTTGTAGATTGTATGTATGTTTTTAAAAATCATAACTTTTTTCTCAAAATTATGTTAAAATATTATTTTATTTTTCAGAACAGAACAATTTAAGCAACACAGTATTTCACCACAAGACAACCTGATATAACAGTAGCTACCGTAATGTCTCTTTCTTTGAAACAGTTAAGCATACCTTAACTTTATTTTATAAATAAAAGTTATTAATAGTCTGTGCAGTGGTATGAAAATTACATTTTACCTGTTATATTATTTTATGTATACAAGTATCAGTTTTAAGAAAATAAATGCAATTTGGATGTTTTAAAATTGAATGGTTTGGGGCTGAAGATTTAGCTCAGCGGCATAAGCACCCACCTTGCAAGTCTGTGGTTGTGAGTTTGATCCCCGGTACCAATAAAAAAGAAAAAGACAAAAAAAAAATTAAAAGAAAAAATTGAATGGTTTATTCAATTTCCAAAGCTATTAAGGTTAGGATTTTGAGTCCATAAAAATTCAAATAAACATAGTATTAAATTAATAAAAACAAAGCAATATTTAAATTTAAGATGTATTAAATATTTTGTAATGATGAACATACAGTATCAATGAAAATGAGTGAAAAAAATGTACTCATGTAATCAAAAGACTTGTATTTGTTAGCTTTAAAGTGGTCTTTCCCACAGTTATTTCTGTATTCATCCAAACTTTGACAGTGTTTTCAGTTAATTACATTCAGTAAGCCCCATTTTAATCCTTATCTTATGCATCTTCTGGAGGCATCAGGAAGTAACAAAGAAAATGACAGTAGATGAGAAAGAACTTACATTAGATCATCAGAGGTAATTGAAGCTTGATGATAAATATAAAACTCTAGAACAAAATATTAAACCAATTTGTATATTTAAAAGAATATTGTAAAACAGAAAGAAATATTTGAATCAAATATTATGCTCAGAATAGTAATTAGAACACAAATTAATTACTATGCAGGTTCTGGAGTAACAAAATAACAGTTACTGCCATTATTACTGTTCAGATATCATAAAAAGCACATCTTACTATAACTTGGAAGAGGTGAAAATCTGATAATGCTTCAGCAATGAATAAGTGCAGCTAATCCCTAAGAAATTAAGATAAAAAGTTATAAGAATGGATTTTTTGAGTCTTAACTGAGAAACTAAATTCATTTAGTGAGATGCAATAAGATTACAGAAATAACGGAAGCAATCTGAAAAGCAGAATAAAAAAATGTGCAGACATAAAAGTCAAGATGACACAGAAATTCTATGAGCTATGAAACAAATTTCCTACATATTTTGTCATTTGATGTGAGCAAGGAACTCTTTTGGAAGAAGTATGTTATCTTGTTTATATTGGTAGGCAAAGTAAGTGTTTTTTTTTTTTTTTTGTTTTGTTTTTTTGTTTTTTTTTTTTTTTACCATCAATGGTGGGCAAATAACTGTAGTGAGTTTGTGCAAATGCACTCACATTTACTTTGTGACTCTTACTGAGTGAAATTTGTACATGTATTGCAAACACACATCATATACATTACATGTTTGTAATCTTTATGAAACATGTATACATACATGCAGAATTACCTGTTATTAATTGATATTCCATTTTATTTATGAATGCATTACATGTGAAGACTACAGAATGATGGAATTCAGTACTGAGACTATAAAATCAAATAACCAACATGTGTAATGTGGAACTGATATAAGAAAATTCAGACAGATTATCTTGTAGTTTTTTCTTTACCACAAAAGAAATAAAGATATTTGTCATTGAGGAAATTCAAGAAAGCAGATGCACTGAAAGAAAACCCCTATTTTCAGATGTGACTTAGCTGTAGCTGCAATCCCAACATTCTGAATTTAACAGACCTGAAATGCTTGGGAAAGCATTTTCTGTTAATATCAACATATGAACCCATATTGGAATCGCTTTAATTGTGCAGTGTTATAGACACACAGCAGTTTCCTGAAGTCTATCTTAAATATATAGGTTTTAAAAGCCAGAGTTTGCAAAGTATATAATTAAAAGCACCTCAAATTGCACAGTTCATCTATTCTTAAAAAGGTAAGAGAAAATTAATGTTTTGTACAAATGAATTGTCAAATCATATTTTCAATAAGAGTGTTTGCAATGTGAATAACTTACTTTTATTTTCTTATATCATGTGCATAGAAGTTTTTAAAATTTAGTATGCTAGTCATTTTGCTATGTAACCTTTTTCATGATTTCTCTTCCAAACTCTATTAAGTTTTCTAATTTTAATAAATCTGACAAACTCATGTGCCACTGCAGTGTCCTGAGGACTTACAATATACTGCGAATAGAAGATTTTCAATGGTACCTTTTGAATTCAATAGATAGGAATAGTTTTCAGAAAAATGCCTATAATTTTTCATGAAAATTATGATCTTCATAATATCCCATTCCTCAACTCTTTATAATATTCTGAAATCAACTGAGATAGGTGTATTTGTGTTAATTTTCAGTATGACTCTACTATGTTTTTAAAACATTTATCCTTAAGAGGTTTATGAGTAGTTCTCCTGTGGGACATTTGGTTGAAGACTTACATTAATTTCATCGGTTTGGCCCTTAATCAGTACCCTGCATTGTAGCTCTGGGGTCCTTTATTGTTATGTTTGTAGCATTGTACTGAAAATCAGTCCAGTGTTTTAATACCTGAAGGGATGTGTTCTCTTGCAGTTTTTTAATGAAGAATAGATCCCATTCATGAGCCTCAGGCTAGTGACTCAACTGTTGCTATTTATTCAGTCAGTATTTTATATCTACATTCATGCATTTTAAAATTTCTAAATATGAGTTTTCTTCAACTTTCCCTGTCCATATCTGACTCCCAACAAGCTCTTCTCAAGAATCTTCTCATTAAAAAACAAAACATACAGTAACAACAAGAAAACTGATATTTTAGAACCCACATGGAACTATGTTGACCAAATGATCATAAATTCTGACTCATCTTGTTGCCTAATAACGTGCCTTCCCCAGGGAAGCTAATGTCAGGATTTTAAGACTCAGCTGGACTTTTCAACTGTAAATAGTAGAATAATGGATGATCTTTTCAACAGTAAATAGTAAATTATGGTTATACTGAGGTAATTTTATTCAATCAGAACAACAATTTGGTCTAAGTAAAAAGTATTAATTTCTGTATAATTCCTGGTCTTTCACTAAAAACTGAAGTTACATAACAGATTCCTCAATATATGTTTGGAGAAGCCAGTCGTTTGGTAAGAAGCACTGCAAGTCAAGCTCTGAAATATACACCTCTGAAACAGATGTCATCTTTGCAGCAATTCTGCTATTGTCTGGGTTATAACTGAAACTCCACTTTATTTCCTTCATGTTATCTTGGTAGGTATCAAAGGGCTTGTTACCAGTTCTAGGATTCTGGCTCCTCCACCTTAAAAAGAAGGCACTGAGTAAGCTGCTCCACAACAACCTAAATCTAGAAGGCGATTCTCAACATTATGTTAGTGACTAGACTTTGCAATGTCTTATAAAAATTGTCTCTTAAATCTAGAAATACCTGTCTAGCAACAGAACTGCAGGGCTCTTGCAAGTTTCCTGATTCATAGTTGTGAAGCTATTACTGTATATGCTGGACTTTGCATCAATCTTAAATATTTATACCCAATGGTTTTGCCTCAGGATGTGCAAATATAAGGAGAAAAGGACATTCCATATATTGTACTTTTTCTCTTGATCATTTTCCTAATTTCCTTGTTATGCATCATCCTTCAATTGCCATAAAATTATTAAGATGAAAATTTTGAAAAAACATTGTATTTTATCTATAATAGTTTATTTTCAGTGATAGAGACTAGAAGGGAGTTTTCCAGAAAGGGCTTCATTATACCTAAGTACTACAGTGTAATTAATGAATGAATAAGGGGATGACACCTGCAAGCATTCCAGGAAATTGCTACATCATAGGTGTGTGAATATTCTTTTTAGATTTATAGAACCCAAGCATTTGCCAAATGGCCAGAAGAAAGTAATTACTATAGCCTTATTTGGCTTCAAGCCTAAAATGAAATGTAGCATTAATATCACTGAGTACAACTAAGATAAGATTTTATAATGTTATACAATAAAACATAAGACTGACTTAGATGTTATCAACAAGATACATATCTATGTTCTCTCAAATCAATAACAATTTACTACCATCAATGAATAAAATTGCAATTGACAAAGATTTGAGATTCAAAAAGGAGATTGCAAAACCTTGATGAAATCTAAGATTAAGAAGGGATATTTTGAGAAGTTAGGTCCAATGTACTATTTTTACAAATGTTAACTGATAATATTTTCCAATCAAAACATAAAGGAAGTAAAAAGGTAAGTACAAACTAATTCCAAAGCACTAGTACACTAAAGTCAGAAAATAACAAAATCAGGCTGGCTGATGCCACTAGAAGGCTATTTCCTGCATGTGACCAGTGCAGGTAGAGCCAGAAGGTCTGCCTCTACCTGCCAGCTACCACCACCAGAAGGCTCTTTGCTGTGGGCTGCCAGTGTGGACAGAGAAAGCCAGCAGATCCACCACTGCCTGCTGGCCACTAACAGTAAAAGACTTGTTTCCTGTAGGCAGCCAGTGGGAACAGGGATGTGTAGGCAGGTAAGCCCCATGAACCCCACCCAGAGGCCACCATTGGAGGCACTTGATTCCTTTAGGTAGCAATCCCCCACCAAGAGAATCAGACAAATACACTCCTGTGTGCCTGCCTGCATCAAGGGAGTCCTCATGTAAACACACAGACTGACAGAAGGAACCCATTACCACACCAACCTGGCCATCATGGAAACCCCAGTGTAGCTGCATAGGTCTGGAGAAGCCTGCTGCATGACCTGTTGTCTCCCTGTAAGCCTGGGTTCAGAGAAACACAGGTGGTGTCCCATTCCCCTACACCAAGGAGGGGAAGTCAACATGGGAAGTTCCTGGGGCCTCACAACCATTTTTTAGGGAGGAATCCAGGAGAATGTCAAGATGAAGGAGCAAAAGGCAAAGTCAGACCTCTAGGCCATACAGAACCACAGACCTCTAGCCCACACAGTCTGGGAAATGCAGTCATGGAAGGAAATGGAAGACACACCTGAAATCTCTGAGAGGATAGCAACTGAAGTAATGAAACAACTTCAGGAGATTGTAAAAGCGATCAAATCAGAAACAGTGTCTCTGGTAAAGAAGAAATCACAAACATACTGAAAGAATTGCTCAGCATACCTAAAGAAGACACATATAAAAAAAGAGAATCATAGGAAAATGATGGAAAACTTGAGTGAACAATATGGAAAGATTGAAAAAGATATCCAGGAATGTAAAAAGTTGATCAAAAACTAGCAAAACCACTTGAATGAGACTGAAGATAGACTTTCAGACCTTGAAGATAGGATTGCAACTAGCTATCGTGAAAGGAAAGATCTTTTAAAATAATAAGGAACCAGAAAAGAACAATTCAATGGCTTCAAGACAATGGAAAGAGAAATAATTTAAGAGTGATAGGTACCAATGAAGAAGCAGGGGTCAACACAAACCAAAAAAAAAAAAAGGCTATTTATAGTAGTAATAGCAGGACTCCAACTAGCCATAAACAAATTTAATTAACACACACACACACACACACACATATATATATATATATATATATATATATATATATATATATATAAAATCAAGATACCAGAGATTCACAAGAAGCTGTTAGGGAAAAAAAAAAAAAAAAGATCACCTATAAAGACAAACCGGTCAGAATTATGGCAGATTTCTCAACACAAACCATCAAGTCAGGAAGAGCTTGGAGTGAAGTGTTTCAAATCCTGGAAGAAAAAATCTTCAAATCCAGATTGATGTGCTCTATAAAACTATCTTTCAAAATTGATGGAAAAATAAGATACTTCCATAATAAAGAACAGTTGAAGGAATTGATAACCACCCAATCCTACAGAGTGTGCTAACGGATATTCTAGAGAGAAATAAAGATGACCATGTTTCTAGGAACAGCAGCAGAGGAGGATCACCAAACAGGAAGAGCACCTGATGAAGAGAAAAATGGAGGGTCCATAGCAGGAGGATAGCATGGCAGAGATGAACCAATGTATGTTGGTTTTAACTATTAATGTAGATAGCTTCAATTCAGCAACAAAAACAGGAGAGTGGATCAAGAAACAAGATCCATCAATAATTGTACACATGAAACATTTAAATGGAAAGGAAATTCACAGACTGAAAATCAAAGGGCAGAAAATCATTGTTCCATGTTACAGGAGACCAGAAACAGCAAGAGTAACTTGCCCAGCCACAGAATGAGTAAGAAAGATATGGCATTTTCATACAATGGAAAGCTACCCAGCTATTAAGTAGGATAATATTGAGGCTTTTGTAGGTAAATGGATGCAACCTATGGTCATGTTCATGAGCAAAAGTTTGAACTCATGCAGGTGAAAACTAGCAAAAAAAAAAAAAACTGAAGGTGAGTTCAGAAAACACAATAGATATTATAAAAGTGATAGGGGAGAACACATCTAGGAGGAGAAAGTGGTAACCAATGTTAATTTCTTATTGTCTTGTCTTGAATTCTTGTATTGTTTTCACAACTTTGTTAGGTTTGGTTTTGTTCTGTCTTGTTTTGTGAGATTTTATTGTGTTTGATAGTATGGACAGCTATTTTGAACATAACGGAATGTATTATGGTAATCATGGTTGATTCCCTATTACCTTATTTAGAGGTCCTATAGTGCTTTCATTCTTTTGTTTAGTTGGTTTTATTTTTTTTTTTTTTGTTTGTTTGATTTTATTACATGTGATGGTATAAACAGCTATTTTGAAGAAAATGAGCCATTACAGTAACCATTGTTTATTTACTGTCACCTTGTTTTCAAGTCCTGTGTTGCTTTCATGCTTTTGTTTTGGTTGGTTTAAGTCTGTTTTCTGTTATTTGATTTCATTTTGTGTGACAGTATAGACAACTATTTTGAAGAGAACAAGAAACATTATAGAAGCCACTGTTGATTTCCTACTGTTTTGTTTTGATGTCCCATTATGCTTTCATTCTTTTTTCGATTGGCTTTATACTCTTTTGTTTTGTTTGATTGTGTTAGGTGTGAAGATATGGACAACTATTTTGAAGAAAACAAGACACACTCTGGTAGCCACTGTTGATTTCCTGGTCTTGTGGTGAAGTTCTGTGTTGCTTGCATTGTTCTGTTCTGATTTGCACTGTTCTGTTATGTTGTCTTTAAAATAAAAAAAATTAAAAAAGAAAACAACAAATTCAGACAAGAAATAAATGAAACAGACTAGAATTGCATTAGAAAATATGAACAAGACAAAGTTGTTTTACTAAAAAGAATAAAATGATAAATGTTTATTTGGATCAACTTGTAAAAAAAGAGAAAAATTCTAAAAACATCATCAACAGCAGCAACAACAAAAACAAAAACTAAAGATGAATTCAGAAGAGGATCATGGTGGTAATCTTAGCACCCTGGAAAGTCTGATGCAAGCAATTCAGTGACTTAAACCCTGCCTCAAGGTTTTAAAAGGGAATAAAAAAAGATTGGTACTATCTTAGCGTTAAGTCAAGAAAGAGAAGGGCAGGGAACCTAAAGAGCCAGATGAGAAACAAAACCTAAATGTTTAGGAGTGTCCAAGCTATCAAGACAGAACCATGAGTAAGGCAAAAATCTACATAAACCCTTAAAAGGTGAGTTATTTGAAGAAGTGATCAAAAATATCTTGGGATAAGGAAATATCTCAGAATAATAAAATATCTGAGAATAAAGAAAGATAAAGGGTCTGATGGTTTCAGTGGTGAGTTTTAATGCCTTAAAGAAAAGTAACAGTTCTTTTCCAGTCTTTCAACAACCACTGGTAAAATGAACACTTTCAAAAATATTTCCAAAACCACTACCAGATAAACAGGGACACTACTTCCCAAGAAGATCCAAATCACATACCCATAAATGAGCATAGAGGCAAAAACCCTCAGTGAAATATTAGCAATCCACATTCAATATCACCTTGTAAGGATCATAGACTACAATCAAGGATTTATCTCTGTACTACTTACATAAGTCAATGAATGTGAATTATCACATTACCTGAATGAAGGATAAAATTCATGTCACTATTTCAGTTGATGCAGAAAAGAATTTTCACAAAATTCAACATTCACAAATTGGATATCTACCACATGTAACATTTTAGAGACCAAGAGTGAAGGCAGTAAATGTATTTACTGAGACCTTTATAAACATAAAGATGACAATTATTTTTAATCTTTTATATAGAATATACTGTCAACAAGAGAGTACATGAGAAGAGGGCTTACAATGAGAACAGGAGTGGAGTGATCTCTAAAGGGTCAAGCATGCCCTAGTAAAGAGTGGCTTGGATACAAGAAGACATGCTAGAGGGGGTAATACTGGTATCTTGAACCCAAGGACATAGGAAAGAATGTCAGGGGAGACAGCACTATATTTTCTTAGGCTCCTTTGGATCCACAATTAATATCATTCTTATAAAAAGATATGAGTCATGGATATGGGCAATCCAGTGGTCACATTCATTACTGGAAGAAGTGGTAATGGTGTAAGTTTGTGTATCAGCTCATTTTAAAACAGAGTACATGATTCTGATACATGGCAATAGAGATCCAAAGTGCCTCCCCCAAATTCCTTAGAATAGCATCTTCACATGATAAAAACTGTTCAACAAATTGTAAACAATCTATAGGCAACATACCTAATTGTTAATTCCCAAGTTCAATAACAAGATAAGAATGCATACTTTGATCTTTTCAAATCACTATAGTGTTGAAATCAGTAGTCAAAGCAACTAGCAGAAAATTGAAATAAAGGCATTTACATAAGAGAGAAATAAAATGATCACTTATATATATAGTATATATAGTAATAACTAATGGCTTCACTGAAATATTAAAACTAGTAGATGTTTTAGTAATGCTTCAAGAAACACAATCAACATGCTAAAATCAGTTCTGTTTCTACACACTAAAAAGTCTATCAAGAAAATAAAACAAAATAGTATTTACAATAACACCAAAGAAACTCCTAAAATACTGTAAATAAATTTAAGTAATGAAGTCAAAGATTGCACACAAAATGCAAAACATAGTTCAAAAGTTGAAAAAGACATATATGTTTTTGGGTTCCATAGGTGATAGTTTAAAAATTTCCCCACTTTTCAAAGTGTTTTGGAGATTTTAATGCAGTCAGTACCAAAATTGGCATTAGACATCCTCCCACTTTCTGGAACATAGTACTGGACACCTGCAAATTAAAGGTGGAGTTTCATCTTGTTCATTGTTTCAGTGGTAAATGTCATGGTGGAGGAAATCTGTTCACAGCATAAGGGACAGGGACCATAGAGAGTGAAATTCAGAGCTGTGGACAATAATACAACCATCCAAATCACACAGATTGTGACCAGCTCCTACCAGACAGGCACTACTTCTGAATATAAGAGTTTTGGGCGACATTTTGTATCTAAACTATAACACTTAGCCTCTATCCCTCAAAACGGCCATGCCCATTAATTATGCAAAGTCAATTTTGTTTTGTCTCTAACAGTTGCTAAAGGTTTTAGAATTCCAACATTACTGAACAACCCAAGTCCAGTCTCCTTTGAAATCTTAGCAAGTTCTTAGCTGTGAGTCTGTTATGGTTTGTGTTTGCATGTCCCCTCAAATCTTCAAAGGCCATAGCAGGGGCTTTCTGGAGGTGGCTGAATCTAGAGTTTGTGATTGGTTCATTCCTAGTGCTGGGATTGGGGTTATGAATGCTACAGCCACGATTGGGTGGATAGCCTATATACAATATAAGGGAGGAAAGAGGCTTGCTCCTCCCTTTTGCACCATCTTTAACTCTTGTTGCTTTTGGTGTCATCTTTTGCCATGAACTGTTGCCCCTGTGCCATACCACTCTGCTTTGAAGCCAGCTGATTATGGACTGAAATTTGCATAAAGTGTGAGCTAAATAAACATTTCTTCCTTAATTTTGAGTATCAGGCATTGTTTTTAGAAAATGCATTGAGAGACAAGTAACCAAGACAGAGTCTGTGAAAAATGAAACGAAACCTAAACTCTTCCAACATACAATATCACAGGCTAAATATTTCCAATCTAAGAGGGAGGAAAGTTGAGCGTGGTAGTGCAGTTCTAGGTTGAAACTTGATAGGTTGAGGCAGGAGGATAGCTGTGAGTTTTAGGCCAACCTAGACTACATAGTGAGTTCAAGGGCAGACCAAAAAATGTAGCCAGATCCTGTCTCTACTTCTTCCTCAAATCAGAAACAAACAGCAAAACAAACACATAAACAAAATACAAAATGACAGATTTGGGAATTCACAGAGACTGGACCACCACAAGAGCAAATTCCAGGATAGCATATATTAATCCTGCACCTGCATGCACATATGCACAGCATGTCATCTATGGCAAGTTGTGGTGCTGTGTGAACTCCAAAGGATTTCTAAAGCCTCATCTTTATAGCCTTGCTTGCCGCAGTCCACATCGCCTCTCTCTTGGGCTGGCTCTACTTATTGCCCGTGGCTTTGCTCAGGAGATGAACCATATTCACAGGCTCTCCAACATCTTGGGTTCTGTATTCCAGTTTTACATTCACTCTCAGTTTTAAACATTACCTTCTTAGGGAAACATGACAAGAACCATGATCCTGTCACATATTTATTGCCAGCCTCCCAGGTTATCAGAAATCTGAGTGGAAGCCTTAATTACCACGTGATTCTTGCATTTTGCATTCTTGAAAACCAGAAACATGTTGATGATGCCAACGTCTGCAGACTTGAACAATAGCCTGAACTCCTGAGATCACGGCTGAAGCAGACCTGAGGGATTAGATGGCTGAACTTGCTGAAACTCTTCCCTTTTTAGTCACAACTCACCAGGGGAATACAAGGCAAATTCTTCCAAAAAACTTATTAACCATTTTACATCACTGAGAGTAAATATCAGAATTTAGTCAATACATGAGATGACGTCAACTGTCTTTCTTCCTGTTCCAATCAAAAATACTTGGTGTTTTTTTAAATGCTAATCTTCATATCATTGCTGTTCTGAACCCAATTTTGAGACACTCCCTTTTAGTAAAACTTCAAACATTTAAAACCATTCAATTATCTAGTTTTCTCACAATTCTTTTGTAAATCTGGCTAGAAAGAATCAGCATTATTTATCCATTCTAAATGATGGGCTTCCTTGAAATTTTCTTCACCAGATTAATTAGTCCTTCACCTTTAATCACAGTTTCCTGCAAGGTCTCAGGACAGATGCAAAATTTAGACAAATTTTATGCCAAAATGTGACACATACAGCCTTCAGTTCAAGTGCTAATAAATTCCTAATTCCTACCTGAAATGTGCTAAGCCTGGTCTTTACTGTACATGTTAATATCAACATTTTTATCTGATGTCTGGGCATTATCCCATATTTAACATTACTCACAATGTTCTAGGGATCCTGAAGCCTACAATTACAACACTCCCCAAACTCCTTCTGCAAATATTCTAATAATTTCTAAACCTTACAATCAGGTGCAGCCACAGCAGCACCCCACTCTTTGTACCAATTTTATATACTAGTCATTTTCCCTTCACTGGCTCATAATACTTTACACTCCCTTAAAGGAGAAGATGTTCATTTTGACTCCGTGTTTTAGTCCATAACTGGCTTACTCTAAGCAGAAATAGATTGGCAAGTGAATACTCTTCACCACATGTTAGCTAAAAAGCTGAGAGAAAAGGGAAGAACTAGGGATGAGAAGAAGTAGGAACAACATTGAAAATGTTAAGACAGCGTAAAGAAGATCTTTATTTGTCAGAAGAAATAGGAGACTAAATAAGATGGCCTCAGGATATCACAAGAAGTAGCAGGACTCTACCCTTTATAGTCCCAAATTTGCAAAAGTGAAAGGCTTTACTTTTGGAAGCCTCAGAATACCATGTTCTGGAATGGCAGCAATATAGAGATTTTTTTCCTTAGCATTACATTCAAAGTGCCTAGCAATCAAGTTATTTGACCTCTATGACCAAGAAAGAAGGGAACTTGGCTACTGTGCCAGCTGTCTGCAGAACTTAGCATCTCCATATGGAACTGATTTTAGGAGCATGCAGAATACAACAGTTATGAGGTTAGGAAAGCTTCCCAGATTTCAGAAGATTTGAGGATCTAGGCAGTGTGCCTATAGAAAGAAAGTATGTGAAGCTTTGATTGTGAAGACAGGGTTCAGTGGTGACCTCAGCAATTTGGAGAAGCCAGAAATGTGGATCATCTGAGGAAAACTGCAAGAGGGAGCTAATCTGGCTCAAGAGAAAAGCAATGAGAGCTGTAGCCACCTGCGCAGCTATAGGGGTGGAGCCACTGATGATGTTGGAGTTCACAACTTCCACACATTGCCTGGGTGATGCACATGGAGTTGCAGGATTTAATTGTTGCCCTGCTTGATTTTGGACTTGCTTTCATCTCATTTATTGGTGTCTCCCTAAATTCCTAAATTTTGGAATGGAGATGTTTATATTGTGTCATTAATAGTGAAAGTGTTTAGCTTTCTCTTTATTTGTACAGGGGCTCACAGCTAAGATTTTGCGTTTACTTTTAGAGGAGACTTGGGGCTTGGACTTTTCAGCAATGCTGAACATGTTAGGACTTAGGAAACTCTTAGAGATGGACTAAATGTCCTTGTGTAAAGGAATGTACATGAGTCATTGGGGTCCAGGAGTGAAATGTTATGGTTTGTGTCTTATTGTCTGCTGAGTACCTCAAGAAGTAATGAGGAGTCACAGTTTTTGGAAGCAGCTGAATCTAGGGTTTTTTAGATTTATTTAGAATCCAACGCTAGGATTAAGGTTGTTAGTACTACACCTCCCCTAGGGAGCATGGCCTGCACACAATACAAAGAATAGAAAGAGGCTTGTTCCTTTTTCCTTCTCTTTTGCGGCTTTTGGTGGTGCTTACTATCATGAATAGTTTTCCTTCTGTCATGCCACCTTACCTTAAAACCAGATGATTATGAACTGAACCTCCACATACTCTAAGCTAAATAAACCTTTCCTCCTTTAACCTTGGGTGTTGGGTATTCTGTCTCAACAATGAGAAAAGTAACTGATATATTTGTAGCCCATGACAATGTCTTTTGCAAGCCTGTAAAAAGATCTTCACCAGGAAGGCCCAAAGCCCAGTGGTGTAAGATAGAAATTCTGTGCCACTGGAGTGAGGATCCATGCCACAAGGTTAAGGAATTTTCACTAGAGCAAGGAAGCAATGTTCAAGGCAAAGACCAGGGCTTCCTGGAAATAGAAAATCAATAATTCCCAACAAGAGTGAGAACCTGAACCCCTCTAATGAGTTTGTATCAGAAAAGTCTGCTGTGGCAAGCATCTCTTGGAAAATAAACAGCATGCAATCTTCCTTCCACATTTTCTTTTTATGTAATTTAGGCAACAATCTTCAGGTGGACCTTTCACACTGAATCAGCTCCTCTGAGAGTATCCACCTAAGTTGACCTTTAATTAGTTTACCACAATAAGTAACTCAGACACGCAGTAACAAAAAAGTAATCTCATTAAAATGTTTAAAAACCTAAATATCCATTCTTTCCTCCTCCCAAATAAAACATATCAATAGGTAATGAAAAAAATGCTAAACATCACTGATCATCAGGAAAATACAAATCAAAATTGAAATATGATATCCCCTCACATTAGTTTAGGTATTGTTTTAGTTGCTTTCTTTATTGCTGAGACACAATACTCACAATTTAAAGGAATAAAGATTTAATTTGGATTCACAGTTTGTGGAGCTTTCAATTCATAGTAGACCGATGCCAGGCACAGAGGCATAGGAAGAATTGTTCATAAAATGGCAGCAGGAATCAGGAAAGAGCAAGGTAGGAGGGAATGAGATACAGCCTTCCAGAACACATTTCTAGTGACACATTCTTCCAACCACGCTTCAACTCTTAACATAATATTTAGCGATAAGCTCATCAGTGGACTAATTCATGATGAATATCACCCTATTATGATCCAATCACCTCCTAAAAGTCTGACCTATGATTGCTTGGGTCTTTGGGGGACATCTGGCTATAAACAATAGGAGGTATTGAAACCACTAGTGGTAAAAAGGAGATATTATAACTATAGTTGAGAACATGGAGAAAAGGAAATCCTTGTACATTGTTGATGTGAATGCATGCTATTATATATGTTAGGAAAACAGTATAGAAGTTGTCCAAAAAGTTCAAAGTAGAATTGCATTGTTATTCTATAATTTTACTTCTGAGTATCCAAAAGATGGTATTTACTTTCAAAAATAATGGGTTTTGATACTAGAGACTGACACCTTGTTGAGATAAATGTACTCATATTCATTTTAGCACTATTTTAAATATCCAAGATATAAAATATTTATATTTTCATTAATGTATCAACAGAGAAAGAGAAAGTATCACACACATATACACAATCAAATATTAATCAGTTTTTCAGCCTTAAAAAAGAGAGATTCTGTCACTTGTAAAAATAAAGACATGTCTAGAATATGTCATAGTAAGTGAATTAAACCAGATACAGAAAGATAAATACTGCACTCTTACTTATATTTTAAATCTACAAAAGTCAGCCTGAAATAAGTGGAGAAAAAAAAAGTTATTGCTACCAACTTGTAGACAGGAAAAATGTGAAGTTGTTGGTCAAAGCATATAGACTTCCAGTTATAAGGTCAAAAAAATTCTAGAGAAATAATGTACAGAAGGATGACTATAGTTAATAATAATATATTGCATACTCAAAATTCCTTTGGCAGTAGATTTCAAATGTTCTCATTTTACATACAATGGGAGCTGTGAGATGGGGTTATGTTAATTATCTTAAATATTTTAAAGACTTACATATATATGTACAAAATAACACATTCTTTAGCTTACATGTGTACAATTTTTATGTGTCAGTTATAGCTCAATACAGCTGAAAAAAATATAAACTTTTTCATTTTCCTAAGACTAGAGAGTTATTTCCAAAAAGTGGAAAAAAATGATTTCGTAAATCATTGAAAATTAGTAATGAAACCTGTGTTGTTATGTCCTCTTTCATCTTAATCTCCCCCTTTATATATTTTTAAATAAAAAATTAATAATGGAAAAAGACACTAGTTCAATCTGTTGACAATGTTGTGAAATGCTAGGTGATAGTTGGAGAGTTCCACACAGGGTCTAGTGTATTTCCAGCCTCACTTGCCCTCCCATTAGTCAGAACTAAATTAGTTGATCAAACAAAAATGGTTACTGTTAACATGTCTTAAATAGGTAGATTGGTAAATTGGTAGAACTTAATATAAATGAATAACCTAGGTATGTTGGAGAAACGTTAAAACTATCTTCATTCAGTTATTTGGTATCAGTTGTGTAAGGTTTTTAATGTGTTACTTTTGACATTTGTGGGTTTTCATTATAGAAAGAATTTGGCCCTTATATCTGTGTAACTAATGTAGAAAAAAGCACCTAAATAAACTTTAAGTTTTACTCAGAATTACTCTTAGAAATCTACAAAAATAAGGTTCCAAAATAAGGCTAATTATCTCCATCTCAATATTCAACTACTGTCAGTTCTATTTGTTAACCTAGGCAGCTATTCAAGTATCAGATATTTTAGTAGCTGTTACAAGTTTCCAACTGGTAGAACAGCATCCCCCAGTAGACAGATGTTTTGCATTTCTCATCAGGAAATAATGACCTTAATATGCACCTCATGGCTGCTTGTCATGGAGCAAGTACACTCTTGGCTGGATCTTCCCATGTCCATCTGCTGGGCTGGCTAGGTGCCTGCTAAAATTGGTCAAATTCTTGCCATGTGGTATAGGCTTTAACTTTGAGAGCTTTTCCATGAATAGCCAGAATTTGAACAAAATCAATCATCAGCCTAGTATTAGCCATCTTTCATCTAGGGATAACATATGATGTTTTCTCCCTCTATTCTAACTTAATTTTGATGTCTGCTCTTTTTTTATGTTCTTTCCTTGCATCCAAAAAGCATGATTATGTGTAAACACAAATTTAGTGCCTATTTATAATATAGACAATAAACAATATTTAAAAATAACCAATCTATTTGAAGGTCATTGCTTTCAATTAGGAAATTATTCATGGGAATTACATAAGAAATGACTTATGTTTACTAAACGCAGCAAAAAGAGTTACAGCTTCCTGTTCCAAATGTCATCAGTTTAATCGTTTGTAAATTCTTGTACCTAGTAAAGTAACAGGAAACTAAACTTTGAGTAACTAAGAAAGACACTATTATAAAGCTTATGAGTTTGAATCCCGCCACGTAAATTTTGGAAATATTACAAAATGGTCATTGTGAATCTAATTATTTAAGATGGAACTTGAAATAGCTTGTCATCTAGCTTTCATTGTAAAGTACATTACAAAACAATTAGAAACTTATAATGAAGGCTGAGTTAAAGACAGGCTATTGATCCCTCTGCTTGTACCATAGACACCAAGTTACGCAGGTTTACTAGTCAAACAACGTGGTTTGTGTTTATCTACACCTATTCAGTGTCATTCCTGTTGGCTGGTGTTCTTGGATTATGTAACTGATCATCTAAAATATGTATTTGATGACTGTTCTCAGCCTTATAAGGAAGCAGGTAAAATTTTGAAAATCTTTACAAAATATGAGAATGAGGGAAAAGAACATTTGGGGCTTAAAATCTAGCATTTTCATTTTTACAATAGATATAGTAGTGTAGTTGTGAGTTTTTAAAGCTACACTCTGATATAATAGATTTAGGTAAGAAGACTTATTTTGTATTTTCATTAGAATACAGTTGAGGTACATATTGATTGCATTTAATTTATGGAATTAGCTTTCTTTTCTTAATTCTTTATTTTATCCCTTATCAATAATACAGATATTTTTGGAGAGAAGGGAATTACATGGATCAAATTAATTTCATTAATTTCATGATGATAAGCTTTCTTTAAGATATACCAGTAGTGATTAATCTGTGGTCAAATTAAATTTTGTTTTGAGTCCTTGATTTATTTTAGTTTGAAGTTGAAAGATGAAAAAACATACTTTATGTGACAGAAACACACTCAAGCATGAGGCATTGCATTTCTATAAACACAGAACTAAAGTCAAGCTTTCACATTTTATTTTATGTATTTCACTCAAGTAACTGTAAACATTTACTTATGTGATTTAAATGGAAGTGTGAATTTTAACACTAAGACTTCTTTCTGTCTCACTCTCAACTGATTGACATATGGCAGATTTGCAAAGGCTGGCCACACTAAACACAACTTCCACTGTGTTTTCTCTTTTTCAACAAAGCAGTTGCATGAGCCCATTCAGTTATCTGAATTCATATAATCTATACATAAAGCAAAAGAAATTAGTATCATATGTATCTATATCACATGATTAACTTTGGGGAATTTTATGGATAATATTTGTTTGTTCATCCAAAGATATTATCTTGAAGTTATGAGCGGAGTAGTAGTGCTGAAAAGTATTCATGTGGTACCCTTAGAAAAGTAGTCTCTCAACATTAGCAATATAGGAATGCTTGTTAACAGCAGCTAGAGTTAAAGAACTATTTGGAATAAACAAATCCTCTGTGGTAATCAGTTTTTCATTGCTACAAAAACTATGTAGGTTAATAAAATTGTAAAGAGAATCAGTTTACCTTGGCTTACAATTTTGGAGGTTCTAGTTTATAACCTACTGACCTATTCTTAAGTTTGCAGTGAGACAAAATATCATGATGAGAATGTGTAGTAGGGAAAACCAATCACCTCATGGTCAGGAAATAAAAAAGAGAGGAAGACACTGTGATTCCATAATCACCTTCACAGTCATCCATCCAATTCTTTACCTCTTAAGAACTCCATTTGCCCCCAACACCACTGCTCTGGGGAGCATGATTTCACAGAGACACTCAACATTCAAACTACAGCAGCTTTCTATATATGAAGTAGTAATAAATTGTGGCTATTCTAATTCTACTTCACAAGAACCTTGTTTTTGCCTGCTAATTGCACATTGAAAATATTAC
This sequence comes from Cavia porcellus, assembly GCF_034190915.1. Taxonomy (NCBI): domain Eukaryota; kingdom Metazoa; phylum Chordata; class Mammalia; order Rodentia; family Caviidae; genus Cavia; species Cavia porcellus. The sequence continues at coordinate 25,169,003 of NW_026947484.1, read as the reverse complement.
TCAGCAAGTCCTGGGAAAACCAACTCTATGATATGTGCTAAGTGCTTCAAAATATCACTTTAGTGAATCTAGGGAACAGGGCTGCCAGAGGTGATTTCCTGCACACCAGCGGCAGGGAGATGGGGAGAGTTTAAGATCATCACTCCCAGTGGTCAAGGACCCACCCAGGTTCCAGCCACACTAGACTAGGCATGGGAGGTTTTGCAGCTGGACTAGACCATACCCAGTGACCTTTTTTCAATCAGAGGAGTTAGGGCACCTGAAGAGAGTTCCAAAACATTGGGACTTGCACAGGGAGAGCTTTAGACTATCATCCACAGTGGTTAAGTGTCTGGCCAGCTTCTTGGAGCACTGAAGGTGGCACAGGAGGTCCTCTGGGCCTGACTGGAGCACATTGAGCAATCTCCATTCAGTCCCAGGAGCCAAGGGCATAGGAGAAAATTTCCAAGACACCCAGGGGAAGCCTTGGAACAAAACTTGAAACACAGAAATATAGGAAAATGACAAAATGAAAGACCAAAATGCAATATCAAACCTCCAGCCAATCCCAAGAAATCCTAGGAGCCATGTATATAGAAAGAAATATATGCCATACATCTGAAATACCTGAAATAACAGCAAGTGAAATACAGAAGCAACTCCAGGAAGTTTTGAAGGAATTCAAATTAAAAATAATCTCCCAGGTAAAAGAAGAAGTGATAAAAGTAATGAAAGAGATGCTGAACACATCTAACGAAGACACAGTTAAAAACTAGAGGAGCAAAACAAACAAACAAGAAAAACCCTTGATGAACAATATAAGAAACAAACAGAATACATGAAGCAGATTCAAAGAGATATACAGGAAATCAAAAATTCCATAAAAGTTGTCAAAACTGCATCACCAAAAGTGAAGATAGAATTTCAGACCTCAAAGACAAGATTGCAGCTAGTGACTAGGAAAGGAAAGATCTTTTAAAAATAACAAGGAATCAGGAAATAACAATTCAACAGCTGAAAGATGATGGAAAGAAAAACAACATAAGATTCATAGAGAATGAAAAAGAATGGGACAACACGAATGATATCAATAGACTATTTACAAAAGTAAAAGCTGAAAATTTCCTAAACATCAGAATGAAAACTCACATTAGGATTAGTGAAGCACATAGAACTCCAAACAGCCATGACGAAAATAAAACAGACATATAATAATCACCATGCCAGAAATACAACATAAGAATAGAATATCAAAAGCTGTTAGAGACAAAAGACAGATCACCTATAAAGGAAAACCAATCAGAATCAGAGCAGACTTCTCAGCACAAAAAATGAAGCCAAGAAGAGCATGGAGTGAAGTATTTCAGATCCTAAAGGGAAATGATTTCCAACTTAGAATAATACTTCCATGACAAAGAACAGCTGAAGAACTTCATGATCACCTAACCAACCCTGCAAAGAATACTGAAAGACATTCTAGATACACATAGGAAAAAGCCACAAAGCAAGGCAGACAATTAGATGAATGGAAAGATAAAGATGCAACAGCAGAAAGATAACGTGTCAACAATAAACCAATACATAACAGGTATATCCATTAATGTAAATGGTCTCAATTCACCAATTAAAAGAAAAAGACTGGCAGAATGAATAAAGAAACAACATCCAACAATATTCTGTCTATAGAAAACCCATTTAACCCAAAAGGATACTCACAGATGGAAAGTCAATGGATGGAAAACAATACTTCACGTAACAGAAATCCCCCCCCAAAAAAACAACAAAACAAAACAAAACAAAACAAAAACAAACAAACAAACAAACAAACAAACAAACAAAAAAACAGGAGTAGCTATCCGGTTTGGAGACAATGTGAACTTCAAACCAATAATGATCCAAAGAGATACAGAAGGTCATTACATAGTAATTAGGGGGAAACTTCAAGAGGAAGAGAGGACAGTTTTAAACATATATGCACCAAATTTCAGAGCATTCAGCTATACAAAGCAATCATTAACAGAAATTAAAAATCAAATAAGCAATAACACAATTATAACAGGAGACCTAAACACACCATAGACACAAAGTGACAGATCAACCAGATGGAAAAACAGCAAAGAAAGAACAGAACTGAATCACATCTATGAACAAATGGACTTGAGAGACATATACAGAGTGTTCCGTCCAACAACATCAGAATGCATATTCTTCTCAGCAGTACATGAGACATTCTCTAAAATATACCAAATACTAGCCCACTGAACATATTTAAGTAAATGCAAAAGAATTGCAATTATCCATGCATGTTATCAGAACACAGCACCATGAAACCAGAAATTAATGACAAAAAACTGCAAAAATTCCACACACTCATAGAAAGTAAATAATACACACTTAAGCTATCAGTGGGTCACTGGGAAAGTTAAAGAAGAAATAAACAATACCTATAAGCAAACGAATATACAAATAAAACTTACTGGACTCAAGAATGCCATGAAAATGGTCCTCAGAGGAAAATTTATTGCACTGAGTTCCCACATATGGGAAACAGAATGAATACAAATAAACAACCTGATGCTACACCTCAAACATCTAGAAAAAGAAAAGCAAGTCAAGCCCAAAGCCAAAACAAGGGAGGAAATTATAAAAATCAGAGCACGAATTAATGCAATAGAGACTAAGAAAACAATCCAAAGCATCAATGAATCAAAGAGTTGGTTCTTTGAAAGAATAAATAAAATCAAAAATCCCCTAGCAAACCTTATTTTAAAAAGGGAAGAAAAAGCTCAAGTTCATGCAATAAGGAATGAAAAAGACAAATCACTGTAGACACTGTGGAAATACAAAAAAGATCATCAACACCTATTTCAAAAACCTCTACTTTCATAGTTTACTAACACAGAAGAAATGGATGGATTCTTAGAAACATATAAAGTACCAAAGTTGGGTCAAGAAGATGTAAAACTGTTGAATAACACAATTTCTATTGAAGAAATTGAAAATGTAATTAATTCCTTACCTACAAAGAAGAGCCTAGGCCCGGATGGATTAACTGCAGAATTCTACAAGAAATACAAAGAAAATTTAATACCAACACTCCTCAAAACTCTTTGATGAAACTGAAAGGGAAGCAATTCTCCCTAAGTCATTCCTGGAACCAAATATTACTCTAGTACCAAAACCTGAGAAAGACCCAACTAAAAAAGAGAAATAAGCCAATCTCCCTAATGAACATAGATACAAAAATCCTCAATAAAATACTAGCAAACATAACACAGCAAATCATCAAGAAGATTATATACCATGATCAAGTGGGATTCATCCCAGGCATGCAGGGAAGTTTCAACATACATAAATCAATAAATATAACCCACCATACCAATATAGCCAAAAATCAGAATCACATGATCATTTCTATAGATGCAGAAAAAGCTTTTGATAAGGTCCAACATTCACTAATGATAAGAGCCTTACAGAAAATTGGAATAGATGGTCTTTACCTCAATATGATATAGGCTATCTATGACAAACCAACCACCAGCATCCTATTAAATGGCCAAAAACTGAAGGCCTTTACCTTAAAATCAGACACAAGACAAAGATGTCCCTTATCACTGCTCCAATATAATACAGTACTGGAAATACTAGCCAGAGCAATTAGACAGGAGAGAGAAATAAAAGGGGTAAAGATAGGAAAAGAGGAAGTTAAATTATCATTATTTGCAGATGATACTCTACATAGAAGACCCCCAAAACTCCACTGAAAGTCGCCATTTAGATATAATAAATAAATTCAGCAATGTAGCTGCATACAAAATCAACACTCAAAATTAATAGCATTTCTATACACTAACAACAAATTCACTGAGAGAAATACACGAAGCTACCTCTTTCATACTAGCAACCCAAAATTGAAATACTCAGGAATTAATCTCATGAAAAAAGTAAAATATCTATACAGGGAAAATTATAATACCCCAAAAAAAGAAATCAAAGAGGATCTCAGAAAATGGAAAGACATCCCTTGTTCATGGATAAGAAGAATAAATATTGTGAAACGGCCATTCTCCCAAAACTGTTACACAGATTCTATGCAATCCCAATGAAAATAGCATCAACATACTTCATAGATCTAGAGAAATCACCCCTAAAATTCACCCGGAAACAGAAGAGAACTAGAATAGCCGAGATAAGTCTAAGCAGCAAAAGCAAAGCAGGAAGTATCACAATGCTTGTCTTGAAGTTATACTACAAAGTGATGGTAATGAAATCAACATGATACTGGAATAAAAACAGACCTGAAGATCAATGGAATAGATTAGAAGATATAACCACAACTACCAACACACTCAACAACCTTATCCTTGATAAATGGGTCAAACATGTACACTGGAAGAACGACAGTCTCTTTAATAAATTGTGCTTTAAAAACTAGCTCTCCATATGCTGAAAACTAAAACTAGACCCATGCCTATCACCACATACTAAATTAAAATCTAAGTGGATCAAAGATCTGAATATTAAAACAGAAACACTAAATCTATTGGAAGACAAACTAGGTAAAAATCTTGAATACACAGGGGTAGATAGAGAATTAATGAATAAGAATCAAACCGCATGGGAAATACTTCCCAGAATCAATAACTGAGATCATCAAAATGTTTCTGCATGTCAAAAGAAATCTCCATCATAGTGAAAGGAAAACCCACAAACTGGGAAAAAATATTAGTGAATTGTCCCTCAGACAAAGGACTTTTGCCTAAAACCTATAAATAATTAAAAAAATAAGATCCATGAAATTCAAAGACCCAATTCAAAAATAGGCCTCAGAGATCAATACACAGTTCTCAGATGAAGAAATACAAATGGCAAATAAATACATGAAAAAATGTTCATCATCATTACTCATTAGAGAAATGTAAATTAATACCACACTGAGATTCCATCTCACTCTAGAAAGAATGGCCAGGATCAAGAAAACTACCAATAACAAATACTGGAGAAGCTGGGGGAAAAGAAACTCTCCTTGCACTGTTGGTGGGAGTGTAGACTGGTGCAACCACTGTGAAGGTCAGTCTGGAGATTTCTCAAAAGGTTGGGACTGGAAGTACCATTTGATCCAGCTATTCTGCTTCTAGGCATATTCCCAGAAGAACTGAAAACATCATACCACAGTGATATATGTGCACCCATGTTTATAGTAGCATGATTTGTAATAGCCAGATCTTGGAAACAACCTAAGTGTCCAACAACTGAGGAATGGGGAAAAAAAAAAAAAAAACTCATGGTGTTTTTATACAATGGAGTGATACTTAGCTAAAAAGAAGGAAAACATTGATATATTTATAAGTAAATGGATGCAACTTGAGACCAAACTCATAAGTGAAATAAATCAAACTCACTTATATAAATACCATATAGTCTCCCTGGCATAAGAATGGTAAGAGAACATAAGAGTTTATGGTAATCATGATTCCCCATTACACTGCTTTGAAGCCTTATAATGTTTTCATTCGTTGGTTACAATGATTTTATCCTTGTTTGTTTGATTTTATTATCTGTAATGGTATAAACGGCTATTTTGAAGAAAACAAGAAATTATGATAGCCAGGGCTGATTTAATATCATTTTGCTTTGAAGTCCTACCATGCTTTTGTTCTTCTGTTTCCATTGATTCTATCATGTTGTATCTTACTGGATTTCATTATGTGTGATATTATAAACAAATTTTTTATGGACAATGAGATGATATAGTAGCCATTGTTTGTTTTCTGTCATTTGGTTCTGAATGCCTTGCAATACTTTCATTCTCTTGAATGGTTTTATACTATTTTGTTATGTTTGATACTATTATATATGAAGGTATGCTCAACTATTTCAAAGAAAGAGACATTATGGTAGCTATTGTTATATTGGTTGTCTTGTGGTAAAACACTGTGTTGCTTAAATTGTTCTGATCTGCTTGTTGTGTTCCTATTTTGTCTTAATCTCTTTAAAATAAAAAAAAATTAAAAATATCACTTTAGCAATGATATTACTTAGTTTACCTGTTTGGGAATATAAATTGATTATGTATATAGGAATATGCTAAATAACTTTTATTCTACCACTTTCTGTAGCTCTAAGGAAATTAACTCTCTCTATAACTCAATTGAAGGGCTAGATTACATAAATAAGAGTAATAGAAAAGTTCTTCCAAAACTATGACCTTTAACTGGGCCTCTACCCCCCCACCCCCAGCATACAAAAGATTAAGAGAAAGGCTAGGAGACTGAGTGTTGATTTGATTTGAAGGGGTTTTCGCTGTAGGTCTCTTGTTTTTCACCCCATCTACAATACAGCGATGCACTGGGCTGTGTTCTGCTTATTCTAACTGCAAGAAAAGGATATTAGTGCTATCATTTAGATGACACAGCCTTTATATCTAAGGGTACAATAAACAGACTAGTCCTCCCCATCCCAGCCGCACTTGGAGAACTGCTGAGCTTCCAACGAGTAGGCGGGCCCACACTATCCCGGGAGCCCAGCCTGTTTGGGACTGCCGCACCTAGCCATCGGTGTGCAGAGGAGGGGCTTGGCAGATCTGGGGCGCCTGCATCGGCCTCCCCGTGTGTCTAGAGGACTGTGGATATCTCAGCAAGCAGGGAGGGATCGCAGGTTCCTGAGGCACTGCGGCCTGTGGTGAGTGCTCAGCACACTCTGCCCAAATCTCAGACTGTTCCAGACCCTCCAGGCTTCTGGGTGCAGTGAAGTGGAGAAGTGGTTTGAGGCCTCTACATCTGCCTCTACATCCTGGCTGCACTTGGAAAACTGCTGAGCTTCCGACAGGTGGGCGGGTCCACACTATCCCCGGAGCCCAGCCTGTTTTGGACTGCCGCGCCTAGCCATCTGTGTGCATAGGAAGGGCTGGGTGGATTTGGGGTGCCTGCATCAGCCTCCTTGTGTGTGTGGAGGACTGTGGATGGCTCGGCGGGCGGTGGGGCATCGCGGGTTCTGGAGGCCCTGCAGCCTGTGGTGAGTGTCCAGCACACTCTGCCCAGAGCCCAGACTGTTTGGGTCCCTCCAGGCTTCCAGGTGCAGTGAAGTGGAGAGATGGGTTTGAGGCGTCCACATCTGCTTCCACATCCCAGCTGCAACTGGAGAGCTGTGGAGCTTCCAAGGGGCAGGTGGGCACACACCTGAAGAACTGTGGAGCCTTCAAGAGGCAGGTGGGCGCACAATGTCCCTGAGGCCCAGCTTGTCTGGAACTGTGGAGTTCTGAGCAGGCAGAGGAAGGCCGTTGGTTCTACAGGCCCAGTGGCTTGGGGTAGCGTGGTGCCAGAGTCTCAGTAGCTGCAAACATAGAAGGGGATTTTCAACAGATCCTGAGGAAGCTTTCAAATAACGCTTAAAACACAGAAATATAGGAAAATGACAAAACGAAAGACCAAATTACAACCTCAAACCTCCAGCCCATCTCAAGAAACCCTAGGAGCGATGTATATAGAAGAAATATATGCCATTCACCTCAAATATCAGACACAATAGCTACTGAAATTGACAAGCAACTCCAGGAAGCTTTAAAGAAATTCAAACTCGAAATAATCTCCCAGATAAAAGAACAAATGATAAAAGAAATGAAAGAGATTCTGAATATATCTAAAAAAAACAGATAAATAAATAACTTGATGCTACACCTCAAACAGCTAGAAAAAGAAGAGCAAGTCAAGCCCAAAGCCAAAAGAAGAGAGGAAATTATAAAAATCAGAGCAGAAATCAATGCAATGGAGACTAAGAAAACAATCCAAAGAATCAACGAATCAAAGAGTTGGTTCTTTGAAAGAATAAATAAAATCGATAAGCCTCTAGCCAACCTTATTTTAAAAAGGGAAGAAAAAGCTCAAATTCATGCAATAAGAAATGAAAAAGGTGAAATCACTACAGACCCAATAGAAATACAGAAGATCATCAACACCTATTTCGAAAACCTCTACTCTCAAAAGTTTGATAACACAGAAGAAATAGACAGATTCTTAGAAACATATGAAGTACCAAAGCTAGATCAAGAGGATGTAAAACTGTTGAATAACTCAATCTCTGTTAATGAAATTGAAAATGTAATTAAGTCCTTACCCACCAAGAAAAGCCCAGGCCCAGAAGGATTCACTGCAGAATTCTACAAAAAATACAAAGAAGACCTAATGCCAAACTCCTCAAACTATTCAATGAAATTGAAAGGGAAGCAATCCTTCCTAAGTCTTTGCTAGAAGCAAATATTACTCTAGTACCAAAACCTGAAAAAGACCCAACTAAAAAAGAAAACTATAGACTGATCTCCCTAATGAACACAGATGCAAAAATCCTCAATAAAATATTGGCAAATAGGATGCAGCAAATCATCAAGAAGATTATACACCATGACCAAGTGGGATTCATCCCAGGAATGCAAGGATGGTTCAACATACGCAAATCAATAAATGTAATCCACCATATCAATAAAGCCAAAAATAAGAATCACATGATCATTTCTATAGATGCAGAAAAAGCCTTCGATAAGGTCGAACATTTATTCATGATAAGAGCTTTTCAGAAAATTGGAATAGATGGTCTTTACCTCAATATAATAAAGGCCATTTATGACAAACCAACAGCCAGCATCATACTAAATGGCCAAAAATTGAAAGTCTTTACTTTAAAATCAGGCACAAGACAAGGGTGTCCTTTATCACCACTCCTATTTAATATAGTACTGGAAGTACTAGCCAGAGCAATTAGGCAAGAAAGAGAAATAAAAGGGGTAAAGATAGGAAAAGAAGAAGTTAAATTATCATTGTTTGCAGATGACATGATACTCTACATAGCAGACTCCCTAAACTCCTTTGAAAGACTCTTAGATACAATAAAAAATTCAGTAATGTGGCTGGATACAAAATCAATACTCAGAAATCAATAGCATTCCTATACACGAACAACAAAATCACAGAGAGGGAAATAAGAGAAACTGCACTCTTCACATTAGCAAGCAAAAAAATGAAATATTTAGGAATTACTCTTAGGAAAGAAGTGAAAGACTTATACAGTGAAAATTATAATACACTGAAAAAGGAAATTGAGGATCATCTCAGAAAATGGAAAGACATCCCTTGCTCATGGATAGGAAGAACAAACATTGTGAAGATAGCCATTCTCCCAAAACTGTTGTACAGATTCAATGCAATCCCAATAGAAATACCGTCAACATACATTATAGATCTAGAGAAATCACTCCTAAATTTCTTCTGGAACCAGAAGAGACCTAGAATAGCAAAGGCAATTCTAAGCAGCAAAGACAAAGCAGGAGGCATCACAATCCCTGACTTGAAGTTATACTACAAAGCAACAGTAGTAAAATCAACATGGTATTGGAATCAAAACCGAGCCGAAGATCAATGGAATAGATTAGAAGATACAACCACAACTACAAGCACACTCAACCACCTTATCTTTGATAAAGGAGCCAAGCAGGTTCACTGGAAGAACGACAGTCTCTTTAATAAATGGTGTTGGAAAAACTGGCTCTCCTTTTGCCGACAACTAAAGCTAGACCCATGTCTATCACCATGTACTAAATTAAAATCTAAATGGGTCAAAGATCTGAATATTAAAACAAAAACCCTAAATCTATTGTTAGACAAATTGGGTAGACACCTTGAAGACATAGGAGTAGGTAGGGAATTCATGAACAGGACTCAAACCGCACAGGAAATACTTCCCAGAATCAATAACTGGGACCACTTCTTATTAAAAAGTTTCTGCATGTCAAAAGAAATCTCCAGCATAGTGAAAAGAAAACCCACAAAGTGGGAAAAGATTTTAGTGAACTCTCTCTCAGACAAGGGACTCTTGTCTAAAACATATAAAGAATTTAAAAAACTTAGTTCCCCAAAATTCAAAGATTCAATCCAAAAATGGGCATCTGAGATGAATACGCACTTCTCAGATGAAGAAATGCAAATGGCAAATAAATACACGAAAAAATGTTCACCATCATTGGTCATTAGAGAAATGCAAATTAAAACCACACTGAGATACCATCTCACTCCTGAAAGAATGGCCAGGATCAAGAAAACCAATAACAACAAATGCTGGAGAGGCTGTGGGGAAAAAGGAACTCTCCTGCACTGTTGGTGGGAGTGTAGACTGGTACAGCCTTTGTGGAGGTCTGTCTGGAAATTTCTCAAAAAGTTGGGATTGGAAATCCCATTTATTCCAGCTATTCCACTTCTAGGCATATTCCCAGAAGAACTGAAAGCATCATACCCCAGCGATATATGTGCACCTATATTTATAGCAGCACAATTTGTAATCGCCAGATCTTGGAAATAACCCAAGTGTCCATCAACTGAGGAATGGATAAAAAAGTTGTGGTATTTCTATACAATGGAGTATTATTCAGCTATAAAGAAGGATCACACTGAGATATTTATCAATAAATGGGTGCAGCTTGGAGACCATACTCGTAAGTGAAATAAATCAATCTCACATGTGTGAATACCGAATAGTTTCCCTAATGTAAGTAATGATTCAAATATATAAAAATATGTGGTAATCATGATTCCCCATTATGTGGCCTTGAAGCTTTTTAAAGTTTTCACTTATTAATTTGAAAGGCTTTATTCTGGGTTTCTTGATATGGAAGTATTTGAAGCTATAGTATATGAAGTTTTATTCAAATATTTCAAGGAAAAATACAGACACTATGGTAACTACTATTAAGTCGGGTTATTTGGTGGTGAAGCACTAGGTTGCTGAAACAGTCATGCTTTGACCTGTATTGTTATATTGTTATGTCCTGTTTTATCTCAATCTCTTCCTTATTCTTTAAAAAAATATTTAGTTATTTCTTATGTTTGTTTTAATTAAGGAGAAAAATTAAAAAAAAATTAGCAGGATATATAATAGTAACTTTTATTGATTTCCTATTAACTTGTTTTGCAGTGCTGTAATACTCCCACGATCTTGTTTTGACTGATTAGACTCTGTTCCATTCTGTATGATAGTATCAAGTTTGAGGGTATAGGCAACTACTTTGAAGGCAATAACATTCACTAAGATGCCCATTCTGGTTTGACTATTGTCTCCTTTGGAAGTCCTGTAATGTTTACAACACTTAAGTTTTATTGGTCTTGTTCTCTACTGTTTTGTTCAACTTTATAATATCTAATGAGATAGACAATTCTTTTTAAGGAAACAAGAGACATCGTTGATAACCATCGTTGATAACCTTGTACTCTGTTTTACATCATGTGCTATGTCTATCCTTGGTTTTGACTGACAGCTTTGTTTTGCCATATTTGACTTTATTCTCTCCCCCCCAAAAAAGTAATTAGAACTAAGGAGTAATAAAACCCAAAATGTGTATATTTTGTTGTAAAATAGAGAGGGAAAAAAAAAGAGCTCTGAAGGATACAACAGCAAGTGTGTTTAGGGGTGTTAAATAGCTGACCATATTAATGTTTTTGGTTGGATCATTGAACACAACTGTTTGCAGTCTCACTGTTTGAATGTCCACTTTGTATGCTTTGATACTGTGATTTGAGCAACTATTTCTAAGATGATAATATGTAATCTATTAACTGATGATTTCTTACTGTTTTTTTTTGTTTTGTTTTGTTTTGTTTTGTTTTGTTTTTTTTGGTAATTCTGTATTACGGGTACCCTTACACCGCTTTGTTTTGTTTTGTGTTTTTCTCTTTTTCCTTTTAAATAAAATTTAAAAAAAAATAAACAGACTAGTCAGTGACATAACTTAGACAAAATGTCTGCAGATGAGTAGTTGACCAATGAATTCCGTGGCTAATAAGCAGAGGATTACAGCTGAAGACACTGCATTCCCATGGTCAACAGATCAACACATTTGTTAATAATGGCTAATTATATATGGGTAAATTAAACAAGTATACCAGCCTCAGGCAGTATAATGACTCCATAGTGATGAGGCGGAGTGGCAACAATACCATAAGATTATGAAAGAAAGAAGCTGGAATTTGGGTCCCCGAAAGCTGTGTAAGGGCTGCTGATAAAATGTAGTTTGCCTCCCAGTAAGGAGGGAACATTGGAATATTCTTAGTTTCATGCTCTCCGAAAACTCCACAAAGATTTCATGAGAGCCAAAGCTAGCTTTACACATCTGCCATCCAGCTCTGCATTTCAGATGTTTTCTATCCTAATATTTCCTTTGCTCTTGCCTATGTAAAACTGTCATCAAATTTGGTAGACATCATGGCTTTGCTAGTAGTGTCTTCCAGGCTAATGATGTCTACAAAGGCAAAGGTTAGGAAATAAATATTTCTTCACTAACTTTTTGTTATGGTTTAGACTTAAAATGTCTTTAGAATTTTGCGCGTTCAGAGGTGGGTTCTGGAAAACTACTGGACTATGAAACACTATAGTCATCCGAGGATAGCCCATTGCTGAATTTATCTACTGTTAGTTGGTGGGGCTTGGTTGCAGAACTGAGTCACTGGGTTTGTGACCTGCCTCCTCCCTCTCTCTCTGCTTCCCGGATGCCATGGTTTTAGCATCCCTCTCCTGCCAGATCCTCCTACCACGCTGCCACTGTCTGAGAACCAACAGCTTCTACTGTGGACTATACCCTCTGAAATAGTGAGCCAACATTAATGTTTCCTCCTTTAAATCTAGTTTACGTTTTACCTGAAAATATTCACTACAGATACTTTCTGGTATAGTGTTTACCCCCAAGTTAACTGAGATATACGGTCTTAACTTTACCCTTCCCTCAAATTTTGCCATGAAATATCTTGCTTTTATTATTTTAGCAGCCTTTAACACAAGAATCTTTTGGAAAGAAAATATATTATTTTACGTGTAACATTCTAATTTTAGCACATGCATTTTCACTTATGAAATAATGTGAAAGTCTGCATTATGTTGTTTGTGCTTTGACATTTATCACATGAAAAAAAATTTAAATGTAATTACCATATACATAATCTGTTACATTAGGGTTAAATACAAGGTATTTAGAAATAACTCTAATATTTTTATATTTTACTTTCACATTAAAAACCAGTCATAAGTGCTTCACTCTCAAAGAGCATAATTATGGAAAATTGAGCGAACACTGGCAGCAAAGTGCCTTTATTTTTCTAAATGGGAAATGGACGTTGGATATTTGGCCCTGGAAATGGGAAAGTGAATACTGACTCTGATTTTGTTGAAAACATTCTTCAGTGTGCTTTATCTTTACATATATTGATTCATTTTAAAATATTGTTCTAAGCCTAGAGATTCAGTCAACATCAGATTTGAGATTATTTGCCAGATGATAATCATATAAATACAATTTATATCACAAGTAAAAAAATAAGAATAAAAACACGTGCTATGATTTGGGGAAATTAAAGGTTTTTTATATATGAAATAAAAATATTCTTTGAAATATATATGGATGATTGAAATTGAATTTTATCAAACTTACTGAAAACTACAAGTGAAATAAAATGTAAAAGATTGTTTAACAAAAACCTAGAGTTATCCAGGCATGCAAATTAAAATAATGCTGATTCCATCTTACCATGGAAAGAATGACAATCATTAAGAAACCAAATAATAACAAATGTTGCCATGGCTAGGGTGAAAAAGAAACTCCTTCATTGTTGTAGGAATACAAACTAATAAAACCATTATGGAAATCAGTATAAATAGTTCTCAAAGAAACTGAAATTAGAATTTCATAAGACCCAAGTATCCCTCTACTAGATATCTTCCCCAAATGTATTAAATAATCACACTACAGGTAGGTATGCGTACCAATATTTAGAGCAGCACAACTCATAACAATTAAATTCTGGAAAAGTCTGCATAACCAGCAACAGATGACTGCATAAAGAAAGTATAGTATCTGTATGTAACTGAATAGTATTCAACTAAAAAGACTGACAAACCAGACATTTGTAGGGAAATGACTGCACTTAGAAAAATATAATAGCAAGTGAAGTAATGTAGACATAGATGCCTGAACTCTTTGTGATATCTCTCACTTGAGTGAGGCAAAGTACAAATAAAATGTAAATGATATATAGAAAGGGACCAGGGGTGGATCTCTTGCAGTAGGAAATTGTCCCACAGGAGCAAGGGTGCGCGATGAGGTGGAGGGGAAAGGGAAGTAAAAAGTGTTAAGATATTCTAGGCACAAGAGGCCAATAATCCCAAATTAATGTAAACATAGGCCACAGCATGAGCTAAGAGAAATAAATATCAACAAGAAAAAAATGGGACAGTAGAACAGGAGGAGTAGAGAGAGGGATGGGAAGGGGGTTAGAAAAATAAACAAATATTTTGCAATATGTATATTTATCCATTACCCAAGACAATTTTAAACTACACGAACTGCAAATATGCACAAATAAAATAAACAGTAAAAAAGAAAAACACCAATGTAGAAAAATAAATATTACTTTTGCAGAAGTAATTTCTTTCTTCTTGTGTAGAAACCATAGTCATTTAATAACACAAACTAAAATTCTCCTTTATTACATTTAAAAATACGATACCTTGGAATGAATTTGATGAGGATATTAAAATTTTTACAGTAGAAATTTAGAAATAATAGCAAGAGAAACTGTGGAAAATCTAAAAGTTATTTTTAAGACTTTTGTTTTTAAATCAAACTAGAAATTAAAATCAATCCCACAAATTCAGACTTTTTGTATATTTCAGATATTGCCAAGTTCATTAAGATTTTATAAAAATTCAAGCAATTTATAACTAATCAAAATAATGAAAAAATTAATAATGAGTGTGGAAAACACACACTTCCTGAGTGAAGGCTTGTAAGTCTTCAATAATCAAGTCAGCATGGCACTGTCAGCACTATCAGAAATTATGACATCTGGGAGAAACAGCTTATCCAGAAGACGATCCACAGCCGAAGAGTTTTTGAAATATGAAGAAAATTAAATGGAGAACGGACAGTATTCTTCAGTAAATAATGCTGAAAACATTAGATATCCATAGGGAAAACAAACACTTGTGACCTATAACTCAAAACCTATTTTAAGTATTCACTCAAAATGCATAACAGACATATGTGTTAAACTAAAACTTCCAGAATGTATCATAAGAGAAAAAAATATGGCTTAGTATAGTTAAATATTTCTTAAATTTTGTTAAAACTAAATATGTTCATTCAGTAAGGCACATTAAAAGAATACAGAAACAACACTCAGAAACTGGACAAAATTATTTGGAAATAATATATGATAAAGGACTTCTATCCAGAGTATATATTAAGAAACTCAGAACTACATAGCAAAGGGTCTCAATGAAACAACCAAGCAAAATGTTTTATTAAGCATTTCTAAAACACAGTTTTTTTGTTATTGTACATGGATGGAAAGAATATAAAATGGTACAAACATTCTGAAAATACCTATAAACATTTTAAAACATTAAACATATTTATACTATGCAGAATTCATATTACATCGATTTCTTATCCTAGATATTTATATAAGAAAGCTAATATATGTATGTATATATGTTAACTACATATACACAGCCTTTTCAAATTTATTTTCATTTTATTAATTTGCATTAGTTACACCAAATAATGATTTTCATTTTGGAAGATTCACACACACATTACTATTTTCACCTTTCACTGCCAATTTGTCCTTTGTTTCTTCTTCCCCAAACCTCTTCCTCATCTGTAATAGCTTTCCATTTTCTTGTCACTTTATATTTATTGTTTTTAAGAGGAAACTTGTGATATTTGCTGTTCTGTGATATTTCATTTAGCATAGTGATCTCCAGTTCCACTTCCCTGCTTATAATAGGGTTCCGTTTCTCTTGGTGAATGTACCATACAGCTATACATGTGTCTGTGTCCATGCCATGCGCAGGTCCACGTCCATGTCTTTGTCTGTATCTACCTCATTTTCTTTAGCCATTCATATGTGGAATGACCCCAAATATGGGCATGAAGTTAAGAAAACATGTAAAATATCAAAGACAGGAGTTGGAAAGAAAGTGATCAATAGCTATATTACATAAAATAGATATTTATAAAATGTACTATGAGCCAAAATGTAAGTATTATTAAAAGGCTAAAAGTAAATGAAGGAAAAGTGTTATGTGACATCATACTGAGCATCTAACAATCTCAAAATATAGAAAAACTTAACATACTGAGCAATTAAAAGCCAAATGCCTCAATGGAAACTAGGCAAAAATTTATAGATACCAACAAGAAACTGAAACAAAAGTAAAAATTATTAAAACATATAAAAGAGATTTATTTAAAAGCTGACAATTCCTACATGCTTGATTCTAACAAAGTCTTTTCTTATAGCATATGACTCTATCTTTGTATTTAGCGGTGTGATACCTGAACCATAGGTGGGTGGGAGATGCATCTAGGATCCTAGACAGTGTCAATACTAATGGATAATGGTTCTGAAGCCAGTTGTTTCAAGATTTGGAACAAAACTCTATACCATTTGAGAAATGTAACATTACAAGTTCTAAATTTAATGTGACTGATTCTCTTTTCTAGAGCAGATGTATGTTTGCCCCTCAAGAAATTTTCTGATACTAACATATCAGTGATATTTCTATCAATCGAATTAACTTCAGTTCTTGAAAATGGCCCATTTTCATCCTTCAACATTTTATAGCTGAGAATAAGTCATTTGAAACTTGCTATATTTTATTTGTTAAAAATGAACAAATTCATAATAAAGTTAATGTAATTTTTGAAAAAAGAAGTGTAAAGCACCTCTTCATTAAATAAAATGTCCGCTATTCCATTTACTGCAGCCGTGTTTTGCATACACACACAAAAAAAACTTAAATTGCATCCTGTTTAAGGAAAAAGTAATGAAATACTGAACAACAATGACTGCACCCACATTCAAGAAAGGAAGATTTCTTCCAACAAAGCATATTGCTTAGTTTATATACAACATGTTAGTGCTCAAATGTTTTCATTTAGCTGTACCAAAGACAAGATCTACTTCAAAAGAAAATTAAATTACAGATGCAGGAAACAGGAAAAAGTTTAATATACTGATAACAATTTGTTATTTGACACATTTAATGCCAACATTTGGGTGACCAGATACAGAATTTTTAATGGTGACCAAAGTAATATGTGCTTTCTGTGATTATTTTTTCTCCTAAAAACATATTAGGGATAGACTTAATATAAGTTTTATCTTTATTGTTATTTATTTAAACACAGTTATTGTAGACTGGTGTTCGTTATTTCTTACTTGGTATCTTCCTAGGGGGAAAAAGTTGTTTTTGCTTTGAAAAGCAAAATTATATAGATCCTCCTGTTTGTAGATTAGCTGTAATTTATTCAGCACCCGAAGGGTAGCATAAGAAGATTAGCTAGAACAGAGCAGCTATTCGGATGGCCCTTCATGCTTCCCAAAGTTACAACCACACAGAGTAAACCAAAGTTGGACTACAACCTCATGTTTCTTTGAGATTAACAGGAAAATGAGTTTCTAACTTATTTCTCATCACTATCTTATTGTGATTTCCTGAATTTTCAATTACAATAAAACATAATTCCTAAATTATGCTGGGAGCTATTTATTATTAACATTATGTCTAAACATTGCATTTAAACACATTTTTGTTGAACAAGGATCTATGTTGAAATCATTAGTAAGTAGTCTAATATCATAAAATATCTCTGTATAAATCATATATCTAGGTATTTTTACTTTTAAGACTGCAAAACAATATGAAACTCTCTGAAACACAGTACTAGTGCAGAAAGTGGAAATTTAAATTTAACAGGAACTTAAACATCTGTAATTATTTTGCTCTGGAAGCCATATATTAGATTTGTCACAACATTTACATCAAGGGCTAATTTGTATGAGCAAAAATCACTCCACAAGAAGAAACAAGAAGTTTTGTTTATAAATAACCCTCACATTTACCATTAAAATATATGTCCAGAGTCCTCAGTTATTTCAAACTTATCAGTTAAAAGTGCAGCTAGAACAAATCAGGAGTCATCACAGGGCCTGACTTCAGGTTACCTTGCCAGGCTAGAGTGACACACAGCATGGTACTGCACAGAAACAGCTGATAGAAAAAATGTAACTGAGGTGAATGTGCAGAAACAACCCAAACACAACCAAGTACTTGACCTTGGACAAAGCAGTCAAAAACATAGCTGCAGGAAAAAAAAAAAGAATATAGAATTATATCATTCACCGTGTGGCAAAGTCAAATTAAAATATGTCAGAAGCCTAAGTATTAAAACAGAAATGCTTAATCCCCTCGGTGATAAAATAGATAAAACTCTTGAAGTTGTAGATGAAGCAAGGATTTTCTGAGCAGAACTCCTGTAAAACAAGAAACAACAGCAAGAAATAACAAATGGGTCAATATCAAATTCAAGTGCTTCTGTGCAGCAAAAGAAACTATCAACAGAACCAAATGAAATAAAAAACTGTAGAATGGCAAAAGTTTCCCAACTATTCCTTAGACAGAGGAACAATATATACACTACAGGAAGAAATGAAAAAAATTAGACATTCCATAATGAAAGACTCTATCAACAATGGGCAAGTGAAATGTATAATCACTTTACATAAGAAGAACAAGTGACCAATACATACATGCTGATATGCTCAAGATCACTGGCCAAATTAAATCCAAATTAAAAAAAGCAATGAGATTCCATTTTACTACAGAAAGAATAGGCATCATCAAGAAATCAAATAATAACAAATGCTAGCAAGTCTGCGTGAAAAAAGAAACGCTTCTATAGTTTTGCAAAGAATGGAAACTGATACAACCACTATGGAAATTATTATGAGGACACTTGAAAAAACTAAAAATAGACATTTAATTTGATTCAACTATTTCCCTTTAGATATCTTTCTGGAAGAGTTACAGACATCATAATACAGAGAAACATGCATACAACTGTAGAGCAACATATTTAACGTTGCTTAAATTTGAGAGAAACGTATCTTCCCCAAAGCATGAGTAGATAAAAACAATGTGATATGTACACACAATAGAGTACTACTTTACCATCAAGGAAGGTAAACTTGAGTCATACATAGGAAAATGGATGCACCTTGAGATCGTAATGTTAAGTGAAATAAATCAGACTCACAAGCTTAAACATCTCATGGTTTCACTCATATAAGAAACTCAAATTATAGAGAGTAAAATAAAATGGATAATACATATAAAATATATAAGGAAGTACAGAGATAGATCTTTATCAAATGGAAGTAGATCAAGAGACGGAGAGAGGTAAAGGGATAAAAAAAGAATTAAGGTATGCCATGACCATGTACCAGCTCCCCACAATGAATGTAAATATACGTGCTGCAATTGTGTATTTAAAAAAAAATTAAAAGCCATTAAAATTAATCAAATTGTGATGTTTATGTACAAATACACCAAAATTAATGTATTTATTTAATATTGCAAACATTCACACTTTATAAAATTATCAATATATTAAAAATGGCTAGAGAAAATGCACATTCTTTGTGCTCCACAGCTCTTCCCTTCTGCTCCAAACAGGCATTTTATACACTAGGAATGAATCATCATTATGTGATCAGGCTGATTTGCACTGACTGTATCATGAACAATAGTGTATTTCCTCAGATTCTGAGGTGTACTTTTCACAATTTAATTCATCCAGCATCAGAATTCTTTTTAATCACTGTTTTAAAGAGCAATCATGACATGCTTGCTTTTGTCTCTTCATATGCAAATTTGATCAGAGCTATTCATTTGTTCATCACATCAATTGAGTTGGTACAATTATATGTGTTGTGCCAATCGAGAGCAGAGAAAATTGTCAAGTTTTTCTGAGTAAAAATCAAGAATTTCAAAGCCACTAAAACTTGATGTCTAATTCATATATGGCAAAAGTCTGCCATGATGTCATATGTCAATTCATAATTCTTTTATAGACCTTGGATGGAAGTTTTAGCATGCTGTGATAAATTTTAACAACGGAAAAATGAATATTAACAAAATAAGAGTTTCAAATTAAGAATTACAGTTAAATGTAAGCACCTTAAGAGATCAGAAATGAGTAGAATGCTCTTTTCCTTTTATATCTTATTTTTCAATGAAATGAAATGTACAAATCGTGCATATTAATGTAGTTCAGTATGATATCTTAAGACAAATGTACAATATGCACTAATCAAATCCATCCTTTTCTCCTCTGGGCTCCCAAACTCTAGGTCTCTATTATATCAACACATTTATTATTATTTTAAACACATCAAATAGATTTACCTTGATTCAAAAGTAATTTAGAATTTTTTGCATCAATGGAATACTAAGTACTGTGTAGTTCAATCTTTTAGAAAAGAGTGATTAGACATAAACTACAATTTGATGTTGTTTGATACTTAATGAACTCTGAAGAGTGAAGAAGAAAAAGGGAACCTAAAGTAGTGAGTCTATCTCTTGGGGTATCTTTTTTCCCTTGAATAAACTGCTAAGTACCTGAATATGTGACAAAGACTCTGGAACATCGAGCACAGCTATTCATTTTATTTAGTTTCTGATAAATTGAGAAAAAAATTAAAGTGCAATTCAAGATACACCAAGAATGGATATATATGCATCCAGTGCATATTCTAAAGGGTAAATTTATCATTTGATAGGAAAAGAAGCTAGGTTAAAACATCCTACTCTGCATAATTTAATTATGGTTTCTGAAACTGCTATTGTCTGATCTCTCTACTAGAAGCAAATATAACAGCTTACTAGAGAAAGAGCATTTTACCACTTTCTCTGACAATATAGTCAAATGCTACTCTATTACATAATTAAACCTCATTATGTTACTTTGCATAGCAAGTGACAATAACCATAACTACAAAAACAAAAGATAACAAAAATGGAGCATCCAGAATATAAAGTTATTAAAAATAAATTTAAAAATAATTATGTATAATATATTTAATGACATAAAAGATACTATTGGCATTATTCTCACATAACTAGAAAATATAAATATAGTAAAAATTTTTAAAATCACTGCTAGAGGACTTGATGGGTGGATTTATAGTAAATGAAGCAATAATTAAACTTGAATGTAGACTAGAAAAATATTTCCAGAGTAAAAAAAAAAATGGAGTGAGTAAAAGATAAAAATTACCTACAGGACAAACAAATATATAGAGATACATCTGTGAGAACATCTAAATACTTGTAATTAGTGCCCAACAATACAGTAAGAGAAAATAATGGAAAAAACATGAAAATAATGGAGAATTTTTCAAAACTAATGAATAATTTCAAGCCATAAACTACAAAACAAAATGAAATGTACTACTGATTCTAAACAGGTTGTATTAAAATGAAACTACTCAGATAAAATAGAAAAATAACTGCAAAACATACTCTTAAAACAGATAAAAAATAAGACTATTTTTAAAGGAGCAAACATCAATGTGATATTGATTTTAAAGCTGATTCTAAAATACAATAGATTCTAAAATACCATGGATTCTAAAATACAATAGATTAATGCATTCAAGTCCTTAATGGTAATAACTAAAAAATTAATTCTATGTCAAGGAAATGTATCCATCTAGAAACATTGCTTTAAAGCCAAATAAATATTTCTTTGGTCATCAAAATACACTAATAGAAAAATGCAGTTATTTACTATTAGAAGAAAAATGACATTTTATGAATGTTATTTGCAAATTCAGTTAATGGAATATTGTAGAAAGTATAAGTATGTGAGAAAGACATATGGACTGAACAAAACGTTAATGTCCAATGTTATAAGAGATTTGATGGAAAAATGTGTTTAAATTTCAATTAAAGACACATTGCCATTAATTCTCTCATGATACTCCCCTTTAAATATGCTTATTCCATCATTTTTGTCACATTAAAAAGGAGTATTGAAAGTCGTGTCTCATAAATGTGTCGTAAGGTGTACTGTCATGGCTAATCTACTGTCCTGAATCCATTAGAAATTTTTACCTTTAATAGTCATTTGACTTTGGGAGACATGTTGAAGTTGTATAGTACAGATATGGTGGATAACATGGATGAAGACAAACCTACTTTATTTAAATCTATCTTAATTTCTAGAGATTAATATAATATTTTAGAGTTTGCAATGTTACTTTATATCTAATAGTTGTTTAACCTCCATAACAATCTTAAAAAATACTTCCAGTAAAGTTGATGATTGAGCAAAATAGGCTATGTAGGGCCTTATGCTATAATGATATAGATAGAGAGATAAATAGATAGATAGAATCCACATTTACTGATTGCAAATTTAATTTACTACAAAAAGAACATATTTTAGCCTTACTTAGCCGATTAAGATATTGAAATGTTTCCAAGTCATAATACAGGGAACAGGAGAACCAGGGTCTTTGCAAATCTAGTTTGCTCAGATTTCAAGGGTCAGCTCCTTAATCTGGACATTATCATGCTTCTTTGGAGTAGGTTTTTGTATTCTAAACCTTTTAATCAATTCTTGATTGCTGTAGGTCTTCCGCACACTCGGATGACTATGGTAATGACAGGTGTTGACATTTTATATATTTGCACTAAAGCTTTTCTCCTTGGATCCAATCATTTAATATCTATAATAACCCTTAGTAGATACTGTTTTCACTTGACTGATAGATAAAGAAATAGAGACGCAAGGAGTTAAAGTTACAAGCCTACAATTATAATTGATATGTCAAATCCAGATTCTAAACTTAGGTAGCCTGACTCTAATAAAGGTAACACTTTTCTTCCCATGTTATTATCCTTCTATATAAAGATTGTGAAAGAAATCATGAAGTTATGAGTGAGTAAAAATATATAGTTAGTTTAAAGTGTCATTTTATGGTTAGGCAATTACTTATATTGAATTAAAAGAACAGTTACATATTCTTTGTATCTAGATAGAGGGGCATTAGGCAAAAGAAAACTAAAGGCCCCAATTTAGTTCTACACAGAAGGGAAAGAATGCTATTTGAGATGAGAGTATGATATAACTAATCATCAATATTTAAACCTTCCAACAATTTTCACTGTAATCACCATACTGTACAATAGATCTCTTGAATTTGTTTATCTTGTCTAGTTAAAATTTTATGTCTTTTGACTCTAAGTTCTAAAAGATCATCAGCAACTAATGTTCAATAAATATCTCAGAGAATTACCTTTAATATTAAAGAAAAAAAGAGTAAAGAAAGTGAAAGAAAGTCAGCCAAAGGAGTGTTACTACTGATTGTCAATGACATAACTTTTCTTCAAATTTTACTTTCAATCATAGAGGAGAATAGTGGAAATATTTGACTATGGTGACTTTTTAACCTTTCTTTTAATAGAATTTTAATTTTTTATTTAAAAAAAGTAAAACAGAGGAAAAGGATAGAAATGATACAAAACTAAATATGGCAACAATAGCAACAGAATATATAATGACACACAAAAAGTGTGGGAAGAATGAGTTAATAAAAGTCAAGCTTTATTGATTTTTCTTCAGTTACACATACATTAATCTGGGTTATGCATCTCAGTGCAAGGATAAAGTACTGCATAAGTTTTAATGTTTTTTAGGTGAGGCTTAGGCAGAATATACAGGAAAGTGTATCAAGGAACTAAACTTGGCTGACAATGTGATGGGTCAGTCTTTTGAGAATCATGGTTTGTTCAGTTATTTTTTTGGTCTTTGTTCTAAAATTTGAAATACAGTAGTGAAAAGACCCAAACATGGTTACCCTCAAGGATACATTCTAATATGGGAAATCAGACATACTCAAATAAGCAGCATATAGATAAATGATAAAGATAAAAATTGATAAGGGAGAGTGTAAATGTTTGGAATAGTTGAGAGTTTTGGGTGGGATGGCACGAGACGAACTAATTTTTTTTTTTTTAAAGACTGAGTTATTTGGATATCTGAGGAACAACATTCCAGGAAGGGACACAGGACTGTCCTTTAGACGGGACAGTATCTGTCATGTTTAACTAACAAACCATGCAGGTAGAGTAAGCAATTAAAAAGTGATCAAAGGAATCAAAAAGAAACAGCTGCCTGTTCATGGAGTCACTGTAAAGATGGAGATTTTGATTCTGTGACAGGAAACCATTGAATGGTTTTGAGAGGTGGCACAATCTGATTTATGTGTTAATGAGACCATATTGTTGTTGTATGAAGAATATATTAAGGAATGGTAAGTCCAAAAGTCTGGAGACAAGTTTCATAAGGGGGACAATAATTGGTAAGTTAAAATTGTAGAAGTGGCGGTAGTAAGAACCGGGTGTATTCTTTTATCAATCAGAAAATATTGCACAAAATTTACTCTCAGATATGTACAGATTCAAAATGTATACTGGTTATAAGGGAGATGTTATAACAAACTCCCATTAGATCTCAATATTACTTGAATCCTTCTGAGTTGGAGCACCAAATAGTTGTCTAAAAATCAGAGTGTATACCAAGTTAGTTCTGTGATCACATACAAAATAAACAGAAATCACTCTCCCAGGTGGCCTGTAGTTTGCTGCAGAAATACTATTAAATATCAAATGATGCACTATGAAATTTTCCTATGTTCATAGAATTTGCTTTCTCTCTTCTCAGATTCCCTCTCCATGACATCCTAAATGACTACTTCAACATACACTACAGTTTAACGTGTATCTATTTTCAAATATATCACTGCATTATAGCTATTTCTTTTATGTATTTCTCCTCCATCTGACTCTTAATAGTCTATCACTTATTTTCATGATTTTACACACAAATACACTTCCTTAATCTGAGATTTGTTCAGTACACTTTTGACTGACTGAACCAGTTACTGATATGTTTAGCATTCTGTAATTCAGTCCATATAAACTTCTAACACAGAGGTGAAGTACTCTTAAGACTTTAAATACCCTCTTGCTGCTCTCAGATTTAAGCTGGGATACTTTGGAGTGCTTGGTAAAGGGCAAGCACTTCAAAATGAAGCAACATTATCTTCAATTTCTGACTCACTGGTCAATTTCTGACTTATTTATGTTTTGCTCATGAAAGAAAATAGACTCTTACTGGTTTTGTTATTAAAAAAACAAAAGAAGGTTTATTATATAGTTTTATTACTTGTACTAAATATAGCAAATATCAGTAAAATTCAAGACAGAATCAAAAGTTGCTCTTCCCTTCTCTCCTTTCTAATTACCACTTGTTTTTTCAGACTCTATTTTGTCCTTTTCTTTTCTCTTTATTCAATTCTTTTTTTACCTATAGTCTGCTTATCTTTGTGTTCTCCAGTTCAAATACTAGAGAGGCATTATTATCAGCTACCTAGAGAGAATCTTTCAGGGCCACATCAGGGATGGGGATATGGGATCCTGCTGATCCATTTAGTGGTTTACCAAATGTGAAGGATGGTGACCCAACCTAGCATCATTTCCATCATCAGGGGTCCACAGAACCACAAAAAGAATTCACCTACTAAAATGGACTGTTGGAAAATTAGCATTCATCAGCAGACTTGATTTTCTAAAATTCATATCAAAGGGGAAAAACAGTCAGAAATAAATTTTTTGTCCACCTAATAAGAAATGAAGCTCTGAAAAGAAATATCACCTTTTATAAAAGGTATAGGAAAGCAAAGGTATTCAGTTCTACAGTATTTCCTAGTCATGACAATTACACTGCTTTTTACATTTACAAAATAAATGGTGTTTGAATATGGAGATAATCTCTACCTTTTTCACTTTCAAACTCACTTGAAATTCATCTAAAGAAGCAATAGCAGCATGAATAAAACTTAAGGCTATGGAGAGTTGGATGCTAGTGGGGACCCCTTGCAAACTGGGTTAGTCCGACCTTCTTTCTAGATGTAAATAGTTCCTATGATTCCCACTGAGAATCACTGGCTGTGGTTAGCTAAACTTTTCTTTAAAAATGATACAGATGGACAGAATAAGTTTATGCTTTCTTGGTAGGTGGCTTCTTGAGAACTTCACTGTATATTAGGTCTCTGGGAAAGATAAGTCATTATTGATTTTTTTTTTAATAGAAACCAGCTGCAAGAGAACAGGTGGCAGTCTGCTAAGGGCTTTCTAATATATCTTTCTGTGTGTGTGCAACAGAAGGATAGCCATTGGTTCTTTTAATATGTGAACAGATTTGAATGTGGGATCCAATATTTGATGAAAAAAAAAAGATGTTTATTTTCTTTTCACTTGTCTGGATAGCTTTGATTTAAAGTTGAGACTAAATGACAAATTGAATGAATCTTGCTCCTTGCTTCTCTCGGAATCAATTACTTCTGCTCAAATAACTTACTCCAGAAAGCTTCAGGGTATGCAGCAAATTCATTTATATGCTCTTAAGAAATGATTAGCATCCTAGTCAAGTAATAGAGTGCAGAAGACTGATTTATCTCACTGCTCTTCTATCTCTGCAGCTATCTGGAAAATCACAAGAGCCGTGCATGTTGAACTGGGCACACTGGTCTCTTGTGGTATGTGGAAATGAAACTTGCTGAGTTAATGAACTGTGGCGGAGCAGAAAAGAAAATGAGAGTAGCATAATGAATGAATCTAAGGGTCTTTGTTTCACCTCTTTACCCTGAGACCACTCAGACTCATCTAGGCCAAGACCCGGGGAGAGTAAACTGCTTCTGTTTAATTAGTACAGGTCAAGCTCATAGTATTTTCTTTGAACCTGTGGCTCCCTGTGAAAAAAATGAGCTGACCATAGTGTAGCCCTCTGGATATGAAATAGAGCATAATTATTTTAGATATTCCAAACATGTACAACTTCTGCTTTGATTTTACACTTACTTTGTTCTTTTTTCCACTTAATTTTCTAGTACACTGCACAGCTATGCTAATTTGGCACGGATGCTAAATATAAGGTCAGAGCATCTCACTTTGGTCTTTACTTGATTGCTTATCACCTTTGCTGAATGCCATTTCTATTTACTCCATGCATCTAATCTCATATCGGCACTGCATCTCATTGGCAGGCTAGTGTTCTTGTTTTTCTCTCTTTCCAAGCAGCTGTTCAATAATTTCATATGACATAATGTAAATGTATTTTCTATTCATGAGGGAAGAAAGTGAATTCCATAATCTTATACTATCTTCCATTACAGATTTCTTTTATCCAGTGATGAAAACAGGTTCTGTAGTTTTTGCATGTTTAATCTTTGTTGTAGAGAGATAATTTTACGGAATTATACAAATATTTATATTTTTCTTTTTAAAATTATGTGGCACATTTATGATAACTTTTTCAAGTCATTTCAATATTTATTCTAAGCCAAATGGACCAATTCCCTGGCTTCTCATTCATTGACACCTGCAAATAATCAGTGAAGATAATGAAACACATGAATATACATCACTACGTAAATTAACTCAGAAGCATTCTAGTAT
Organism: Cavia porcellus; assembly: GCF_034190915.1. Taxonomy (NCBI): domain Eukaryota; kingdom Metazoa; phylum Chordata; class Mammalia; order Rodentia; family Caviidae; genus Cavia; species Cavia porcellus. Next base: position 25,141,622 of record NW_026947484.1, on the reverse strand, counting down.
GGATTAGATTTGGAAAAAGTATATTCAGTGTGTATTTCTTGCGGAGGAAAAATGACTACAGGCTTTAATGCAACTTTTGGTTTCTACAGTTGATTAGACGCGTAGACTGAGTCAAATATTAAGATACTTTGGCTTCAATTTTTGGCACACAAAGAAATCTCCATGGTCTCAGAATGGAGAACAACATTAACCAGCAGGCACTGGGTCTGTCTGTCTACACAATTACTAGCACCCTTTGACTTCAGGTTTTAAATACCATATGGCAAGTTCATAAACACTTTAAGCAGGCTTTTCTGAGAAATAATATGAAATTACCACCTACCTGAGACTCAGGGAAATCAAAAAAGACATGCATTTTATGGATGCCTGCCTTTTGTTAGTGATTACACTGCCAGCAGCTATTAAAGATTTCCCATGTCGGTACATGGCAGAAAAGAATCTTACTGAAAATATGTAAGATGTATTTTTAAAGCAGTAATATATAATTAAAGAATGAACATTAACATTTATCAATTGCTATTCAGTTAATAATACATACATCCATTGAATAATATTTAATTGATACATTATCTTCAGAATTTGTTTGCAGAACACAAGTATGATTTTATAAAATCTTTCATAAAAGCCTATTAATAACAGGTAAAATTTTAATCTTCATAATTTGGCATCAAATTCTTTATGTGTTGGACCAAAACTGTTTATGAACTTCATTTTGTTTATTATTATCATATACATTGTGTTAAAAATCATTATCTATTCCCTAAGGTGACCATTTTCATTTTGATTTCTTTTTCCACAATCAAGTTCTCATATGTATATTTACAGTTTAGCATGAAACGAAAATCAAAATATGTAAGCCTTGACACACTTATCTTCTAGCTACCTCCTTTCTAATGAGTTGCAGTCAGCAATTTCTGTTAACACATCAAACCTTTAAAACATTCTATTATTGCTCCCCAAAGATTCAAGTACATAATAGTAGTGAGGTAATGATATAGTGTGTATTGGAGTAGAGAGACAGATTCAAGATTGCTGTGTATGCCAAGCAAAAAAATGATCTTATCACATTTGATAATAAAAGAAAAAGCAGCACATTTATTGAAGTTAGGGGGAAAAGTGTGCTCACGTAGTACGTGTTCCTGCTCCCATCAACACAGGTGGCACTGGAAAGATAATGCCAGAATGGCAAGGGAGTAGGGAGGAAGAAGACACATCAGGCTTCTGTGTTTACAAGTGCTTTTTGGTTCTTTCTCATTGGTTCTTTCTGGTTATGACTGATGGAAATAATGGACAGTGTGAGTCATCTCAGGGCATCCAGGGAGGATGACTTTCTCACAATTCACTCCATTTTAACTACATGCATGTCATGTGTGTGAACTGTTAATGAAATTCAAGTAGAGAAAGGGTTACTCTAGGTTACCATGGGGTTGACATCCATGTGCTTGAGCCTGGAACTTTAGAGATTTCCTGAGAACATGTTAGTCTTATTTCTTTCTTCTTTTAGGCCAGCAGAAGCAAGATTGGCACTGGAGTGTTATGCAATTCAGGTGGATAGAGGGATTGATCCCATAGTCCCAGAAGTTCTATCTGTACTATTTCCCTGAAAAATCTGATTCCCCCAAGATCTTTAAGGGACACGGAAAGAGGAATGTTCATCTTTCATGGCAACTTCCTGCTGAATAGAGGTGCCATCTTTCCTGTGTGGGACCAATCACCAATCATTTTAAGCTCTGTTGCACAGCATCCTGGATCTAAGTAAAAATCCTGAAATGGGACAATGTAAAGAGCCTCTGATGCACCGGGATTATTTTAGAGAGCAGCCTGCATGGCAGCTGAGCATGTCTGAGAATTAACGTGGGAGAACCCAAGGTGCTCTGATGTTCCCTGCAAGGGCTGGCTGCTACCTCAGTTGAGAGATTTATTGCCTCAAGGAGATGAAGGCTCTTTTGTCCATGTTTTATTGGCTCCATCATTGACTGATGACTAGTCAAAAGGCCTGTTTCTTTCCAGGTAACTGTGTGCCTATATTGAACCAGAAATGTAAGCATGAGGTCAGCATGTATATTGACCTTTTTGTCTTAGGCAAGTTGAACAGCCCAAATGAGGCCAACACATTCTGTCCTTTGAACTGAGGTCCCATGAGGGAGTCTTCTCATTAAAGCATAACCCACTTGGTAACGGTGTTCTTTACAAAGTACTGCAATCCATGAACCATGTGCCAGGTACTCTACCCGTGGCTGTTCCTCCAGATTTTGGTGACCTGTGTAATTCTGGGCAATGATTTTCTCATGTTTATGTTCTACCTGCTGGTTAGTTACAAGGGGGATAACTGGGCTTGGGCTTTTCCAAGACTGAAGACAGATATCTGGATTTCCAATACGATGGCCTGATATTTAGCTATCCTTTCTCCAGTCATGCACAAATTACTCCTGAGCTTTAACCGACCCTTATCCTCGTGTAAGGTTAAAACTAAGAGATTTTGTGTCAGTGTTATCTTCAGAGCTTCCTGAACTAAGGGTGCCATAGTGGCTATTAATTATTGACAGCTAGGCCAGCCCTGTGTCACCTCATGTAGCCATTTGGAAAAGTAGGCAGGTGTTTGGTTTTCATGGCCTGTATACTCCGTTAGCACTCAAGTGGCTGCCTCATATTTCAGTCACAAAAAGAGAAAAAGACAAACATGGGTGCCCCCTGGAAGAAGCATGGAAAGACCTTTGGGTGACAATGGTCAATTTTAAGGGTTCATTTCTAGTCTTCAAACTGTCTCACATAAAGGTTTGGCTGTTACTCCAAAAGGGAGTATGTATATGTGGCAGGCACCTGTCATTCTCATAAAGCTCCACAGCAGCTATTAGGCTCTGGAGGACCCAAGTGACAGATTTCCTGTTTTCTTGAGAATACTTGCTTCTTTCCTCATGCCGCAGATAGATCACATTTAGCTGAGAAATCTGGGCCTTATGTTAGGACATTTTGCAACTCTTTTTTTTTTGTTTGAAAATTTAGACTCTTAATGGTGTTTGTATCAGATAATTCCTTGGTGGGGCTACAAATTAGGAGGTTATTTATGTACTGTCATAATCCTCCTTCTCATCGATTAATTCTTGAGCTAAAACCTATGTAAAGAGATGGGGGTTATCTTTAAAACCCTGAGGTAAAATAGTCCAAGCATTTTGTTGTCAAAGTCCTGTTTGGGATCTTGCCACTCAAAGGCAAACTATTATTGGGATCTAGGCACCACGGGGATACAAAAGGAGGCATCTTTGAGATCAAGGCCAGAGAGCCAAGTGATGTCTCCTGGGATCTGTACTTGGAGGGTGTATGGGTCTGTTGTTAAGGGTCCCATGGCCTCAGTCACAGCTTTGAGATATTATTCTAGGCTGAATTCTCCTGATGGTTTAACTATTAGTAAAACTGATATGTTGAACTAGAAGTGGCATGAAAGCAGCAACTCTGTAGCCAAAAATTTATCAACAATGAGGTTTGCTCCTGCCTAGCCTTTTTCTTAGGTTGATACTCTCCTTGTGACTGTATTGATTAGGGCTTAATATTGATTATTACTTAAGGGTCTTAAGCTCAGTGACTACTATAGCACCCTTTGACTGTCCTCCCTAGAGTGCCAACATACCAGGCTTAGGCTCAATTCCTGGTAGAGAAATTTGGTCAAGAGCGTTCAGTTTGACCAGGTCTCTGGGAACTGGGTCATGGGTTGCCAAAGGTTTGAATGACAAGTGGTCCTGACTTGGTAGAATACATCTCTTCTAGTTAAAGGTATGGGGCATTTCAGTTGTACCATGAAGACATTTTGGAGAAGGAAACCTTCAACTTCCAGTTCTGAATGAAGTATGGAAAGTTTCCTGGTTGACTGCTTCAAAGCATACAATTGAAGAATGGGATAATAACTCACTCCGATAGATTAAAATTTAGTAAGACACTTCAGTATTGCAAAGGAAAATAGTTTGCTTACTACATCTAGAGTCCCCTGAGGCTTTCTGCAAGGTGATAGGATATTTCTGTGTGGGAGCCATGGATGCCACCTTGGGCACCAGCATCCAGTGGCTGGGCACTCTTCCCTGGTGGTCATGGTGACTGCTGACTTCATCCCCTTCAGGAATGACAGAAGTCCCTCCTCAGATGCCAAGGGTCCTTCTCCATGATCTGATAGGCCCATATGTACTCCATGGCTTTAGAGGCCACTCCTTTACCCACTGTCCTGGTTGCTGGCACTCAAAGCACTCTGGTTTCCTTCACTCTGAATGACCTTGATTCTCCTTGGTGCTGCAGACTACATCAGGAGCCTTATAAATTAATAAAGACATGACTTTAGGCTGTATTTGTTCCTTGGTCTGTTCCCATTTATCCTCTACTGCATCACAGTTAATAAAAATCAAGTAAGACACAACAACTAATTGACTTCCCTCAGCTTGTAGGTCTTTATGGAATCTCTGGAGTTTTCTCTTAATATCTGGAGCTGATTGACTAATAAAAAATTGTTCTAAGATAATTTGACCTCCACTTTGGCCTCCTATGGGTAGCAGTACCACTTTCTTTTGGACCTTTGGATCTCCCTCTATGGCCACAGCCCATCTTCTGTTCAGGGACTACAGAACTGGAATAACCTTCTGGTTGAAAGCCTCCAGCCAGATATAAATCCACTTAATGTCACAGTATGCCTGTCTAAGGAGAGATGTTAAACACATTTCCACTGGGAGCCCCAATAAAGACCTGATAATCTTTTTGCAGGAATGCCTCTTGGGACCCCTGAGTGACAGGTTAAGTGATTTAACAAATGGCCCTCAGTCATGTCCCAGCATAGGCCAGTAGGTGGCAGTCGAAGAACAGAGGATAGTGCATGTCTCTAGGGGAAAAAGGAGAGTTATTTAGCATCCATTGCCACTGTCTGAGAAGGACCTGGTTTTAAAATCTGAGCCCTTGTATAGGAATCTCACACCTCCACAACTGCTTCCTCTGTTCCTGATTTCCTGTATTTTTCCTGGCTCATAACAGAAAAGGAGACAAGCTGTCTGACAAATGAAAACTCCACAATGAAAAGTCATGCAAGTAAAACCTTCACAATGAAAATTCAGTTAGCAATCACAGGTTATACATCTTTCTAGACAAAGCATGAACTTGAGCCCTAAGCTTTGTGATAATACTGAAACCAAGTATAATAGAAAGAGGAAGAGAGGTAATATTAGAGAAATAAATCCAGGAAGAGATATCCATGGACAGGGTCTGGGACCCAGCAGAATGACAGATGTGAAGGGCTGGGACAGCCACCTCAGCACCATGAATCCATACACTTTTATTTAGTTACTTATTTATTTTTATTTTAAAGAGAATAAAACCAAACAAAGCAAAACAGAACAAAGCCAATCAAAACTAACCAGTACGCTCAGCGGCATAAGCGCCTGCCTTGCAAGCAGGCAGTCGTGAGTTCGATCCCTGGTACCGGTAAAAACGAAAAAGACAAAAAAAAAAAAAAAAAAAAAAAAAAAAAAAAAAAAAACTAACCAGTACAAATGACCCAGGACTTCAAAACGATGGGAAATCAACAATGGCTTATAATGCCTTCTGCTGTCTTCAAAACAGCTGCAGATATCTTCAGACATACTAAAAATCAAACAAACAGAGCAGAATAGAATCAGTAAAAATAAAACAATAAACACAATAAAAGACTTCAGAAGAATAATAAATCCCAAATGGCCTCCACGATATGTCCTGCCATCCTTGAAATAGCTGCCATGTCATCTGTCTTAGTTACTTTTTACTCTCATTGTTGAGACAAAATACCTGATCCCCAAAATTAGGGAAGGAAAGGCTTATTTCTTACAGTTGTTGGAGGTTTCAGTCCACTTCCAGTCCAGTCCAGGTGTCAGGCACTTGGACTTGGCTCAGCTTAGCTCCATCCCCAAAGACACAGCATAGCATGGCAGGGCAGCCATTCAAGGCTGCTGCAAACAGCAAGTGTGAACCGGCAAGAGAGAGAGAAGCACTTTCCTGTCACTACATCGTATCCTGGCTCCACCCATAAGTGGGTTTTTAAATCACAAAGCACCACAAGTTTCCTTCCCTGTTCCCATGGTGGAGCAATAAGCTAGAACTCTACCCTCCGAATCTTTACCTTTCCTTTTAACCAGCCCCAGAAAAAAAAGCCAATGAATGTGATGTTTTTTGACAGATAAAAGCTTTAGGAGGAAGGAAGCAACCGCAAGAGGATTGGAGCTATCCCAGGGGACACACAGGGAAGAAACACAATCCTCAGAAGGATAGCAAGTTGGGAAGAACCCGTAGACTCTACTGGGTAATACAAATAACTGTAGACACTAATCAAGTGGCCACTGAAATCCATACTCCTAACTGTCCCCCCAGAATGAAACCACGGCATCAAATACACCATTGCACACACCTTAGTCCCAAAAGAAAGATCAAGGAAGCAATTTGGGGAACCCTCTCCTGTTCAAAGCACCCTGACCCAGTGTGAGCTAACATGGTGGTGGCCCTGGCTTGGAGTAAGATCTCTCCATGTCAGCAAGTCTGGGATCTGAAGGCCTGCACAAGCTGTGACACTTGTCAGGCACCTGGACTTGGCTCAGCTCAGTTCCATCCCCAAAGAGACACAGGAAATGCCAGCCACTGGCTAAAAGGACCAAGCTTAACAACACGTGCAAACAAATAAACCCCAATGGCTGCATGGTAGCCCTCCCACCCTAAATGAAGGTCAAAACTCCTTGCTCCACAGCTGGAGACTTGTCTATTGTGGTGAACAATACTGCTGGTGATAAGCTGTTTGTCTTGTGCCCACAAAAAATATTCTCTGTCACTTATAGGAAAAAGAAGAGAAGAGAAGAGAAGAGGAGAAGAGAAGAGAAGAGAAGAGAAGAGAAGAGAAGAGAAGAGAAGAGAAGAGAAGAGAAGAGAAGAGAAGAGAAGAGAAGTGAAAATTTCTCCCCCAAAGGGACTTAGATTTTTTCTTGGCTGGGCTTTCTCTTCTGGTTGTTGTTTCTTGCATGGGCTGACCAAGAAAGATATGATGTGAGTTGGATCCAAGAGATAATTCCAGATCCTTGTGCATGTGAAGCAAAGAATTGCAAGAATGTATCCAATGGTAAAAGAAAAAAATAATACATTTACTGAAATTAATGCGGAAGGTGTTGTCCGGGAGGGTAGGTTTGTTCTAGCAAAAACAAAAATGTGGTATGAATGAGAATAAAAGTGATGGAGGGGCATGTGGGAGAATAGGGAGAAAGAAGGTGATTCAGTTTTCAGATTTAAAAATGTGCACCCCCCCGCCCCCATGCCTCTCACTGGATCTCTCAGGATATGACTGACAGAAAAGATTGACAGCGTTCTGAGTCATGTCAGGGGGTGTTCAGTGTGCATGATTCTTCCATAGCTCACTCGGTTTTAATCAGACGCATGACATGCTGTCTCCCTGAATGAACTATTAATTAAATTCAAGTGGGGAAAAGGTTACTATTGATCATAGCTATGGGATCTGACATTCATGTGCTGTGGCCTGGAGTTCAGAAAATTTTGAGATATTCATTATTTTATTTCTGTTTCTCTTTGGGTGAGGGAAACATAACCAAGTTCAGATAGACGGCCAAGGGATGATGAACCCATGCCCCTGAATGTGCTATTGTACTAGAAGAATAAAATAGGTAAATATTGACCGAAGGAAGATAGGGAAAGTCATGATTTAAAAACTCTAAAGAAAAACTGTAGCTTCAGGTCTAAATTTATTACAGTCTTTCTCTTCTAGAAAGTCATTCAAAAACTTTCCCCCCCTACAGTTCTTGAAAATACCTACGTCTGCACCCAAGATTTTCATCCATATATGTGCTTCTCGCCTATGGAATGGGCTTTTACTTTTCCACCTAGGATCTGTCCATCCTTTTCCTGTGTGATGGCCTTTCCAGTGGGCCGTCACTCTCCACCTGCAGGATGGGCCACTTCCTGTCACTTGTTAATTAAGTCCTCTCTTTCCATGGATTTCTGGTCAGAAATCCACATAGTATACCCAACTCGTGGTCACAAGGCCCCTCTCTCTCTCTTTAGGATCTGGACTCAGTCTCTTTTAAAACTCTGCCTAATAAAGCTGTTCATGCCTCTCATAGATGCGCCTTGAAACTCCTTTTATTTTGTTACACAAGTCAGTGAGTGTAAAACATTTCCCACAGGTTGGGTAAGTCTAGACTCTCCTTCTCTTTTCTGGGGAATCTTCTCTGTCTTTGTTCTTTGACAATGGGATCTTAATAATTTCCTACTTAAAGATATGACAAATGGGAAAATCAATGTTATCTCTCCTAGTTCATATATAGACATTTTATTCCAAGTATAAATTAGAAGACACTAATTCTTTTCCAAATAGTATAATTTTTAATTTACTCAGAGGTCAAATTTAAGTACTCTCAGGCATATCTAACACTATGAAATTGTTTTCCAGTACTACTGTATTTTATGACTCCAAAATAAGTAGATATTTAATCCAGAGCTATCTTTACCTTGAATATCTGTAAATTCACAAACTTTGAGAAACTTTCCACAATTTAAATTATATATAAAGTCAATAAGATAAAAAAGAATAAATATTGATAGCTAAGAATGATAGCTGAGAATTGTGAAAGAAACTATGTTATATTATACAGTTTGACACAGAAAGTAAAGTTCACGGTACACTGAATCGTCAAGGAAAAACTTACATGTACTTTTTAAGGGAGAAACAAAGAAATCGAATTTGAAACTGTTTCATAATAATGGTTAAAATAAAGCCTTCCTTCCATGAATTTTAAATTTTCAATGTATTTCTAGATTATTTGTCTGAAATAGCTCCCGGGAAGCTGGGAAAATACAAACTGAATGTAGCAGTAATGAGTAAGCAGACATCGTTAGAATACACTGAGATTTCTGAACACTTACTAGGTTCAGGAAGCTCAACTAGGCAGATTGTGAAAGTCTTCTGCTCAGAGTTCTTTTTAAATTCTGTATAGGACAATACTATTCAACCCAGAAAATCAAACGCTGACCACAGGAAACACCAAACAAATAAAGGCAAAAGGTTCCATCAGCAGACTAGAGCAGAGAGCATCCTCAGAAAAAGGAGAACAGTCTCATAGCTTAGTAAACAAATATCTGGGAAATGTACGTTGATATATATATATATATATATATATATATTTTTTTTTTCTCTCTCTCTCTCTCTCTCTCTCTTTTTATTGGTACCGGAGATCAAACTTATGACCGCCTGCTTGCAAGGCAGGTGCTTATGCCGCTGAGTTAAATCCCCAGCCCCAGTTGTTTCATATTTTAAAATTAGGTCAGAAGTACATTCAGGGCAGGATTATGTATAGTTCATTCTACTTGGTATGTACTTAATACCAGACATATGTCTTAGTACATCTTGAGCCTTAAATGTCTATTCAGTGAGTTAATGATTTACTCAAATGCTTTCAAGTTACATATTGCTTTTACTGTAAACTCTTTGTGAACTCCAAACACATCATTCAAATAATTTTTTTATTTTTAAATTTAATGACAAGTAAATATAAAGATTAAAATAGGTGGTAAAATTTGTGGGTTTAATTCAGTCAATCATTAGGTTAGCATGGTTTCACAGGGGCCAATTAAAAATTTGTGTATTATCTTATATCTGCTAGAGCAGATAAAGTATTTTATACACTGGTATATACTAGTGTACCATTAAAAAAAAAAACTAAAATGATGGTTTTTAAAGAGAACCAAGTTATGATTATAATTACATAGTCCAACACAAAAAAATCCACGGATGATCAGTACAAAATAGCAAGGTAACACTGGGACAGGGGAAGAAGTTGTTTCCGAATTTCAGAATCAGACTAATATGACCTTACCCTGTGATCCTGTCTGTGCTTACCCCTGGAATCCATCTTGCCAAGGCCAAAGCTGCCTCTGTCCCTGCCATTTCGGCACCCTTGGAATCCCCAGGACCCCCTCCATGGCCCCAATAACCACCTCGATTAGAGCCTCCTCTGCCACCACTATGATCATCTCCATAGTTACCCCTGTATGGGCGCATCCTGGACCCCTTCCTGGGCCATATGGTTTAGGGATGTTACACTGGTTGTATGCATTTCTCCAAAAAAACGTTCTCACACTTAGGATTAGGACACTTCCGGTCCCCAGCTTGCTGCGGTCTTCCACCACCACCACCTCCACTGGGGAATCCTTCCTGGCCGCTACCACCAGTGCAGCCACCTCTTCCATGACCCATGGGTCCTCCTATCCTTCAGCCTCCTCAGCCATTGCCACCTCCTTGATTAAAGTCTGCTTGATGGGTAGCAAAGGAGAATTTAAAATAGGATTACTGGAGAATTCTTTACCATCAAACCACAATCACAGCTTGAGTAGATGAGGTCTCATCAAATGATGCCATTACCACTCCCTTCAGCTTGCCCCCTTCCCTGTCTGTGTGTAAATTAGTCATGAGTTGCTCAGTTTTCTTATTGGTCTTAATAATACCAATCTGCTTGAATAAATTAGCTACAGACTCGATTGTAGGGGCTGGGGATTTAGCTCAGCAGCATAAGCACATGCCTTGCAAGGAGGCAGCCGTGAGTTCAATCCCTGGTACTGATTAAAAAAAAAAATCAGACTCGATTGTAATGTCCCCACCCAGGCTCTGCACAAAGATGGTGCTGTTATCTGAATGATCTTGTTCATAATTGTAATGTGATCCTTGGTCCCCAGGGCCAACATTTATTGAGGCCACTTCTGTCACTTCCATCCATGATGCCTCTACGTCCACAGCTACTTCCTTGATCTCTGGCTTCATAGCCAGTTGTAACCACAGCCACCACCTCTGTCTCAGCCCCCACAGTCCTGTTGGCCTCCCCTATAGCATCACTGCCTCCATTACTCTGGTCCCAACAGCCATAACCACGGCCACCACTCATGGAGGACTGATCTTGGCCGTAGTTGTTTCCACAATCCCGTCCACCTTCTCCACTGCTATTATTGTACTTTTCTGTTGTCCACAGCACTGAGGGGGATTATAGAAGCTTCAGTCTTGTCCATAGCTCTGCTCCTGAAAACCATAGCTGAACTGTTGGCCACAGCCCCCACTCTGGGGCTGCCCATTGCTGCTGCTCTGAGAACTGCCACCATAACTTCCCAAGGTGCTGCTGGGAGCTGACTGCTGACCATAGCTAGGCTAAGAGGACTGCTGCTCAGAAGATGACTGGGAACTCTGGTTGGTGCCATGGCTGCCAGTGGAGCCATAGCCCTGGGGATTTGACTGAGTGTCATGATCTGTGTTCTGAGTCTTTCTGTAAGAAGAACCATAGCTTCTCTGGCCATAGCCTGAACTGTCTGATCTCTCGCCATAACCACTGTAACTCTGCTGTCCACCGGGCTGATTGCTCTGTTGGGATTAGCCCTGCCCAGGCTGGGTGGGGTAGGTTCCATAGCTCTGGGTTGCTTGTTGTAGAGTTGATTGAGGCCATGTCTGCGCACATGCACACAGGCTGACAAGCAATGAGATTCCAGTATCACACAGCACTGACACCTCAAGAATCAAACTCATACACCAAGTTTTTACAGGCAGTCCTATCCATATATCTATTAGAGAAGAACTATAGTCTGAATTTATTTTTTCATCTCTGGGTTTAGTTTAAATTATAACATACTAAAGGCAAACATTTTATATAGGTATGAAGGATTTGGCAGAAATCCTACAAAATCGGGCATTGTATTTTCTAACAAGGGAGAAGTTTCAAAAACATTTTGATAGATTAAGCTGTAATTGTTGTGTAGCAGAGTATAATTGCCCATTCATATTGGAAATGGGATCCACTGAGAGGAGAGGCTCTGTGTACACACAGAGCACTTGTGCAAGCAAGCACTCATTTTGCTGAAAAACGGCACTCAAGAGGGTCAGATATACTACCTGGCACTTCATAAACCCTAATAAGAGTTTAAAAGCACTTTTTTTGAGTGATCTTTTTCTGTTAAAATTAAGCAAATAATATAAGCCTAGTGAAACTATAAACATTTATCCACAGTAATCTTTGCAAGTTCAACTTCCTCCTTTACAATTTGGAACCAAATGACATTGCTGCATAAATGCTATTCAAATGGTGACTAGCCACACTGTAATATAGATAGTATAACTGGGGCTGTGGAGCTCTTACCCTGCACTCACTGCTTATTCATGGCCCTCACTCAACCAAACTTGGACAATAGCCCAGGGTTAAAGCCCTAATTCTTGCCTTACATTACCTTGAAGCAGAAACAAGAAAAGCCAAGACTACCAAACCTGCCCTGGAAGATTCCAAACTTGCAAAGCAGGGCACCTGTGCGCCAGACCTGCCTGCAAGAACTGCAGTGACATTACTTCACCTGGAGCTTACTGAAAGTTTCTCTATGTGACTTGCACCTTACATGCACAGTTAAAACAAAAGGAATTCTGGGAAAGGATGTGTGTAGCAGACATGGCTGAGATGACTCCACATCCTCTCTATAACGTCCTAGAAGACCTTCATGTGAGGTGTCTCAGAGCTAGGGTCACATTTTAATCCCTACCAGTTATTCTCAGTGCTCGTGCCTTTTCCTTTTCACAGGTGCACGTCTGCTCACTCGGAGGCCACTATCACCTTAATACACTTGGCTGTTTATTCATTGGCTTCCACATTTGATAAGAATCAAAGATGCTCATGAATTGCTGTTTGCTTTTGAGTGCTTCTGAGTGCAAGAATCGAAGAACCTGGCCTGGATCCCATCACTCAAAGTAACAGGAGGGCTCTAGAAATCAGTAACGAATCTATGAGTCAAATGTAAAGTGAGAAAACCTAAAGATTCATTTGCATTCTTACAAATGCTTTGGAGTATTTAACTATATCGTAATTCAAACAGAAATGCACTATCTTATGAGTATAATATTTCATGGGAACCCAAGCAACATACATAAGAAGAAAACTCCTTGCCTCCTAGCCTATGGGACAATGGAAGCTCATTATAAAGAAGAGTTATTTTTCTCTATGAAGTGTAGATATTTGAAAGCTATAAAATGATGTAATATTTTAATGTTGGTGAAAGGAAGGATACCAAGTAGTTAGCCTGAGATAATTTCATTCACTTTACTTGGTATATGCCTTAAGGGAAAGAAAAAAAAAGACAGAGGATCAGGTCATTTTTTCTTAAGAAATTGGAATTCTGTATAAACAAATGATATTTCATAAAAGCAAGGGATCTTGTCTCTGAATGCTCATAGCGGCAGCATATTTAGGAAGTGGAACATATAGTCTAAGACATAATTTTCTGGATAATATTTAGATATTGCATCTTTTTCTGAGGGGTTAAAATAAATAGTTTGTGATGCAAATGTCGCTGCTCTGCTGGGTAATTCCTTAAACTTGTATTTCTGAAGCTGAAAGATGAAACTTGGGAAGGCACTGTTACTATGCCAGAGATTTCTCTATTTTGTTAAGGCTTATAGATTAGTCTGTATTTGTGAGGTTATTGATATACTTGACTATCAGATCAGAATGCTAATGTATCCAAATATCATACTTTAATCTGATTTATTCTTCTGTTTTTAGGTAAAGGGAAAGTATAAATCTATTTTCAAATTTATTTTCTTATGATAAAAATCACAATGAGAAACAGACAATTGTCATTACTGAAATATATTTTATCACTTTTTCCCAAAATATTTCCATTAAAATATATTCATGTATTCATTTTTTCAAGAAAGTTTCAGAAACTGATCACAATTTTATCCTTCAAGAGTCTCATAAAGTGGTGCAGAAAATAAATTAATAAGTAAGTAATTATATAGGACGATATATACCTAAACATTCATTGTCACTTAATTATCTGTTGTTCAGAAGGACAATTATCAAGAATAGTCGCCTAGTTACTTTTGTCTTTAATGAAAATCTTATTTCTGTATAAAGTTAGTGATTCAGGAAAATCAAGACAAAGTATCCCATATTAAAAACACTTGTGGCTTACATTATTCGGTTGATGTAATCTGTTGTATAAATTCTTAAAAGCCTGACGATTAAAAATATGTTTGAGTATATTACCATTGAAAAATAATATACAATCATTTCTCTCTTAAACATAGAGCGTTAGATATTTTAACTGGTAAAAAAAAATCTATGTGGTTGCCTGCATTCTTAGCACTCTAGGAGGCTGAGTCAGGAGGATTACAAAGCAGAATCCATCCCCGGTAATTTAGTAAGACACTGTCTCAAAAATGGTACTTAGAAAATCAAACTAAGCAAACAAACATACCAAAACAAGCAGAAAACAAGGACTAACAATGTGGCTTAATATGAAGATCCTATTTCAATCCTAGTATAAACACAACAACAGGGTCAGGAGTTTAGTCAGTGGCACAAGCACTTACCTGCCTGGAAAGCATGAAGTCATGAGTTTGATCCCTGGTATCAAAAACCCCCAAATATTTGGTTTATGCTTCAAAATTAATTAGATGTTATGCCATCGCATTGTATACAACTGAATTATTAAATGTGGTGATAGAGGTTATTTCATATTTATTGTATTCTTGAATTGTTTTTATTATTAAGAGATACTACATTCCTCCCAATTTTGAATTATAGAAAACTGGAAGATATTTTTATACTTTCATTTTTTCAAATACCATCTTGTATTGTTTCAGAACTTCACTGGATTCACAGATCAAATATAGTCTTTTATATTTCTCTGATTAATTTATTAATCACCTTATTAAATGTTACATATGCAATATTTCAGTGTCTTATGTTTCACTCTTTGCATAGCAATAACTTCTTATTGGATCCACAAATAATGTCTTATATTTAGGAGTATAGATTCCACATGGTTCTTGAACAATTTTTGAAAATTCCAATTCATATTGAAGAATTTCTACTTTGAATTCTCATTTTCATAGTGAAAATTCTAAATATCAATGAATAATTCTGTAATCATCTTAAAGAATCCATGATGCCATCAGATTTCAAATTTTGACAGGTATTTGCAGAGCAGATAAAATATTAGCACTATCTAAACAATTGTTTACTAACTTATTTCTGTGTCAATGCATACCTTAACTAACCTTTCACACTAATGATGGTCTTCTGATGCTTTGCATTCTGTGATGAGCATAACTGCTTTTACATCTTTTAAAAATTCTTTCAGGCACTTGTTGGGGACCACAGATTATATGTTGTTGCTGAGCATTATTGGGTTTTCTCCTAGATCCCGATCTCCCAAACGAGTGTATGCCAGAGGTAAAATAAAAAGTGAGAAATTGTATGATTTGTAGGACTCCAGGAAGGTCAAAACCCTTTAATTAAGCTGAAAGCTTCGAGTGTAAAGACAAAGTATTTTCTGGGTCAGTCCACTTATATTAGGATAAAGGACAAGGGGCAGAGAAAATGAGGAAAGTGCAGTCAATGAGCAGGACCTTGAGAGTCACTTCAAGGATGTCTTAAGTCAATTCAGTAGCACTGTCTTATCATGAAGACATGGTAAAAGTGAGCCTGTAGGAGTAATTTTTGCAGCTGTAGTCTCTACCTTGTTAATTGGGGTTGGAGCCAGAGTGTATGCAGCTGTGGCCTTATCTTGGCCTTTGAGGTATCTCTGGCCTCACAGGCCACTACAGGCCTCAGCCAGGTCCATTGATTCACAGAGGTTCACTTACTATGAATCAGCTCCCATCGCCAGGCAAGGGGCCTAGGACAGATTCACAGATAAATATAGAAAGCCAATTAATAAAATTTAAATCCTGCTCAGAGCCACTTCATAGTGGTCTCCAACAGAGCGTGTCTGAGGATGTCCTCCCTATGCCCTGTGGGATTGTTCAGAGTGAAGAGTACCCCCACTTTCTGTCGGCCACTCTGAAATCTTGATAATCAATGAGATTGTGGAAGCCATAGGGGAGGATGAGATCTGCTGAGGACCATAGAGAAAGAGTATAATTACCTCATGCAGGAAAGAAACATAATTTTTTTTTTTTTATGATGTTAAACTTGCCCATTCCACCACTACTTCCTCCCTGTTCCAGGAAATATGCCCTCCCTCTCCCCCTCATTTCTCACTAGAAAAAATAAAGTGGGCCAGAGGGAGAGGCTTTGTCTGCCCATCCTGAGGCACTGACCTGCTAGTCCCCTTCTATGCATTACTAGATTAATTTCTGATGTTTCTTCATTTTTGTCAGCACCCCTTACACAGGCAGGTAGGGATCTCGGAGAGGGTGCTGGCAGGACGATTGTGCAGTGTACGCCTATAATTCCAGGCTGAGGCAGGGAGATCCTGTAAGTTTGGGACCATCCTTGAGTACATAGTGAGTTTTGCGCCACCCTGAACTACATAGCAAGACTGTCTCAAAAAGAAAAATTCAGTGTTAATCTCAACTATGTCAATAAATTTCAGCTTTGTTCCTGTAGCGCTCAACAGAGGATATCTACAATATGATTTTATGACATGTTTCAGATTGTACATCATGTCAGTATAGTAACATGTCTAAAGACTTTGGCAGCTTTTGACATTAGAGCAAATCATCTATAGATTGGATCCTATGAAATTATTGAACATATGAACCAAATTAAATCTTTCCTTTTGAAAATTGTGAGTGTTGGATATCATGTCCAAGCAATGAACTGCTGACTAATCAAAAACGACTTAAGAGAAATTCTTAACATAGGAGAAAGGAATATAAATATAAAATATGAACTTTACATGAATACATATTTATGTACAGAATATACATGCACATATCATGAACGCAAGCATGCCTACCCACACACAACTAACCTCAAACTGAGCTTTAACACATTCAAGTCAGACATCATGTGTAAACAGTTGAAAAGAATTAATAAGCATAGTTTTCATAGGACAGTGCATATCTTTTTTTCCTCACAAATTCAGTATTACCTATGAGATTGTGTTACATACTGCTTTTGAAAGCAAAATCACCAATGGATATTTCTGAAATGTACTTCTCAGGTTTTATTGATGTCAGAATATTTGTATTAGTTATAATGTATTAAAAAATTTATAATCATATGTATTTAGCTATGGATACATTCCATATTGATTTATTTTTATAGTTGATTTATAATGTTCTACAGTTTATATTGCAAATATTTTTCTCAGGATTATCTTTTCAAGCAATAATATAGCAAACATATATTGAATACACAATATATGTAAGAATTTCTGATGTATATAAGGAATATAAGAAAGTTATGAAAGATGTATTTTGAAAAATAGAAGGCTATAAGTATTAAAAGCTATAAAATAGGAGTTATAAATTTTCCACAATTTCATATAGGTTGTAAAATGTCTATAGACTTCTGTTGGACCTGTGTTTTTCTCTATTATTAAAATGTAGGCTTTCCAAATAAATAAAAGATACACAATTCTACTATTTCAGCCATAGTCTCAACAATGTAATGCAAAAATCTAAATTTAGATCAAATACAATGCTGAAGTTCATGTGACAAATATGCACTTAAATATTTTTTTTCTAAGAAATTCCATGAAGTATAAAAAACTTAGTAACAAAGACATTAACTATTAATCCATAATATACATTGAGTCTATAATCTAAATCTTTATGATGGACTTCCTAACATTTACCTTTGAGAAATCAGTTTTTATTACATTAAATATTTATGTCTTATCCTTACCCAATAATATCTTTTAAAATTTAAAACATAACTTGCTTATTAAATACGGAATACTGTAGGGTCTCAATGATCTTTTTAATGCTCACTGGTTTCTCAGTTCTTTTTTAATGTCTTAAAAAGTTTTATTAGTACTGGTTTGCAGAACATAATGACTACATTCTTTTTGGGGAGTTGCTGTATGCAAATAACACATCTTAACTCCCTTTTCGTCTTCTCCTTTCTCCTCTCGCCCTCCAAGAGGCAATAACATTGAAATCAGTAGCCCAGTAATACCATTCCCCATGCTCTATCAAATGCAAGAAAAGCTTCAAATACTAAACTAAGATGTTTACTGTCTGGTGTAGAGTTTTGTAATAATACTCCCAGTTACCAGCCTAGTTCTATAATTTTGGCCTTCTTGAAAAGCTTTCACTGTACCTGTCTCCAATGATCCTTTTGGAAACTCTGCAAAATCTGTTGAACGTTCCCAAAGAACATAACTTTCTTTGAAAAAATTAGTAAGACATATCATATTATGATTTAAAACGAAATGATTAAATACTGCATTTTCATGACAGTCTAGTAGTTGATGATGCCATATTGATATGACTGAAATTTAGAAATTAAAAATTTTGTGGTGCTAAGAAAAGAGTGACATTTTTATTTACTATTTCCAGGTTCTGTTTACTACAGTAAATGTTTTTATGAACTTAAAAATAATTATAGGCTATATGATTTTCTTAACAGCAGAAAACATAATCTTAGTCACAGAAAACATTAGACACCACTGCTGTCCTTTTAGTTCTTAGAAAAGATTAGCCAGGCTTTAATATTTGCAATTTACTGGCTAGGTTGAGAAAAATCCCTTTGATATTTTTCATGAAAATAATGAATGAATGTCATCTAATCTTCACAGTAAATGTAGTTTGTAGAAAGTTGATGTTCTAAGCATTAATATGAAACAGAATTAAAGGTAACATAATTTTTTCCCCAAACATCTGCAAACTAGAAGTTCAGCTAGGAGACTGAGATTTATTTTCATGTAAAATATTTTAATATTGACATATCAAACTTTCATTTTTATACTTATTAGAAAGCATTTATTAAAAGTGGTCATATTAGTAACTAGCTAAATACCATGCCAAGTTGAAAGAAAAATTAAAGACTGCCTTTTAATGGTAGCTTTAAAGAGTACAGTCTAATAAGGGAGAGAGATGCATATGGTGTCATTGGAAATTACACTGAACTTTAAAATTTGTAGGCTGGGGATATAGCTCAGTAGCACTAGTGCTTTCCTGAAAAACACAAGGTCCTGAGTTTGACCCCCAGTATCAAAAAGAAAAACAAAAAACATATTAAAAGGTTTTAAAATATTCACTAAAAGATACATTATTTATTTGTACTCCTCATAACACTGCCTTTTGCTTTGCACATGTTTTAAATTTTTCTTGCCCCTTTATGAAGCAGTTATTGAAGTTTCCTTTCTTGATGATCTTTAGTTGTGCTGTCATGGCTACTTTAATGTCCAAATCCATTCAAAGCATTTACTTTATAGTTTATTTGCCTTAGCAGAAGAGTCAGATGTTGTATGGTGATACAGCAGGTGAATACTGAGGAAGGAGACACACTACCATCTTTGTCAGCCTGCCTTTCCATTTTATGGCATTTGGCAGAATCGTATATTTGTGTATGTGTATGTTTATGTGTATGTGTACATGTATGTGTATGTGTATATGTATATGTATATGTATCTGGTATTGCATTTCATAAAGACATTTAGGAAACAGGATTTTCAGAACTTCTCCAGAAATTGTAACAAATGATGAAATGTGTCCTCAAAGTATATTTGATGGGAGATTAATAGCAATGTGTCTTTTGTTTAACATGGTTTTTAAAGTTTAAACCTTTGCTTCATATTTTGATCACTCTTTATAGTTAAAACATTATGCAGTGTACAAAGAAAAGTAAATGCCCAATAAGAGAAATCTTTGCAGAAGAGCAACATTTGGGTTAAATTTTTAAGCATAAGAAAAAAATACATTTCAGAAAATAATTTAGAACAGACTTACCAAGGTATCGATACAACATAGTATTCAGTTTAAACACCAACATATCATACTTATACATATGTCATGGAAGATACTCTTTTTTAAAGTTTTTTTTAATATCAAGAATTAAACTCAGGACCTCATGCTTGCAAGGCAGGTGCCATGCCACAGAGCTTTATCTCCAGCTCATCAGAGAGCTGGAGATAAAGCTCATTTTGATAAAGCTCATTTCATTTGATCCTGGTCATAATTCTTACTGGTAGATGTTAGACAAAATCATGCGATCATCTTAATTTTTATAATGAGTGTACATAATGAGCCACATTCCAGTTAGATAAAACCAATGCTAGATTTTTTTGTCTTTTTTTTTTTTTATTGGTACCAGGATCAAACTCATGATCATACACTTGCAAAGCAGGTGCTTATGCCGCTGAGCTAAATCCCCATACCCACAATGTTAGATTATTAACAAAATTAAAAAGTGTGTCTTTTCAATGATTCAACAATGTACATTTGTGAAAAGTAAAGGGAAAATCTAGATGGGAATATGTTACCTAAATTGAGTTATTTATTATCTATTGTTATAGATTAGCACATAGATTTGAAACTGAATTATTGCAAACATATTCACATAATTATGTTCTTATTCATGTTGTACACGCATGTATCTATGTGCAATTATACTTACCTGTATTTTACAACTTCATTATCGACTTGTACATTGAAGTCTTGGTATGGTTAGTATTTATATTAAAATATGCAGTGCATTAAAATCTTGAATGTTAAGGTGTTCAAGAAAACTGTGAAATATTTAAATGTCGATTTGTTTAATGACAGACTCTATCATAGCATATGCTTGCGTCTATGTTGTTCTTGAATGATGTTCAGAGTCTAGTAAGTAAAAAATAACTTGTTTCTACTTAATTTTTAGAAAGCAAATGTTTGATATGAGATTGTTTGCTGAGTTCTGGAGAACCATTGGTAAATACAGACTCCTGACACTTGAGAGAAAATGTAAGATTCAAATGTGGTTAAACATTTTCCAAGTGTATTTGTTTTTACTGTTCCTTTTAGAGTCTCTTTCTTGCTCAAAACTTACTATATCACTTGACAAGTATACATTAAATATACACTTTTTGCCAGAGAGAGTTCTCCATGCTAGGAAACAATCTGAAGATAGATAACAGTTCCTTGTCATTTTGGATCGTTATATTGAAGATGCTGAGCTTCAGTGGTAAAGAATAGGAGATAAGCAGGCCTTTCAATAGACTTTACTTAAAATCTAGCAAACCCTACAGAATAGTTCAAGTCAATGCTCATATTTTCAATGATAAAAATTCTTATGAGTAAGCAGTTTAAGAATTTAAAAGGATATGCAGAAAAAAATAAAATATATGTCAATATACACAGATTTTTGAAGATATTTCTTCTGCTTCATTTCTTATTTTATTTCCTTTAATATAACTGTTGAAGCATCAGGATAAACAGTAATTTCAGTTTTTGCAAAGGTCTTCTACGATTTTCTCAGGCATGAAAAAAAAGTTTTCAGTATTTGCATAGAGATAGAATAAGGAGCCCAGTTCCTAAAATGGAATATAATAATTGGATGTACTCTATCATTTCTTGAAAACTAACCTTATTTTTGCATCATTATCTCCACATATGAATAGTTTAGCAAATTAAAAAGTTACAAAGGCATTAAGTGTGCAGTTCTGGAATGCAAATTAATAGAAGATAGAGAAAAAACAATAATGTATCATAGTAGAAATTATTTTACTCAGCTCTTTTGGTTTCAGTTATGATATAAAGCATACATCAAGTATCTTAGCTACTTTCTTTTCACTTAAACACAATACTTGATATTCATAAATTAGAGGACAAGCTTATTTCATTTTACATTTATGTAGAGATTTCAGTCCATAGTTGGCCAATTCCAAGGCAGGGCATCTAGTAGAGGAGCATCACAGAGGAGAAAGAGTTCATGACAGCGTCCTGAGAAGCAGAATAAGAAGAAAGAGGGAAGGAGACAGATCTTTCCAAGGCCACACCTCCAGTGACCTGACTCTGCTAACCAGGTTTCACCGCTTTCCAAAATCACATTTAGCTATAAACTCCGTAGTGGGCAGGCAACTGATAAATATCACATTCCATAATGCAAACACTGCCAAAAATCCATATCCATGAGCACATGAGGTTTTGACTCATCTATACATATATCAAAACACCAAGAGAAACTCTCCATTTGAACTTTCAAGACTATGATAAGGTAATTTTACTACAGTAATAGCATTATAAAACATTATAGATCAGGCCTCTGATATTCTTTAATTTTGCATGGCTGGAATTCTATACCCAAGGACCTCCTGTTTTCTCCTGCCCAGCTTCTGAGAACAAATGTTATTTTTTCTGTTTCTATGGATTTGACAGTTAATGTTAAGCCAATGACATAAATCACCTATAAAAATAATATGATATCTCCACATACTTTGTTACTGATGACAGGAACATTTTTATGTTGTATAATCTTTAGTATATCTTATAATCATGATTATAATTTACATTTTGGATTTTAACATGCATATCATAACTAAATGTGGTTTGTACCCCATTGTTTCAGTATTTCATTAGTATGTATTTGCATATTCATTTTTATTTATAAGTTTTATACTTTTGTATGCTTTTCTATTGCTTTTTGGAATTTTTATTTTGAATTTAGCAATTCCCTCTGTAGCATTTCTTTAAAGGGAAATCTAAAAGTCATGAACCCTCTGAGTTTTATATTTGATAATGTCTTTATTTCTCCTTGTTTTTGAAGTGTAGTTTTGCTGAATATCATATTCTGGTTTGTCATGTATTGTTCTTTCAGAATTTGAAATACATTACCTGATTCCTTCTGTTTTATAAGAATTTTGCTCAGAAATCTGATTTTTTATGTACTGGATATTAAACTCATGACCGCATGCTTACCAGACAAGTGTAGGACAACCAAGCTAAATCCCCAGCTAGAAATTTGATACTCTTTTACTTGTCCATAAAATGACACATTTCCTTTACTTCGAATTTTTTATACTGACTTGGACTATTTGATAATAATCTATTTCAATAAATGTTTATTTAAGTTAATTCCAATTGGAGTTCCTTGTACATTTTGAATCTACTTGCCTATTTCCTTTCCCAGATTTAGGAAGTTTTCAGGTATTACTTCATTACACAATTTTTGCGTCTTCTTTGTTTCTTACAATTTTCTAGAACTCTAGTAATGTATGTATCATTTTAGTGATGAAGCCTCATAGTCCTGTATGATATCTGCAGTGTTTCTAAGGTTTTTTTAGTCATGTTATTCAGTTTGAATAATTGCAAATTGTGTATCTGAGTTTGCTTCTTCACTCTTCTGCTTTATTAAATCTGCTGGTAAACTTTCTCATTGAATATTCTTCATAGCAACTGTTACATTTTTCTTTTTCAAAATTCTTTTTTAACGTATTCTGTTTGTAGTTTCATCCTGTTCTTGCATCCCTTTCTGTATCCATTGAACATATTTATGATATTTTGAATTGATATCAATAAATTAATATGCCTCAATTTATTTAGGAGTTTATGAATCAGCCTGGTAAAGATTCCAGGATCATCAAAACCCTTAGTTGGACATGAGACTGGTTTGGGCTGTTCATACAGTTTCTAATGAGAGAGGTCTGACATGTTCTTTTCTTGGGAGTTTGTATCTCTCCTCTATCTGTAGCAATGCAAGTTCTCTGGTATTAGGACAGTAAGTTAACCTATACATTCTTGCCCTCTGCTGCTGTCTTAGTTACTTTTTTCTTGTTGATGGGACAAAATACCATACGCCTAAAATGAAGGAAGGAAAGGTTTATTTAGCTTGCAGTTTTTGGAGGTTTCAGGCCATATTTAGCTGGCTCCAAGGCAGGGTGGTGTGGCTAAAGCACAGCCATTCATGGAGGCTGCACGTCCCGAGAAGGAAAAAGGTTAAAAGAACAAAAGGGAAAAGTACACCTCTGTCCTTCCCTTGTATTGCATGTCAGCTAACTGTCCCTAGGCAGGTGAAGCACTCACACAGCCAACTCCAACACTAGACAAGGAGCCAATCACAAATGCCATATTCACTCACCTTCAAAAGCCCCCCTGCCTCCACCTCCATGACCGCATGAGGATTTTGGAAGACATTTGAATGCACACCATAACAACTGCTAGGGAAAAGGGATTTAAAGAAACCAATGAAAGCAATACCGGACTTCAAAATAAGATAATAGGAAATCAACAATGGCCACCATATTATATCTTCTTGTCTTCAAAATAACTGCCCATAAGATCAGACATGATAGGATCAAACAAATCAAAACAGAATAAAACCAAACCAAACCAACAATGAAAATGATACAGGACTTCAAAGCAAGATAATAGGAAATAATATGGCAGAGATGAGCCAGAGCATGCTGGTCATAACCATTAATGTAGATGACCTCAATTCACCAATAAAAACAATTATGGACAAAGTAGTTTGGGATGCAGGTTCATTAATATTCTGTATACAAGAAACGCATTTGACTTGAAAGGCTATTCAGGGACTGAATGTTTGAGAACTCAGGACAATGCTTCATGAGACGAGGACCCAGAAAACAGCAGTGGTAGCTTGCCTATTAACTGCAGAATGGGTAAAAAAAAGTATTTTTATTTTTATACAATGGAAAACTACTCAGTTATAAAGAAGGACACTTTTGAGACTCTTGTAGGTAAATGGGTGCAATTTTGAGATCATGCTCATGGGTAAAATTTTTCAGACTCACACAGATGAACATTGTGTTGTCACTTTAATATAAAAAACTAAAGGAGTTAATGTTACCCAAAATCCACAATAGATATAGTGAAAGTGAAAGGAGAGGAAACATCCAAAAAGGGATGATGGTAGCCATTGTTAATTTTCTCTACTTTTTAAAGAAAGATCAAAATTCATGTGGCTACTAAAGAAATAGCTAGCAGTAACAAACAAAGGCCACTGAGTACAGAGAAAGTTATCCATAGTACTGAAGCCTGAACATATGGGTTAAAATAGACATGTCCAAAAGTGAACTTTGTGTGGTCCAGTACAACTAGCAATGTGGCTCCATGGTCATAAGCTTTGTTATGTGATTTTCAGTATACTGATATGACTTCATTGGGTAGAAGGCTGCCCAGTACAGCCGGGAAACTCATCAACAGTCTATTGAATCTAAAGTTGTGTATCCAACATTGTGCTTGTGCAGTTTTCAGACTCAATACAATTGTTACTAATAGTTCGATTTCAGTTTGTCTGTACCTGTGAAACTTCAAAGACCAATTTTCAAACTTAGGCTTGTGTTGTTTTGTAAAATAATGTAATAAGTTGAAATAAGTTTACACAGATTTTAGTAGTTGTGTTATAAGATGTAAAAAACAAATCAAATTTTACTCCTAGTTTTGTTATAATTTCACTCGAGATGATATAATAAAGTATTATAAATAAAGAAAATGTTGTTATTTATACCCATATTCTATGTGTGGCCCAGGAAAATCTCTGATCAGTGTAGCTCATGAAGGCCAAATGTTTGGACATCAGTGATTTGAAGTCTAACACTTCATGTCAGTATTTCAGTGTTGAGGCTGGTTTATTCTTTAAAAAAGTTTCTTACATAGCCTATAAAAACTATAAAACTATAGGCTTCTTACAAAAGCCTATAAAAACTATAGGCTTTTGGTATGTGGAAAGTTAGTTTTACTATCTTTCTACCAGTGGATATGTTTAGCTCCTTTGTCAAAATAAGGTGGCTGAGTGTGTTTGCAGTTGTGCCTGCATCTTCTGTTCCACTGATCCTCAGGTCTTTTTTTTTCTTTTTTTCCAGCACCATGCTTTGTGCCTTTGTAATATAATTTAAAATCAGGGATTGTGATGACCTGTGACTTGTCTTTGTTGCTCAGGACTGCTTTTGCTATCCTAGGTCTCTTCTAGTTTCAAATGAATTTTAGAAAAATTTTATGTCGTGCTGTTATGTATGCTAATGATGTTTTAATTGGGAAAAGTAATGGGGGAAAAGGAAAAGGAATGAAAGGCAAAGGAATATATATATTTTCACATATAAGATAGTTAAGATAATCATACAGTTAGTTTCCCTTTGTTCATTGAAAAGAAAGGTCTTTGCTAATATTGTTTGGACAACATTTTGCGTCTATAACTTGTACTCTGAATAACTGCTAGGCAGACAACAATTTGAAATATACTAATTATTGTTATTGTCCTATTAGCCTGTTTTAACTGTTTTTTATTATTCTTGTTTTTTTTCTCTTTAAAATAAAAAAAAAATAGTTCTCTGGTACAGCTGAATCTATCATAAAGATTTCTCTTAATTTAAAAACCGAGCAAACATGAAATCCCTCCTGTTAGATGGTATAGGCTCTTTTTCTTTTTTTACCTTACTTGCAAACTATGATTAAAAAGAAAATTCAAAGCAACAGAAACCTGTCTCCCACAAAAAACTCAGATGTGACTTCAACAGATATAAAAATGGATCAAGAAAAAAATCTGCTCAACGCCCTTTCAGGAAATGGGTACATTTTTACCTTAAATAGGAAACAATTTTTCCTTCACACTGATGAACTATGCTAGATTATAGTACATATTCCTTCTGATGTGTCAGGGCAAGGCAGTATTTTCCAGTGTAGTACATTTGTGACATTACTTAATCATAAAATAATATGTTTAAATAGAAAGTATCATGTCCACACCATTTGTAAAAATAAGTATAAATATTTAGTAAAATTCTTGAAGCTTTAAAGCTACAAAATGGCAAGTTTATAATCTGAAAGCATAGTCTGATTCAAGGAGAATTATTATTGTTTTTTTACTTTAAGAACTATATAGTGATTACAAATATCCTAACAATTTTTCTTATGTAATTTTACAGTTATTTTCTGAACTATAAAATCATTTTCTTTTTAGATAAAATGGCATAAACATACTTAAATCCAAATAATTCCTCAATATAACTTAGAAGTCATCTCATTTCTCAGATTTTTCTCAAAATGTTCTTTGCAATAAATTTGATCAATATGGGAGTAGCACTGTAGCTGATGGTGATATCCTTTAAATCTGTTTTAATTTAGAAAGAAGTCCTTCAACAATGGTACTTATTTATTAGAGACATTCTAGATGATCACTTCTTGTTTAAAAAATTCACAATGATTTTTCTTGGTAACTTTTAAGTTTTTCTTTAACCCTATAACAGTTCCTAGAAAAAGAAAATCATATCTAAAACTTTATATGATTCAAAGATTTTTGGCAACATTAAATAATGAATAATGATTCTCCAACTTTCAGTCTTTTCCCCTGGGAGTCCTTCTTTCCTACGAGGTGGACATAGCATAATTTGTTATGGCCTCATTAATCATTCAGAGTTTCTTGTTTTCTGCTATAATAAGATATTCTAAGTTCTTATTCTCTCATATTTTAAGGTCGAAATGGTTTTGGTGCCTTGAAGGAGTCTTTCAGAGTAGTAATTGTAAGAATGTAGTTTATAGGTCACTTTAACATTCAGAGCAAGAAAATATGTACATTTATTTTATATTTTCTGTTCATTTTTGTCCTTCAGATTAAGAAACATGTTTTATAATTTAAAAAAAATTATAATTTTTGATATGAATTATGATTTTATAATTGTATTTTTTCATTTACCAAAATATAAACAATTTTATTTTATTTACTTCCCTTTGTAGCATAAAGCACATTAATTTCTACACAGCAACTAGTTAAAATTTAAAATGCAGAAAAATATTTACAATTTTTGAGTGTTCTTTTCTTAAAATATATTTTACAAAGCTAAAAGCTGTACACAGTGAAATTATGGAATATTTGTACAAATACATTCTCTGATTTAGTTTATGGTATAACCCATAATTTCATCTAATTCTTTACTATGAAATTTATATGTGAATTTTTCCAATTTATTATGTAAGAGGTGTTCTAGTAGTGTTTTCAGTTTGGAATTTTTGTATCATGAATGAAATTGAGCAAATTTTTAAATGGTTAATTCTTTTTTTGTAATTATTTTTTGATACACTTAATGTACCATACCGATAACATTCATGATGAGGAATTTGAAACTTTGCATGATGTATATTGATTCTTGTTTCCCAATGCACTCCTCTCCTCTCCCTTCAATCTCTCTTATCCTTACTTACAAAGGCTTTGATTCCATTTTTCCTTGTATTTTCTTTTTTTCCCTAATCTTCCCTTTCTCTCCCCTTCTTCCTTGTTCCTTTTCTCATTTGGATATTTCCTTCATATCTCCCAATATGTATTGTATATTTTTATCCTTGTTTACCCTTTTGGTTCCTTATACCAGAGAAACAATTTGATATTTAAACATCTATGTCCCATTTATTTCTCTTAAGAGTATACCTAGAAATATCATGAGTTTATCGGGTTTTTTTTTTTTTTTTACCTTCACATACAATAGTATCAAACATAACAAAATAGCATAAAACTATTCAAGAGAATGAAAATATTACAGGGTATTCAAAACCAAATAACTGAAAACAAACCATGGTTACTATACTATCTCATTTTCCATAGCAAATTTGTTTATACTATCACACATAATAAAATCCAATAAGAAACAACATGATAGAATCAATGGAAACAGAAAAACAAAAGCATTGTAGGACTTCAAAGCAAGATGCTATTAAATCAGCAAACAGTAGTATAAGGTCTTGTTTTCTTTAAAATAGCTGATCATACCATCACAGATAATAAAATCAAACAAACCAGAATAAAACCATTCCAACTAATGAATGAAAACATTATAAGGCTTCACAGTAATTTACTGGAGAATCATAATTACCATAAAATGTTATGTTTTCTTACCGCTTCTTACACTAGGAAGTCAATAGGGTATTTATCCATGTGAGTTTCATTTATTTCATTTATAAGTATGGTCTCAAGTTGAGACCATTTATTTTTTTTTTTCTTTTATTTATTTTAAAGAGATTAAGACAAAAGAGGACATAACAAAGCAGATCAGAACAGAACAATGTAGGCAACATGGGATTGAACTACAAGACAATCCATAACTAACAGAAGCTACCATAATGTCCATTTCTTTGAAGTAGTTGAGAATAACTTCATATACAATAATATCAAACATAAAAAATAGTATAAAGCCTTTAAAGAGAATGAAAGTATTACAGGTCATTCAAAACCAAATAACAGAAAACAAACAATGGCTGCTCAGTTATCTAATTTTCCACAGAAAATTTGTTTATACTATCACACATAATAAAATCCAATAAGATATAACATGATAGAACCAATGGAAACAGAAGGACGAAAGCATGGTAGGACTTCAGAGCAAAATGATATTAAATCAGCACTTGGTAATGTCTTGTTTTCTTTAAGATAGCTATTCATACTGTCACAGATAATAAAATCAAACAACCCAGAATAAAACCATTCCAATTAATAAGTGAAAACATTATAAGTCTTCAAAGCAATATAATGGGGAATCATGATTACCACATACTTTTATGTATTCATATCCTTTCTTACACTAGGGAAACTATTCGGTATTCATACATGTGAGTTTCATTTATTTCACTTATGAGTATGGTCTCAAGCTGTGCCCATTTATTTATAAGTATCTCAATGTGATCCTTCTTTATAGCTGAGTAGGACTCCATTGTATAAAAATAGCACAACTTTTTTTATCCATTCCTCAGTTGTTTCCAAGATCTGGCTATTACAAATTGTGCTACTATAAACATTGGTGCACATATATCACTGTGGTATGATGCTTTCAGTTCTTCTGGGAATATGCCTAAAACTGGAATAGCTGGAACAAATGGGACTTTCAATCCCAGCTTTTTGAGGAATCTCCAGATTGATCTCCACCAGTCTACAATCCCGCCAACAGTGCAAGAGAGTTCCTTTTACCCCACAGCCTCTACAGCATTTGTTGTGGGTAGTTTTCTTGATCTTCACCATTCTTTCTGGAGTGAGATGAAATCTCAGTGTGGTTTTAAGTCGCATTTCTCCAATGAGTAATGATGATGAACATTTTTTCACGCATTTATTTGTCATTTGTATTTCTTTATCTGATAACTGTGTATTCATCTCAGATGTCCAGTTTTGGATTGTGTCTTAGAATTCTAGGGGACTATTTCTTTTTATTCTTTATATGTTTTAGAAAGAAGTCCTTTGTCTGAGGGACAGTTCACTAAGATTTTTTCCCAGTTTGTGGGTTTTCTTTTCACTATGTTAGATTTCTTTTGATGTGCAGAAAATTTTTAATAAGACATGATCCTAGTTATTGATTTTGGGATGCATTTGTCATGTGGTTTGATTCCTGTTAATGAATTCTTTACCTACTCCTATGTCTTCAAGGTTTTTACCTAATTTGTCTTCCAACAGATTTAGTGTTTCTGTTTTAATATTCAGACCTCTGATCCACTTAGATATTAGTTTATTACATGGTGATAGGCATGGGTCTAGTTTTAGTTTTCAGCATATGGAGACCCAGAATTTCTAACACCATTTATTAAAAAGACTGTACTTCTTCCAGTGAACATGTATAGCCCCCTTATCAAAGATAAGGTGGTTGACTGTGTTTGTAGTTGTGGTTGTATCTTCTAATCTATTCCATTGAACTTCAGATCTGTTTTTCTTCCAGTACCATGTTGATTTTAGTGCAGTAGCTTTGTAATATGACTTCATACAGGGGTTGTGATGCTTCCTTCCTTGCCTTTGCTGCTTAGAATTTCCTTTGCTATTTTATTTCTCTTCTGGTTCCAGATGAATTTTAGTAGTTATTTCTCCAGATCTGAGGTATGTTTATGGTATTTTCATTGGGATTTCATTGAATCTGTGTAACAGTTTTGGGAGAATGGCCATTTCACAATATTTCTTCTTCCTATCCATGAACAAGAGATGTCTTTCCATTTTATGAGATCCTCTTCAATTTCTTTATCAGGCTATGTCATGGTTTATGTTTGTGGCCCTCAGGTCTCATTAAGTTTGCGTTGTGCATTTGTGATGCTTCATTGTCTAGTGCTTGGATTGATGGTGTCAATGTTCCATTCACATAGGGGTGGAGCCAGAATGTGATGTAATGGCAGAAAGAAAGTGTGTCATGCTCTTTTCTGGTTCCTGCTTGCTGTTTGCAGCTTCCATGAACTGCAGCCCAGCCATACCCGCCGGCCTTGGAGCCAACTGAGTGTGGACTGAAACCTCCAAAAACTGTAAGAAATAAACCTTTCCTTTCCCAACTTTGGGCTTCAGGTATTTTGGCTCAGAGATGAGTAAAAAAGTAACTAAGACAGAATATTATAACTTTCCCTGTATAGCTCTTTTACTTTTTTCGTAAGATTCATTCCTAACTATTTCATTTTTTTGGATGCCAGTGTGAAGGGTGTGACTTCTCTTATTTCTCTCTCAGTGATTTTGTTAGTGTATGGGAATGCTATTGATTTTTGAGTATTGATTTTGTATCCAGCTACATTGTTGAATATATTTATTATACATAGGCGTCTTTCAATAGAGTTTTGGGGACCTTCTATGTAGAGTATCTTGTCGTCTGTTAATAATGATAATTTATTTGGGGGGGGGAAGAATACAGTCAAATATGGCAAAACAAAGCTGTCAGTCAATACCAAGGATAGACATAGCACATGGTGTAGAACAGAGTACAAGGTTATCAACAATGGTTATCAACGTTGTCTCTTGTTTCCTTAAAAAGAATTGTCTATCTCATTAGATATTATAAAGTTGGACAAAACAGTAGAGAACAAGACCAATAAAACTTAGGCATTGTAAACATTACAGGACTTCCAAAGAAGACAATAGTCAAACCAGAATGGGTATCTTAGTGAATCTTATTGTCTTCAAAGTAGTTGCCTATGTCTTCAAACTTGATACTATCATATAGAATAGAACAGAGTCTAATCAGTCAAAACAAGATCGTGGGAGTACTACAGGACTTCAAAACAAGTTAATAGGAAATCAAAAAGAGTTACTATTTATATATCCTAATTTTTTTGAATTTTTTCTTTAATTAAGACAAACATAAGAAATGACTAAATAATTTTTTTTTTGAAACAATAAGGGGGAGATTGAGATAAAACAGGACATAACAATATAACAATAGAGGTCACAGCATGACTGTTTCAACAACCTAGTACTTCACCACCTTATAACCTGACTTAATAGTAGTTACCATAGTGTCTTTTTCCTTGAAATATTTGGATAAAACTTCATATACTCTAGCTTCAAATATTTTCATATCAAGAAGCCCAGAATAAAGCCTTTCTAATTAATGAGTGAAAACTTTATAAGGCTTCAAGGCCACCTAATGGGGTATCATGATTACCACATATTTTTATATATTTGAATCATTATTTACATTAGGGAAACTACTCGGTATTCACACATGCGAGATTGATTTATTTTACTAATGAGTATGGTCTCAAGCTGCGCCCATTTATTGATAAATATCTCAATGTGATCCTTCTTTATAGCTGAATAATACTCCATTGTATAGAAATACCACAACTTTTTTATCCATTAGTAATAAGCACTAAGGAGTAATAAAATCCAAGATGTGTAAATTTTGTTGTAAAAAAGAGAGGGGAAAAAAAAAAGAAAAAGAGCTCTAACGGATATAACAGCAAGTGTGTTTGGGGGTGTTAAATAGCTGACTTTATCAATGTTTTTGGAACATTGAACACAGCTGTTTGCAGTCTCCCTGTTTGAATGTCCACCTTGTGTTCTTTGATACTGTGATTTGAGGAACTATTTTCAAGAAGATAGTGTGTAATCTACTATCAGGTGATTTCTTACTGTTATGTTTTTTTGTTTTGTTTTGTTTTGTTTTGTTTTGTTTTGTTTTGTTTTTGTAGTTCTGTATTGCGCGTACCCTTACGCCGCTTTGGTTTGTTTTGTGTTTTTCTCTTTTTCCTCTTAAATAAAAAAAAATAATAATAATGATAATTTAACTTCCTCTTTTCCTATCTTTACCCCTTTTATTTCTCTCTCTTGTCTAATTGTTCTGGCTAGTATTTCCAGTACTATATTGAATAGGAGTGGTGATAAGAGACACCCTTGTCTTGTGCCTGATTTTAAGGTAAAGAACTTTAGTTTTTGGCCATTTAATATGATGCTGGATGTTGGTTTGTCATAGATGGCCTTTATGATATTAGGTAAAGACCATCTATTCCAATTTTCTGTAAGGTTCTTATCATGAATGAATACTGTACCATATCAAAAGCTTTTTTCTGCATCTGTAGAAATGATCATGTGATTCTTACTTTTGGCTATATTGATCTGGTGGATTACATTTATTGATTTACATATTTTGAACCATCTCTCCATAGCTGGAATGAATCCCATTTAGTTGTGGTGTATAATCTTCTTGATGCTTTGCTGCATACTATTTGCTAATATATTATTGAGGAATTTTGCTTCTATGTTCATTAGGGAGATTAGTTTGTAGTTCTCTTTTTTAGTTAGGTCTTTCTCAGGTTTTGGTACTAGAGTGATATTTGCTTCCAGGAATGACTTAGGAAGAATTGCTTCCCTTTTGATTTCATTGAAGTGTTTGATGAGTGTTGGTATTAAGTCTTCTTTGTATTTCTTGTAGAATTCTGCAGTGAATCCATTTGGGCCTTGGCTCTTATTTGTTGGTAAGAAATTAAGTACATTTTCAATTTCATTAATAGAAATTGGGTTGTTCAGTCATTTTATATCTTCTTGACCCAGCTTTGGTACTTCATATGTTTCTAGTAATCTACCCATTACTTCTGTGTTGTCAAACCTATGAGAGTAGAAGTTTCTGAAATAAGTGTTGATGATCTTCTGTATTTCCACAGAGTCTGTAGTAATTTCACCTTTTTCACTCCTTATTGCATGAATTTGGTCTTTTTTCTTTCCTTTTGTTTAATAAGGTTGGCTAGGGGCTTATCAATTTTATTTATTCTTTCAAAGAACAAACTCTTTAATTCATTGATTCTTTGGATTGTTTTCTTAGCCTCTATTGCATTAATTTCTGCTCTGATTTTTATAATTTACTCATATATTTTGGCTTTGGGCTTAAGTTGCTCTTCTTTTTCTAAATGTTTGAGGTGTAACATCAGGTTGTTTATTTGTGTTCCTTCAATTTTCCTGACATGGGAACTCAGTGCAATAAATTCTCTTCTGATGACTGCTTTCATTGCATCCCTCAGATTCCAATAAGGTGTGTTTGTATTTTCCTTTGCTTGTAGGTGTTGTTTAGTTTCTTCTTTAATTTCATCTGTGACCCACTGATTGCTCAAGAGTGTATTATTCACTTTCATGTGTTTGTGAGGTTTTTTCAGTTTCTTTTATCATTAATTTCTAGTTTCATTGGGCTATCTAGTTTCATTGGGCTATCTAATAACATGCATGGGATAATTTCAATTCTTTTGTATTTACTTAAATATGTTCTATGGGCTAGTATACAGTCTATTTTAGAGAATGTCCCATGTACTGCTGATTGCATGTATATTCTGATGTTGTTGGATGGAACACTCTGTATACATCTATCAAGTCCATTTGTTTGCAGGTATAATTCAGTTCTGCTATTTCTTTGCTGATGTTCTGTCTGTTTGATCTGTCCCTTGGTGTCAATGGTGTTGTTAAGTTCTCCTGTTATAATTGTGTTATGCCTTATTTTATTTTTCATTTATGTTAATACTTGCTTTGTATAACTGGGTGCTCTGGAATTTGGTGTATATATATTTAAGATTACTATCTCTTCTTCTTAAAGTTTTCCCTTCAGTGGTATGTAGTAACCTTTTTATTCTCTTTGGATCATTCTTGGTTTGAAGTTCACATTGTCTGCAAACAGAATAGCTGCCCCCACTTTTTTGAGGGTTCCTGTTGCATGAAGTATTGTTTTCCATCCTTTGACTTTCAGTCTGTGGGTATCCTTTTGAATTAGATGGGTTTTCTGTAGACAGCATAGGGTTGGATGTTGTTTCTTAATCCATTCTGCCAGTCTGTTTCTCTTAATTGGTGAATTGAGACCATTTATATTAATGGATATGACTGTTATGTATTGGTTTATTGTTGAAATGTTGCCTTTCTGCTTTGCATCTTCATCTTTCCATTCTGTTTAATTGTCTGCCTTGCTTAGTGGCTTTTTCCTGTGTGTATCTAGACTGTCTTTCAGTATTCTTTGAGGGTTGGTTTGGTGATCATACAGTTCTTCAGCTGTCTTTTGTCATGGAAGTATCTTATTTCTCCATCCATTTTGAAGGACAGTTTTGCAGGGTACATCAGTCTGGGTTGGACATCATTTTCCTTTAGGATCTGAAATACTTCACTCCATGCTCTTCTTGACGTTATTGTTGTTGCTGAGAAGTCTGCTGTGATTCTGATAGGTTTTCCTTTATAGGTGATCTGTCTTTTCTCTCTGACAACTTTTAATATTCTATTCTTTTGTTGGATTTCTGGGATGGTGATTATTATATGTTTGGGTGTAGTTTTATTTTAGTTATGGCTATTTGGAGTTCTATATGCTTCATTAATCCACATGTCAGTTTCCATTCTCATGTTTGGGAAATTTTCAGCTATTACTTCTCTAAATATCCTCTTGACATCCTTTATGTTGTCCCCTTTTTTTTCATTTATCCCTATCAACCTTATGTTTTTCTTCTTTGCATCATCTTGCAGTTGTTGAATTGTTATTTCCTGATTCCTTATTTTTAAAAGATCTTTTCTTTCCTCTTCACTAGCTTCAGTCTTGTCTCTGTGATCTGAAATTCTGTCTTCACTTTTGTTGAGATGGTTTTGACAACTTTCAATAGAATTTTTGATTTCCTGTATATCTATTTGAATCAGCTTAATGTATTCTGCTTGTTTCTCATATTGTTCATCCAGGGACTCTCTCTATGTTTTTGTTCCTCTAATTTTTTTTAACTGAGTCTTCTTTAGATGTGTGCAGCATCTCTTACATTACTTTCTTCATGTCTTCTTTTAAATGGGAGATTATTTCTAATTTGAATTCCTTTAAAGCTTCCTGGAGTTGCTTCTTTATTTTAGTTGCTATTATTTCAGGAATTTCAGATGTATGGCATATTTTTTCTTCTATGTACATGACTCCTACAGTTTCTTGGGAGGGGCTGGAGGTTTGAGATTGCATTTTGGTCTTTTGTCTTTTCATTTTCCAATATTTCTGTGTCTCAAGTGATACTCCAAGTCTTCCCCTGGGCCCGTTGGAAGTCCTCACTTATGCCCTTGGATCCTAGGACTGACTAGAAGTTGCTGAGCATGGTCCAGTCAGGCCCACAAGACCTCCCATGCCACCTCCGGTGTTTCAGGAAGCTGGGCAGGCTCCTAACCACTGTGGGTGATGGTCTGCAGCTCTCCCTAGTTCAACACAGATGCACTGGAACTCACTTCCATTTCCCCTCACCTCCCCTGATTGAAGAAGTTCATTGGGCATGGTCTAGTTGGGCTGCGAAACTCCTGAGCCTAGTGTAGTTTGACTGGAAGCTGGATAGGCACTTAACTACTGGGAGCAATGATCTTAAACTCTCCCCAGGCTGGTGCTGGTGTGCTGGACTCACCTTGGGAAACCCTAGTTCCCCAGATTGAAAGAAGTTCTCTTGAGTTTATCTTTCTTTACAGCAGAGTTATACTCTATTGTATAAAACAAAACAAAACAGTAAAAAACATCTATCTTCTTCATTCACTGATCTGATGATTGGCATTGGGCTATTTTCAAGATTTAGCTACTATAAAATGTGCTTTTATTTTTCTCATTTGGGCAGCACACACAAAATTTGTGCTGCTATATCACTGTTAATTCTTTTGGAAAGATACCAAAAAGGGGACTAACTGAGTCAAATGGAATCTGTTTAGTTTTTTAAGGAATTTTCACACTGATTTTCACAGTGATTGTGAGTCTTCACTCCTGACAACAGTGGAGTTCCTTGCACTCCCAACAATATTTGTTACTGCCAGATTTCTTGAAAATAACCATTGTTTCTGGAGAGAAGTTGGATCTCAGTGTCATTTTCTTTTGGATCTCTCAAATGACTAGTGATGCTGCCCATTTTATTATATATTCCTTTGCTGTTTTACTTCTTCATCTGAGCATTGACATTCATTTCAGATGACCACTTTTGGATTGGTCTTTAAGTTAAGGAATGTGATTTTTAAAAACAGTTCTTTATATATATATATATATATATATATATATATATATATTCTATTAGTTGGAATTTTTTTCCCAGTTTGTGAGTAGCTTCTTCACTCTGTTGGTTGTTTTTTTTTTTTGTTTTGTTTTGTTTTGTTTTGTTTTGTTATGTAAAAGCTTTTTAATAAGATGAGATTCCAGTTGTTGATTCTTTGTGATGTTTCCTGTGCATGTTGCTTTTTGTTTATAAATTCTTTGCTTATACTGATGTATTAAAGAGCTCCAACTATGCTGGAAGCAACAGTATTGCAGACCTGGCTACACAGTGACCTCTGAATATGTTGAAAAAGAGCATAAGCACAATGCTCTGAAATCAAGACAATGTCACAGCTGAGGGCAGTGAAGACCATGGGCTGCTGACATTCTCTATTCTAGAGCAATAAATCTGCCAACCTTAGATATCAAACAGCCCTCTCAAGTGACAATATTTACTGCTTGGAGAAGTCTGAACTACTGTCCTGAGCTCCTGCTCAGTTCCTATCTTTCCTAAGTATCTTCTTCCTTTGTTTGTAAACCAAATAAATATGGAGTGTTTGGTAGAGTTTTTCTGTTTACGAGAGAGAGAGAGAGAGAGAGAGAGAGAGAGAGAGAGAGAGAGAGACAGAGAGAGAGATAGAGACAGAGAGAGAGAGAGACAGAGAGAGAGAGAGAGAGATCTGATCTTCCTGGAGTCCTCCAAAATCATACTACTGCTCTCTTTTATTTAAGCTATTTGCCATTCACTTTTTTAGGAGATTTGGGTTAGGCCAAAA
The DNA here is from genome assembly GCF_034190915.1 of Cavia porcellus. NCBI lineage: Eukaryota > Metazoa > Chordata > Mammalia > Rodentia > Caviidae > Cavia > Cavia porcellus. The sequence goes on along the minus strand of NW_026947484.1, from coordinate 25,103,949 downwards.
TCCTGATATAACAGATGCAGTTTCTGTTTTAATATTTAGATCTTTGATACATTTTGATTTTAGTATATTGCATGATGAAACATATGGGTCCAGTTTTAATCTTCAGCATGTAGAGTCAGTTTTTTTAGCATCATTTATTTTAGAGGCTATCTTTCTTCCAGGGAAAGTGTTTAACCCTTTTGTCAAAGAAAGTTGGCTTAGTGTTTTCAAAGTTGTTTCTACTAATCTGATCCATGGATTCATGGGTCTGGTTTTATTTTGTTTTGTAGGGCCATACTATTTTTGATGTTTTAAACACAGTATCTCTGTGATTGTGACACTTCCTGCCTTGCCTTTGTTGCCAAGAATTGCTTTTGCTATTCTTGCTCTCCTCTGGGTCAATTTTAGGATTGCTTTCTCTAATTATCTTAGATATGATATTGATATTTTGATTCAAATTTCATTAAATCTGTGTGACAACATTGGTTATTTTTCATTGTATTGATTGTTTTTACCCAAGAAAAAAAATGGATATCTTTTAATTTTCTTATATCTTCTCCAATCTCCTCTTTCAGAATACTATAGTTGTCAATGAAAAGAATGTTTATTTCCTTTGTTAGATTGATTTCTAAATATTACATGTGTTTCAAGGCTATTTTTAATGTACTTCTCAAGTTGTCTCTCAATAAGTTTGTTGTTTGTGGACAGTAGTCTACTGATTTGAGTACTGATTTTGTATCTAGTTACACAACTTAATATGGCTATTAAATATAGGAGTCTTTTAGTGCAAATTTGGGGGTCTTTTATCTAGAACATAATGTTATTTGCAAATGATAACAATAATAATAACTTCTTCCCTTTCTATTCATATTCCTTTTATTTCTATCTCTTTATCTCTTTTCTATCTCTTTATTTTATCTCTTTATTTGTTCTAATGTTTCAGAACTGTTTCAATTCTTGAATAAGAGAGGTGATGTGATCATGCTTTTGTTGTTCCTGATTTTAGAGTAAAAGTTTCAGATTTTGACCTTTTACAATAAATTATAATAGCTGTAAGTTTGTGTTAGATGTGTTTTACCAGATTGAGATAAAAATTATCTATTCCAATTTTCCATAGGGCTTTTATCGTGAATGAGTGTTGAAATTTGTGAAATGCATTTTCTGCATTTATTGAGATGATCATACAGTCTTTCTACCTGATTGAATTAGTGTGGTTATTATAATTATTGATTTGGGTATGTTGAATTATCCCTGGATCCCAGGGATGGATCCTATTTGGTTATTTTGTATAATTTTATTGATTTGGTGCATTTTCTTTGCAGATGTTTTATTCAGAATCTTTTTATCTATATGATTTCACTAATATTTAGATCCACTCTGATTTCAATATGAGGATGATATTTGGTTCCAGGAATGGTTTGGGAGTATTCAAGTTCCTTAAATATTTTGAGACCTAGTGGCATTAGATCTTCTGCAAATTTTTTGTAGAATTCAGGAGTAAGCCAGTCTGGACATGGGCTTGCCCTTGTTGAAAGTTTTAAATTACTTTTCAATTTCATTCAATGATACTGGTATATTTAGAATTGTTATATCTTCTTGCTTCAGCTTTGTTAATTCATCTGCTTTGTTAATTCATCATGTAAGGGTCTGTCCATTTATTCTGTTTTTCATCTTACTAGGATACCAGTTCATTCATGAATGAGCTATTGATCAACTTCAGAATTTCTGCTGGATCTTTTGTGTTCTTACATTTTTAATTCTTAATTGCATGGATTTGAATATTTTCAGTTCACTTTTTGATAAGATTGATGTTGTGATTGATACACTGTGTCTATTTGAGAAGTTTAGAAGTTTAACTAAGAGAATCAGTGTGGAGCCAGTATACTTACTTTGTAAGTACCCTCATACTGTGCAACAGGAGGGTACAGAGATTTTGTGAGAGCTACATCTGCCCTTGGGGGGGGGTAGCCTGCATACAATATAAAGAAAAAAAGAGGCTTGTTCTTTTGCTCCTGCTGCTTTTGCTGGATGCTTTCTTGAAGTGTTGCCCCTCAGAAATGCCACCCTGCTTTGGAGGCCATTGAATATGGACTGAAACCTCCACCAAGAGTGAGCTAAATGAACCTTTTCTTCCTTCATTTTGGTGTTGAGTATTTTGTCCCAGTAATGAGAGGAAAGTACCCAAGACACTTGGCCCAGGGTTTGTCAATTTTATTTAATCTATCAAACAACCAATTCTTTGATTTATTTATTCTTTTTATTGTTTTCTTATTCTCAGTTGCATTAATTTCTGCTGTGATCATTATAAGTTCTTTCATCATATGAGCTTTGAGTTTAACTTGCTGTTTTTTTTTTCCTAGAAACTTGTGGTTCATAGTATTTGTGCTTGTTCTGTCATGTGGAGTGATGTTTTTTCATTCTTTGACTTTTAGCATTGAATTTCTTTTTCTAAAATTTTATTTAAAGAGAAAAAAGCAAAACAATAAAAGCGTACAAGTAACACAGAATTTCAAAAAATAAACTAAGAAATCACTAGTTAATAGATTACATATTGTCATCTTAGAAATAATTGTTCAAGTTACAAAATTAAAGCATACAAAGTGGAAATACAAACAGTGAGATTGCAAACAGTTCTGTTTAATGATCCAACAAAAACTTAGTAATATGGTTATCTATCTTACACACTTAAATGTACATGCAGTTATATCCTTTAGATGACTTTCTTTTCCTCTCTTTTTTACAATAACAATTCCATGTTTTGGGTTTTATTACTCCTACAGTTCTTATTACTTTTTTTGAAGAGAATAAAACCAAATGTGAGAAAACAAAATGGAGTCAGTAAAAACAAAAGGATGGACATAGTACATGATGTAATAACAGAATACAAGGTGATCAATGGTTACCATAACGCCTCTTGGTATCTTAAAAAGAATTGCCTACATTGATCCAAAAACATTAATATAGTCAGCTATTTAACACCCCTAAACACACTTGCTGTTATATCCGTTAGAGCTCTTTTTTTTCTATATATTTTTTGGATCATTGAACACAGCTGTTTGCAGTCTCACTGTTTGAATGTCCACTTTGTATTCTTTGATACTGTGATTTGAGCAACTATTTCTAAGATGATAATATGTAATCTATTAACAGGAAATTTCTTACTGTTTTTTTTTTTTGTAGTTCTGTATTACGTGTACCCTTACACCGCTTTGTTTTGTTTTGTGTTTTTCTCTTTTTCCTTTTAAATAAAATTAGAAAAAAAAAGAATTGCCTACATCATCAGGTATATTAAAATTGAACAAAACAATACAGAACAAAACCAATAAAACCAAAACATTAGAGACCTTTCAGGACTTCAAAAGAAGATAATAGTCAAACCAGAATGGGAATCATAGTGAATCTTATTGCCTTCAAAGTAGTAGCCTATACTCTCAAACTTGACGCTATCAATCAAAACAGAATAGAGTAAAAACAGTCAAAACAAGAATGGTGAGAGCAACACAGGGGTAAAAATCAAGTTAATCAGAAATAAAAATAGTTCCTATAATATATCCTGCTATTTTTAAATTTATTTTTCCCTTAATTAAAAAAATAATAATAAATAAAATTTTAAAAAGGGGGGAGATCGAGATAAAAGAGGACATAACAACATAACAACATAGATCAGATCAGAGCAATTTAAGCAACAGTGTTACACCACAAGATAACCTGACATAATTGTAGTTACCATAGTATATTTGAGTATAACTTTGTATACTATAGCATCAAATATATCAAGACAGTGTGAAACCATACAAGACAATGACAGTATTACAGGGTATTTTAGAATCAGCTAACAGAAAATGAACAATGGTTTCTATATTATCTCTTTGCCTATAAAAATTTTGTTTATACTATCACATATACTAAAATACAATAAGGTACAACATGATAAAACCAATGGAGACAGAAGAACAACAGCTTGATGGGACTTCAAAACAAGATGATATTAAATCAGCCCTAGCTATTATGATGTCTTGTTTTCTTCAAAATAGCTGTTCATATCATCACTGGCAATAATATCAAACAGCCCAGAATAAAACCATTCCAATTAATAAGTGAAAACATTATAAGGCTTCAAAACAGTATAATGGGGAATTGTGATTATCATATACTTTTATGTATTCATATTCTTTCTTACACTAGGGAAATTATTCGGTATTCATACATGTGAGTTTGATTTATTTCACTTAAGAGTATGGTCTCAAGCTATTCCCATTTATTTATAAGTATCTCAATGTGATCCTTCTTTATAGCTGAGTAGGACTCCATTGTATAAAATAGCACAACTTTTTTATCCACTTCTCAGTTGATGGACACTTAGATTGTTTCCAAGATCTGGCTATTACAAATGGTGCTGCTATAAACATGGATGCACATATATCACTATGGTATGATGCTTTCAGTTCTGTGGGAATATGCCTAGAAGTGGAATAGATGGAACAAACGGGACTTCCAATCCCAGCTTTTTTGAGAAATCTCCAGACTGACCTCCATAATGGTTGTACCAGTCTACACTCCCACCAACAGTGCAGGAGAGTTCTTTTACCCCACAGCCTCTGCAGCATTTGTTGTTGGTGGTTTTCTTCATCCTGGCCATTCTTTATGAAGTGAGATGAAATCTCAGTGTGCTTTTAATTTGCGTATCTCTAATGAGAATTATGTTGAACATATTTTTGTGTATTTATTTGTCATTTGTATTTCTTCATCTGAGAATTGTGTATTCATCTCAGATGCCAATTTTTAGATTTGATCTTTGATTTTTGGGGGTCTGATTGGTTTTAATTCTTCATATGGTTTAGATGGAAGTCCTTTGTCTGAGGGACAGTTCACTAAGATTTTTTTCCTAGTTTGTGGGTTTTCTTTTCATTATGCTGGAGATTTCTCTTGACATGAAGAAACTTTTAGATGTGATCCCAGCTATTGATTCTGGGTAGTATTTCCCATGCGGTTTGATTCTTGTTCAAATATTCTCTATCTACTCCTATGTCTTCAAGTTTTTTACCCAATTTGTCTTCCAATAGATTTAGTGTTTCTGTTTTAATATTCAGATCTTTCATCCATTTAGATTTTATTTTAGTACATGATGATAGGGTGGGTCTAGTTTTAGTTTTCGGCTTATGAAGAGCCAGTTTTTCCAATACCATTTATTAAAGAGACTGTCATTCTTCCAGTGAACCTGTTTGGCTCCTTTATCAAATATAAGGTGGTTGAATGTGTTTGTAGTTGTGGTTGTATCTTCCAATCTATTCCATTGATCTTTGGCTCTGTTCTGATTCCAGTATCATGTTGATTTTACTATGGTTGCTTTGTAGTATAACTTCAAGTCAGTGATTGTGATGTCTCCTGCCTTGCCTTTGTTGCTTAGAATTGTCTTTGCTATTCTAGGTCTCTTCTCACTTCAGATGAATTTTAGGAGTGATTTCTCTAGATCTATGAGGTATGCTGATGGTATTTTCATTGGGATTGCATTGAATTTATATAAGAGTTTTGGGAGAATGGCAATTTTCACAATATTCATTCTTCCTATTCATGAGCAAGGGATATCTTTCTATTTTCTGAGATGATTTTCAATTTCTTTTTTCAGTGTATTATAATTTTCCCTGTGTGGGTCTTTCACTTCTTTGGTGAGAGGAATTCCTAAATATTTCATAGTTTTGATTGCTAGTGTTAAGGATGTGGCTTCTCTTATATTTTTCTCAGTAATTTTCTTGTCGGTGTATAGAAATGCTATTAATTTTTGAGTATTGATTTTATATCCAGCTACATTGCTGAATTTATTTATTATATCTAAGAGTCTTTCAATGGAGTTTTGGGGGTCTTCAATGTAGAATATTAAGTCATCTGCAAATAATGATAATTTAACTTCTTCTTTTCCTATCTTTGACCCTTTTATTTCTCTCTCTTATCTAATTGCTCTGGCTAGTATTTCCAGTACTATTAAATCAGAGCAGTGATAAGAGACATCCTTGTCTTGTGCCTGATTTTAAAGTAAAGACCTTCAATTTTTGGCCATTTAGTATGATACTGGCTGTTGGTTTGTCATACATGGCTTTTATGATATTGAGATAAAAACCATCTATTCCAATTTTTTGTAAGGTTCTTTTCATGAATTAATGTTGTACCTTATCAAAAGCTTTTTCTGCATCTATAGAAATGATCATGTGATTCTTATTTTGGCTTTATTGATATGTTGGATTACATTTATTGATTTATGTATGTTGAACCATCCCTGCATGCCTGGGATTAATCCCTATTTGGCATGGTGTATAATCTTCTTGTTGATTTGCTGCATACTATTTGCCAATATTTTATTGACGATTTTTGCATTTGTGTCCATTAGGGAGATTAGTCTGTAGTTCTCTTTTTTAGTTAGGTCTTTCTCAGGAATGACTTAGGAAGGATTGCTTCCCTTTAATTTCATTGAAGAATTTGAGGAGTGTCAGCATTAAATCTTCTTGTAGAATTCTGCAGTGAACTCATCTGGGCCTTGGCTCTTCTTTGTAGGTAAGGACTTAATTACATTTTCAATTTCATCGATAGAAATTGTGTTATTCAGAAGTTTTACATCTTCTTGGCCTAGCTTTGGTACTTCATATGTTTCTAGGAATCTGTCTATTTCTTCTGTGTTATCAAACCTTTGAGAGTAGAGGTTTTCAAAATAGGTGTTGATTATCTTCTGTGTTTCTATAGAGTCTGTAGTGATTTCACCTTTTCATTCCTTATTGCATGAATTTGAGCTTTTTTCCCCCTTTTTAAAATAAGGTTGGCTAGGGGCTTGTTTATTTTATTTATTCTTTCAAAGAACCAACTCTTTGATTCATGGATTCCTTGGATTGTTTTCTTAGTCCCTATTGCATTGATTTCTTCTCTGATTTTTATACTTTATTCTTTTGGCTTTGAACTTGACTTGCTTTTCTTTTTCTAGATGTCTGAAGGGTAACTTTAGGCTATTTGTTTGTATTCATTCTTTTTTATGATGTGGGAATTCAGTGCAATAAATTTTCCTCTGAGGACAGCTTTCATTGCATCCCACAAATTCCAGTAAGTTGTATTTGTGTTTTTGTTTGCTTGTAGGTATTGTTTAATTTCTTCTTTAATTTCCCCTGTGACCCACTGATTACTCAAGAGTGTGTTATTCAGTTTCCAGGTGTTTGTGGGATTTTTGCAGTATCTTTTATCATTAATTCTAATTTCATAGCTCTATGATCTGATAACATGCAAGGGATTATTTCAACTCTTTTGCATTTATTTAAATATGTTTCATGAGTTAATATATGGTATCTTTTAGAGAATGACCCATGTACTGCTGAGAGGAACATATATTCTGTTGTTGTTGGAAGGAACACTCTGTATATGTCTATCAAGTCCATTTGTTCACAGTTATGATTCAGTTCTGTTGTTACTTTGCTGATTTTTTGTCTGGTTGATCTGTCCCTTGGTATCAATGGTGTGTTAAGGTCGCCTGTTATAATTATGTTATTGCTAATTTGATTTTTCATTTCTTAATACTTGCTTTGTATAGCTGAGTGCTCTGGAATTTGTGCATATATATTTAAGATTATTATCCACTATATAAAAATACCACATCTTACTTTTATCTGTTTCTCATTCAAAAGACATTTGCATTGTTTCCAAGATTTAGCTACTACAAAATTTTGCTGCTATAATCATGGGTTAACATATATTATCAGAATATGATATTTTCAGTTTTTCTGGGAAAATACTCAGAAGCAGGTTAGCTGGGATAAATTGAATCTCTAATATTCACTTTTTGAGTAACCTCCACACTGATTTCCATGGTGGTTGTACCAACCTACACTCCTACTAGTAGTGGGAAGAATTTCTTTTTCCCCACATCCCCTACAGCAATTGTTATTACCTGATTTCTTAATCTTGGCATTCTTTCTGGATGTGTCTTTTTAGGATGGAAAGACACAAATTAAACAATATTAATATTTCATCCTTTGTTTAATTTGCATCAGTGATGTTGAACATTTTTTCATATATTTACTTCTTATTTATATTTCTTCATCTGAGAAGTATGTATTCATCTCAGATGGCCATTTTTGCACTGGATCTTTAAATTTTGGGGGCCTGATTTTTAAAAATTATTATATGTTCTAGATAGAAGTCCCTTGTCTGAGGTACACTGGCTAAGGTATTTTTTTCAATTTTGGGTTTTCTCTTCACTTTATTGGAGATTTCTTTTGACATGCAAAATCCTTTTAATAAGATGAGATCCCAGTTGATTCTGCTAAGTATTTCCCATGTGGTTTGATTTTTGCTCACAAACTGTCTGCTTCCCCCTACATCTTCAGTATTTCTACTTACTTTGTCTTCCAAGAGATTTAGTGTTTCTTTTTTAATATTTAGATCTTTGATCTATTTTGACTTTAGTTTAGTGCATGGTGATAGGCATGGGTCTAGTTTTAGTTTTCAGCATATGGAAAGCCAGTTTTTTCAGCACCACTTATTGAAGAGACTATGTTTCTTCCAGTGAACTTGTTTGGTCCCTTTATCAAAGGTGACTGAATATGTTTATAGTTGTGTCTCCATCTTTCAATCTATTCCATTGATGTGGTCTGTTTTTCTTCTAGTATCATGCCGATTTTATCACAGTATCTTTGTAGTGTATTTTCAAGTTGAGGATACTGAGGCCTCTCGCCATGCCTTTGTTACCCAGAATAGCCTTTGCTATTCTTTCACTGATTCTTCACTGATTCTTTGTCCTGTTTTCTTAGTTTCAACTGCATTGATTTCTCCTCTGATCTTTATAATGTCCTCCCTTCTTTAGGCATCAGGCTTGACTTGCTCTTCTCTTTTAGCCTTTGATATTCTAGGTCTTTTCTGGTTCCAGATGAATTTTAGTGACAATTTCTGTATATCTGTGAGGTATAGTAATGATATTTTGATTGGATTTGCATTAAATCTGTATAACACTTTTGGGAAAATGGCCATTTTCATAATGTTGGTTCTTATTCATGAACAAGGAATATCTTTATATTTTCTGAAATTTTCTTTGATTTTTTTTCAGAATAATATAATTTTCAATGTAGAGGTCTTTTACTTCCTTTGTTAGACTATTTCCTAAGTATTTTATTTGTTTGAGTGCTATTGTTCAGGGTATGTTTTTCCTTATTTGTATCTCAGTAAGTTTGTTGTTTATGTACAGGAATGATATTGATGTGTCAGTGTTGACTTTGCATCCAGGTACATTACTGAATTTGGTTGATATACCTAGAAATCATCCAATGAGTCTTTAAGGGTCTTCTATGTAAAGTATCATGTCATCTGCAAATGATGATTTAAATTCTTCCTTTGCTATCCTTATTCCTTTTATTTTTCCTCTCTTGTGTAATAACTCTGCCTAATGTTTACAGAATTATATTGAATAGGAGTGCAGATAATGGACATTTTTGTCATATTCCTGATTTTATATTGAAAGGTTTCCATTTTTGTCCACTTAGTAAGATGTTGCCTGTTGGTTTATCATATGTGGCTTTTATCAGATTGCAGTAAGACTATCTATTCCAATTTTACATAATTTTTTATCATTAATGAGTATTGGATTTTCTCAAAATCTTTTTCTGCACCTTTGAGATGATCATGTAATTCTTGTTTGTGGCTCCATTGATATGGTATATTATATTTGTTGATTTGCATATGTTAAAGCACCCTGCACTCCTGAGATGAATCCCACTTGATCATGGTGTATAATCACCTGGTTGACGCTGCATTGTATTTGCCAGTATTTTAGTGAGGAATTTTACATCTATTTTCATTACAGAGATTGCCCTGTAATTCTGTTTTTTGGTTGGGTCTGTCTCTACTTTTGGTATTAGGGTAATACTTCCAGGAATACTTTCCAGGAATAAGCTAGGGAGCCTTTCTTCACTTTCAATTTCCTTGAAGAGTTTGAGGAGTGTTGGCATTAAGTCTTCCCTAAATTTTTTGTGGAATTCAGCAGTGAATTCATCAGAATTTGAGCTTTTTTTATTGATAAGTTTCTAATTTCATTTTTAGTTTCATTAACTGAAATTGGGTTAGTCAGCCCTTATACATTTTCTTGATTCAGCTTTGGTAATTCATATATTTCTAGGAATCTGTCCATTTCTTCAATGTAATCGAGCCTATGAGAATAGAGATTTTGAAAATAGGTGCTGATCTTCTGTATTTCCACAGGGTCTGTAATGATTTCACCCTTTTCATTCCTTATGGCATGAATTTGAGTTTTTTCTTTTCTTTTTTAAAATAAGGCTGGCTAGGGGATTATCAATTTTATTTATTCTTGCAAAAATGAAACTCTGTGATTCACTGATTCTTTGTCTTGTTTTCTTAGTTTCAACCGCATTGATTTCTCCTCTGATATTTATAATTTCCTCCCTTCTTTAGGCATCAGGCTTGACTTGCTCTTCTCTTTTAGAAGTTTGAGGTGTAGAATTAAGTTCTTTATTTGTGTTTGTTCCATTTTCCTGATGTGGGAATGTACTGCTATAAATTTCCCTCTAAGGACTGCTTTCATTGTGTCCCACAGGTTCCAGTAAGCTGTATTTGCATTTCCATTTGATTATAGATATTGTTTAATATCTTCCTCAATTTCTTCTGCGATCCATTGCTTGCTTAGGAGAGTGTTGTTTAATTTCCATGTTTATGGGATTTTTGTGATTAATTTCCAATTTTTTTGTGCTATGTTCAGATAATATGCATAGATTTTTTCAATTCCTTTGCATGTTATTGGGCTAGTATGTAGTCTATTTTAGTGAATGACCCATGGCAGCACAGAAGAATGTGTATTATATTGTTGTTCACTGGAACACACTGTACACATCATTTATGCACATTTTTTCACAGATTTGATTCAGTTCTGTTATTCTTTGCTGATTTTTTTTATTTGCTTGAACTGTATGTTTGTGACAATTGGGCTATTAAGGCCCATCATTATAACTGTATTATTGCTTATTTGATTTTTCATGTCTATTAAGATTTGTCTTACATAGTTTGGTGTTCTCTTATTGGAGCATATATATTTATTATTGTAGTCTTTTCCTCTTAAAGTTTTCCTTAACAATTACATAGTGACCTTCCTTATCTCTTTTGATTATTCTTGGTTTGAACTTCACATTGTCTCCAAACAGAATGGTGCCTCTGATTTTTTCTGGGTTCTTGTTATATGGAGTATTATTTTTCATCCTTTGACTTTTAGTCTATGCAGTTCTTTTTGAGTTAAATGGTTTTTTCATACTTCATATTGTTGGATTTTGTTTTTTAATCCACTCTTCTTCTTCTTCTTCATCATCATCATCATTATCATCATGTTTCTTCTTCTTCTTCATCATCATCATCATCATCATTATCATCATGTTTCTTCTTCTTCTTCTTCTTCTTCTTCTTCTTCTTCTTCTTCTTCTTCTTCTTCTTCTTTCTTCTCCTTCTCCTTCTCCTCCTCCTCCTCCTCCTCCTCCTCCTCCTCCTCCTCCTCCTCCTCCTCCTCCTTCTTCTTCTTCTTCTTCTTCTTCTTCTTCTTCTTCTTCTTCTTTTGGTGAGTTTAGGCCATTTACATTGATGTACATAACTGATATATACTGACTTATCTTTATCATGATATCTTTTGGTTGTTGGTTTTCTACTTTTTCTCTCTGTTTAATTCTTTACTCTTCTTATTGATTTCCTTCTGCTATTGCTCTTGGAAAAGTAGTCATCTTTATGCATTTCTAGAGTGTTTTCCATACTCTTTGTAGTATTGGTTTGGTGGTCAAGAAGTTCTTCAGTTGTTCTTTGACATGGAAGTATCATAATTCTCTATCAATTTTCAAGGGTAGTTTTGCAGGATATGTCAATATGGGTTGGAAGTTGCTTGCTTTGAGGATTTGAAATTCTTTATTCCAAGCTCTTTTTGACTTGAAGCTTTGTGTTGAGAAGTCTGCTGTGGTTCTGATAGGTTTTCCCTCATATGTGATATGTTTCTTTTCTCTGACAGCTTTTAGTGTTCTGTTCTTGTGCTTAATTTCTGGGATCCTTATTATTACATGTCAAGGTGAAGGTTTATTTTTGTCATGGCTAATTGTGTTAGCTTATCTGTATGTCAGATTCTTTTCCCATGCTTGGAAATTTTTTTCTGCTATTATTATCTATAGATTGTCTTCTTATGTCATTTGTGTTAGCCATTGATTTTTCATTGACAGCTATCATTATTTAATATGTCTCTTTGTGGACATCTTGCAGCTGTGGAATTGTTATTTTCTAGTTCCTCATTATTTTTAAGAGCTCTTTTTTTTCATGATTATAAGCTTCCAATCTGTCTTCAAGGCCTGACAGTCTATCTTTAGCAACATTCAAGTAGTTTTTCGAGCTTTCAGTGGAATTTTTAATGTCTTGAATATCTCTCTGGATCTGTTTCATGCATTCTAATTCTGTCTTATATTGTTCCAGGTTTCCAACAATTTCTTATGCTCCTCAGTTGTTTTTTATCTAAGTATTTTTTAGCTACACTCAATGTTTCTTTTATAATGTTTATCATTTCTTTTTTTTAACTGATCTGATTTCCTCTATAGCTTCATGGAGGTGTTTCTTTACTTTAGTTGCTATCATTTCAGAAATTTTAGTTGTACACTTTCGACACATGAATTGCATTGGGGTGTGGTTTGGGCAGACCTCAAATCCTCTATGTAGCTTGCAGGGATGCACCCATAGAGTATGGAACAAGGGCATTGTGCCTGGTTGGGCAGAGTTCAGAACCTCTGGGACCCAAGGAGCTAGTTAAGACACACTACTGGAGTATGGCACTAGGACCTTGTGGCTGGCTGGTTGGTAGTGTGTTTCTTTTAATTGAAGAAGCCATCTAAATTGACAGTTATAAATAATACTTACTGATTTATCCTTGTCATATTACTTTCCTGTTCTTGGTTCGTTTTTCCTCCTCCTTTTAATTGTTTGTCTTTCTTGGTGGGTTCATTCTCTTGGGGTTCATGGAATCTTAGATTTTATTATCTCATTCTATTTTATAATTCAGAAGAAGCACTGTGACATGCTTGTTTTGTGGTCTTGAAATCTTTAAGCATTCTTTGTCATGGGAAAAATTCTATTTCTTTATTTTGAAGCATAGTTTTATATAATGCATCCTTCTGGGTTGGAAGTTGTTTTGTTTTAGAGCTTGAAATCTTTTAAAATTCCTTGAATTTTGAGTTTGTATTGAAAAGTCTGCTAGGATTCTGCTTGGCTTTCCTTTATATGTGATTTGCTCCTTTTCTCTTAAAGATTTTAATATTGTGCTCTTTTGAGAATTTCTAGAATTTTAACTGGTATATAACTTATGTAGAATTATTTTGATGATGGCTAGCTAGAGTTCTATAAGCCTAAATAGGCTGTATGTCAAATTTCATTTCTGTGTTTGGAAAGTTTTTTTTGCCATTTCTTCTTTGAATAGGTATTTTATTTTATTTGTATTACCTCCTGCATTTTCATTGATTCTGATCAATCCTATGTTATTATACTATGCATCATTAGTAGCTGTTACATTTTTTGTGGTCTTTTGCTATTTTTATGAAATTTTTATTTCATGATTTTAACCAAAAACTTGTTTTCTAGATCTGTTATTCTGTCCTCACATTTGTTCCTTGTGATGTATATATGTCCAATGGTATTTTTAATTTCTTGGATATCTGTTTAGAGGAATTAATTTCTTTCCTATTTTGGGCATTCATGGTTTCCATCATTTTTTTCTAACTCAATTTTTTTTTATCTGTGTCTTCTTTAGATTTGCTCACTAATATTTTTCATTACAGTCATCTCTGTATTTATTCAAGAAATTTTTAATTTGATTTCTTTTTCTAGAGCCTCTTTTTACTTCAGAGATTCCAGGTGGGTGGCTTTCAAATTGTTTCACATGGCACCTTCCATTTTCCTTTGGTGAGTTGAAATTCTGGGGTCTTCTCATACTTTTAAATTATTTTTAAGTTTAATTTCTGTGTTGATACTTGCCAATTGTTTATGTTAGGTAGGTTTCTTGCTAGTATTGAAAGATTAGGAAATGACTTCTCAAAAATGTCTTCCAATTGTCATTGGCTTTGGATATGGAGTCTGTTGCAAGATTCTGCCTCTTGACTTTGTGCAGATGAGAAGTTGCTGCCTATTTGACCTAGCCCCTATTTTTGACACTGGTGTATAATATTTTTATGATTCTTGTCAAACTCATTCTTGGCATACAAGAAAGAACAATTGGTTAGAACAATTATGTTTCCTTAGGTAAAGTAATACAATCAGTAATAACAATAAAATCAAGCATAGCCAAGAAAAATAAACTGTGGTAACTATTAATTTGCCACTTTTAACAATATGAACACAACAATAACTAAAACACAAAAAAAGAAAATTATATACAGTAAGTATCTCTCAAAGTAATGATTTTTACATTCAGAAAAGAAAATTTAAAAGGAGTTGGGGGAAAATAGAGAAATAGAAGAATTGAAAGATATTACAATCAAGGTTGAATTACAGAGAAAGATTATGCAAAATTTGGGAAACTGTTGAGGGTGACAGGAAGAAAAGAAAGAAGAAACAAAAACAGGACAAAATTATAAATAATTTTCTTTTTTAAAAACAAAAAAATTTTGTTCTTCTGTTTCCATTGGCTCTATCATATTGTATTTTATTTGATTTTATTATGTGTGATAGTATAGGCAAATTTTCTATGGAAAATCACAAATTATTTTCATACTCATAAAAACAAGAATCAACATTTAAAAGGAGACCAGAACAAAAGGAAGAAAAGAAAGTAAAATGTCCACTTTTGTGTGTTTCCAGTATCATTGGTAGACAAAGAGAACAGACCAAGCCAAGGCAATCCAGCAATAATGTTTTGATGGGGTAATGGATAATACCAGCAAAAGGGCACCTTCAATTCCACTGAAGTTCACATTGGTTATAACTTATGACTGTGTGGATGGGACCTGAGTTGTTTGACCAACAACACTCTAGGTATCTTCTGCCAGTCTGAACTCAGCTCTGTGAACTTAGGTGTCTCCTTGCACTGTGATTCACTCTGACACTGGGTATCACTACCAACCCACTATTGCTCTGGGTTCTTAGTTCAGCTGTCTTCTTTCCAAAATGGCCATTTGCCTTCTCTCAGAGATGTCCACTTTTGGAATGAAATCACTCACCAAGCACTGAGCCTGCACTATCTACTCCTCCATTCCACTGGTGTGTTTCTCCATGGGGCCCTATGAGATCATCAGTACTCACTGTGTCTCTGCAAGTTTGAGCTACATATCCTACAGGGTATGGGCTCAGGGAGAAAGTGCTGCTTACCACCGCCATCTTCTACATTAAGGTCCCTCTCTTCACTTTCATTGTGGTCTCCAATTAATGTTTCAGATCCTTCTGCACCCTGTGTGTCTTTCTTGTATTTCTATATTCCAGCATCTGGACTCCAAATCTTGGAGAGTACGTTTCTCTATTCCTCATCACTCTGCTATCTTCTCCCATATGATTAAATCATGTTTTTATTTAAATGAATTTATATAAATGTCAATTATGTAATTATTTATTGTTATAATTTTTTTTCTGGACTCCTGATTTATATATTGGAAAGATTTGCTTTGTAATTTTGATATAATATGTATTTTTTCCAAGTTAGTCATGTATGTTTTGGTATGTTAATATATTATTATTATTATTTTGGCAGTGTAGAAATTTTGGACTTAAGTAGACTATTTTTTCTTTTAGTACTTTCAGGATTCTGAGGACTGGTTAGAAAGACCTATCTACTTCAACGTTACAACCTAATTTGTAGAAATTTCATTTCACCAACTATAGTTTTTGCACATTTATATGTTTTGTGCATCCATGTGGACTTTATCTTGGTATAAAATATGTGGAACTAAATTTAGTTCTTTCAAATGATTTTCCAGAATAAAATTCTGTGTAGGTTCTTCTCTAATCTACAGAACTGACATATGTTAATGCTGATCTTAACATATACCCCATTCTGCCTATCACAGCAAAAACAAACTAGTCATAAATTCTAACATGTGAAACTAATATCATATATTTGTAGATCATACTTTAGTATTTCAGCACCGAACAGATTGATTGACATCCGTGGTAGAAGACTTTTGACATGTTTCTTTCAGTACTTAGAAATATGAGCATATATACATACAGAAATGAAATTCTTACAAAATATATAAAAAATATTCTTTGTTGTACTTTGGATACTTTGTGATAATTTTTCCCACAATTTTGTGCTTTGAAACTTTATTCTCATAGCAAAAGAAATATATTTCTACCTACATAAACACAAAACAAACTAGTTAATTATATTAGACACAGACTTGCATTAAAAACAAAATGGCTAATTCTCAAATATTTTCAGGCCTAAAATCTTAGAAAACTGAAAAATATGATGGTGTAATTTTTGGAAACAATAGGTGATTTATTATAGTATTATGCTGGAATTGTATCATAATTTTACTTTGGTACCCCCAAAAATTTCATTTATAATAAGATGCTTATTAAATGTACTTTAGTTACAAGGAATAATATAGTTTTCATTAAGATTCACACTGTCCATGCAACATTAGCTTAAATTGCACCACATTGAATTAGCATTTGTGAATGACCTTATAAAAGTAAATTAATTCTTAATCACCATTTACTAAACCCAGGAAATAATGTAAATTATTTAAGAAGATTAACGTATTCTTTAAAAGTATTAATGAAGGACAAAGTGGCCTTGATTTAATATTCTTGTTTTTATTCATCAATATTTTATCTTTTTAATGGAAGAACTATTTTAACTTGATCTTTCAGATCTAATATATTGTCTCACTAAAATAGACATCAATTGCAATGTAATTGATGGAGCCTTTTATTATGAAGGATTTAGCTCAGGGGGAGTTATAAATTTTTTTTTGAGATTAAGTGGAACACAACTAATATTCTGAAAGAAGAGAAAAGACAGAGGTGAGCTGTTATGAGTTATGAATGCAGGGTTCATTTGTGTACTATGATTATAAATGCAAAATAACATCTGCTTGTAGAAAGAGGTTTAGAGCACTCATTCTCTGCATTTGGTATTGAAATCCATAGATTGAGGGACAGAATTTTTTTTAAAATTGTTTGTCTCTGGCATTTGAATGTAAAGTATTCTGATAGAAAATCTAACACCCATACAGACCTGTGGAATTCATAGACTGTATTCATTAAGCCTTCACAGATATGACTTAAGATTTTTTTTTTTACTTAGCCTGTTACATTGGAAAATGAATGCAATTTTGTTTTCCAATGTTAAAGAAACAAATAATTTTTTAGTAAAACTCACTTATTCATATGGCATAAAACCTTAAAATATTATTTCACAGCTAAGAAATAAAGGCAAGGTATGTTTATTAACATTGTGTTTATTGTGATAGGTCAAAAGAAAATATGATTAGAAATACTTGCCCAGTTTTCTAGACGCAAGACATTTGAAGCAGTGAGGCAAAAACAAATGTACATAATTAATTGTAATTCATCCCAGAAAGCTATGAGAACCACAAGAAAAATCATGTAGTGAAATACTTGATGATTACAATTTATCATAAAAAATACTTCCTAGAAGTCATCTTTTACTTGAACTACAAAGAATAAATTGAATTTCAAAAGCAGAAAATAAGTGTGTATTTTTGTAAAGGAGGCAGATTTGCATTCCTGCAGTGAGTTTAAAGAATGTGTGCAAAAAGGGGAGTAACACAGTCTAAAAACAGACTAAACAAAAGACACTGGGATAAGAAAGTTGAGCACAGAATTCGAGAGGAGTATGCTATAATTTTAGGGCCCTGAAAATGAGTTATGTGGAAATGATAAATATTATAAATCTGAGCAAGAAGGGTAAATAACCTCAAAAGTTGACTTTTTAAAATTCTATGAAAATAAAGAAGCCATCATAATAAGAAAAATTAGACAATGTAGGGAGCAGCTCAGAATGGGTGCCGCTGTCCTACCCCTCCCACCTGAGGGCATTTTGTGTGTCAGCCTACATTTCCCATGATCCTCCCCTTGCCTACAATGCCCATGATGTAAGCACCTTTCCGCTTCTTCAGCCTACTTCTCACATAATTCCCTCGTGGTTTTTTTTTTTTTTAAATTTTATTTAAGGAGGAAAAAAAAAAGCAGAGAAAGGGTACAAGTTATACAGATTTACAGAAAAAAATAAACAGTAGGAAATCACTAGTTAATGGATTACATACTGTCATCTTAGAAATAATTGTTCAAGTCACAAAATTAAAGCTTGTAAAGTGGACATTCCAACAGTGAGACTGCAAACAGTCCCTCATGTTGACATCATGTCTGCTTACGTATGTGCCTACGTATGACTTCCTGCTAGTTTGATAGGCCCACGGCATATGAGGAGATCCAAGCCGTCCCATCCTGTAAGGCCACGTCCCCTTGGACTCTATATAAGCCATGTACACTTCCTGAATAAATGAGACTCGATTGGAATCTCATCCTGTCTCTGTCTCTCTTTTCTCTTGCCCAGCTCTCCATCCCCATCCCCTCTCCAGGCGAGGCCTATGGACCGATCCGCTGGCTGGATCAAGACAACATGAAATCCATAATTTGGATCATGTATTTTATTTGGACCATTGTTAAGTATACAAGTTTTGTGACATTAAATATATGGTACATATTTCTGATGTCATACAGATGTCAGCACTATTTTAGAATAATTTGTAGCTCTATTATGCACTTTACTTATTTACAACAACCTTGTCAAATACTCTAGTCATTTGTCCTACAGTTCTATATACCTAAGATTTATTTTTAGGATATAATTTCTCATGTATTTTAAGAAAAAATAACATCAAATTTATGTTTAAGGTGGAAGTCCAAGACATCCTATATTTTTGTAACTTCTGTGATCACAGGCTAGTAATTTAACTTCTCTGGGACTGTTTCCCAATATATTAATTTAGAGTATTAAATCTCATTCTCAATTGAAATTCTCAATTCTTTGAGAATTTCATTCTCAGATATAAATTATGTCTTTTATAAAAATAAGTCATGTGACTTGTGTAGTTATTTAGGGCTTCAAGCTTAGAAGAGTTCTGCATTTAATCAATATTATCTTAAAATTCTTAAATTTTGAATAAAAGTATGGCATTTTTATTTTGTACTGAGTCCCAGAAATTATGTAGTTGGTACCATGTGAAAATATATGTAACTTTTATAATTAAATAAGCTCAATGATCTACTTAAACATATCTGCCATCTTTTCTTTACCATAGAGTAAAGCAAATTTTTCAAGGAAATAAGTGAAGATTAAAAAAAATCAGCTCTCACATTTCTACCTTCATAGACAGAGTTCTATACTTAGAACTAAAATTGCTAACAGTTTGATTGCTCAAGAAGAAAAGTGAAGCATTTTTGATTTACTAGCTTGAGAGTTTTCTAACTGTTCTTTTCAGGCAGCATCTTTAACCAGCAACACAGTTATGACAAGTTGAATTACAGCATTTAGCACTTTTCCAAAAGTTTTTAGATTTTACATGCTTTCTGTCTTTCAGAAAGATTTATGTAAGAGATCTCAGATATCAAGAAAATATATTTTTATTGTTTTTTTGGAGTGTGTGATGTCACAATCATTGGTGGTAAATCTATATTCCCTGGCAGCAAAAACTGGTAAAGTCTGAATATTTAATTTACTTTAGAAAAAATTTAAAAGAAATCAATGCATGAGCAAATATATATTCCATGGTCTGAAGGAATCATTGTGATAATTTATATTTTGGAATTTGGTAATTAAAGAAACAATATTAAACTAATGTGCTAAAGGGTAAATAATAGCTTTTGCATGCCTTACTGAACAGAGAATTATTATGAGTTTCTGATTCTGATAGCAAAGCTACAGATGGTTAATTACTATTAATACAAAGTATTTGTTATAATAAACACATTATTTCCATTTTTATGAACTTCTCTACATTTTACATTAGTCACAATGCTTTGAAATGAGTCAATTCTAAAAAATGTTCACAAACATGTTTTTTTCCTAATGCTGTCTTATAATACTCCACCATAATGAGTATTCTTTTTCTCCTTTACATTAAAGATTGTCCTAAATATAGAATAGTCTAATATTTCCCAGAACTCTTCAAATTTTGTCTTTCTCCCTGAAATGTATAGCTACCTCAGTGTTTTCTAAATGAGTATAATTTTCTTGATGATCAACATGCCTTTACATTATTTCTATAAAACTTTATTAGGTAGATATATACCATATTTCAGTTAATTTTCAGAAAAATAATGTGAAACATAATCATAGACAATGATTTCATGAGTTCATGGTCTAGCTTAAACATATACAAAGTCTTTGAAATGAAATCTAAATCATGCATAGAATCTCTTCCTCTTTGAAGATACTATAGAAAACCTTATGATTGAGTCTCACGTCTTCCAAACACTGTATGAAATATTGACAATTTTTGCATAAATTCTGTTAAATGAGGTTTTTGAGTTCTCTAAAGGACCAGTCCAATATAGATATAATAACTGGCTCAAAGGTTAAAAATATAATATATACAACAGGGGAGAAAACAAGTACTTTGATTATTTTGGGGTGCTTTCTAATAATAGTGTTCCACTGAGATGAATTACATAGTAAATTCAGTAAACCAAAAGATGATTCAGGTATATTGTAACCTCAAAAGGTGTTTCATGCCTTTTTTCAAAAAGAGCTTAAATATACCTACTGAATATGTGGTCACAGGAAAATTTCATAATGTTCCCCAAATTTTGGCTATAGTTCTAGTGATAGAGTCTCTAAAAATATTATTAAACACTAACATTTTTATATTAATATTGGTATAAATTATAATCTATGTTTTGGTCCTTAGAGCTTTCTAATCTTCATTCCAGTCTCTTCTTATTCTAAAAGAACAAAACATTTTTATTTCATTTTTCAGATATATAAGAATATTTTATTTAAAAAGAATATGATAGATATCTTTTATTATGTTACAATTTTGTTATATTCTGATGACTGTTTCAGCAACACGGCATAATTATATTTAAATTATATATATATATACATATTTGTATACATCTCCTTGTTTAAAATGGCCTAATGTAAAGTGCTTGATTATCCTATGATGAAATCTAAGAATCATAAATTTCTACCATCTATCCAAAACATCCTATCATCTTTTAAAATCTAAATAACATTGATGAAAATACCTCAACATTTTTGATAGATATACAAAGCTGTAATAAGATATTGAAAAGTCATTTGGATATTATTTTATATATCTATAGATTTATATAAGTTTAAGGGTATGTAAGAATATAAAACTACAAGTTAAAGAGAAAATTAGGGCCAGAGTTATAGCTCAGCATCACAGTGCCTGCCCGATAAATGTGAGATTCTGAGTTGGATTTCTGGTACCTCTCCAAAAATCAATCAATCTATTAAAATTAATTTACATATTTAGGATGCTACAGCATTTGAGTGTCACCTTTATAATTTGGAGAAGATTTTACATATGTGAAAGGCTTCATGAAAATAAAAATTTAATAGTAATCAGTGATGCTAGTTTCATAAATTCCAAGACCTATTACTTTTAGGATTTGAAGCTCTGCTGGAAGCAATTACAAAAGAAGTAATTTTAACTAACAGAGATTAGCTATTTTCCTCACTGTAGAAATGATAGTAAAGTCTCATTAGTGTTTCAAAGAAATAGTGTATTGATATTATTGGTAAAGTCAATAGAGTTATTCTTGCATGTCACAGGCAGAGTGACTTTAACAAAGACTGAGTAATTTATAAAGAGTGCTGAAGCAGGAGGATCGTTGTGAGGTTTCTGGGCTACACAGTGGGTTGAAGGTAAGCCTGAACTATATAATGAGAATCTGTCTCAAAATATCAAAAAACAGGAACAACAAAAAAAGAAATAAAGAAAGAGGTAGGAAAGAAGGAAGAAAGGAAGGAAGAGGGAAAGAAAGGAAAATATTTATGTCTTTATAGTTCTCCAGTCTGGGAAGTCCAAAATAAAACATTCTTTCAATCCATGCTCCAATGAGATTGATTTTACTGCATCGTTCAGCAGTAGCAAAAAGCCAAGACAGCATGAGAGAAAGAGCAGGCTGAATTCTATGGGCAGCCTGCTGTAGCTCTAATAGACTTACTCTAAGCATAGCACAGTAACAATAACCACATTAATTTATTCCTTATTTCACTTTATCTCTCCAATTTAGGGATGGAATTTTAAATTATCTGACATATAAACTTTGTGGGATATATATATATATATATATATATATATATATATATATCCCCAGCGTCAATCCTACAGTGAAGCTTGCCTAATTCTGTCAGAGACACACAAAGTGATAACAAAGGCAACTGAAGAGTTAATTCCTGTTACACGTTATGTAATTATAAGGGCACTTAGAAGTACACAGGGACAATTCAGTTAACTGCATAGCACTGAAAGCATCACAATGGAGGAAACAGGTTTTTTAAATTGATATTTCTAGCAAGATTATATTCTTCTATTGTAATGCCATAAACCTACTGAGGTCTATTTTTCTCAAGATACTTAAGTGAGGAAAGGAATGAGCCTCTTTGACCATTTAGACTTGTACTTATAGTTATGCATACTTACATATATTTATAATCTCTATAAGTGTTTGTTATGTTACAGTGACACAGATCTGCAATTACAACTAAGTAACTAATTTAGTATTTTTTATTTGAAGATATTGTATAATTAAGCTTATACTCAATACCACACTCTGAGAAGAAAAGTTTAATCACGTTCATAAGTGTACGTTATTAGATTTATGAATAATCTAAATATACAGGAACATTTTATTTGACTTAGACAATTGAATTAATTTAGAAGTTAATTGAAAATATTACATATGTAAATGAAATCTGAAGTTTACAATTAATTGAATTTCAAATGAAACATATGTTAGGCAAAGATTCCTTTTAAATTACATTAACATGTTAAAGAAATTAAAATTATAGCACTGATAAAATGAACAATAATAATAAAAAGAAGAAATAATGACCACAGTAATCTTCTATGAATAGAGCAAATTTTGAAGACATAAGATCCCCACAAGAGAAAATATAAATAATTAGACAGTTAAAAGGTATCTCCAACATGAAAATAGAAACCAAATTGAAAGACAACAGATAAAAAGATAAAAGAAAAGGACCAGAAACAGAATGATATTAAAAAAAAACTGTAAATAAAATCATCGGAGCCCTAAAAGAGAATAGCAAAAAAGAATTATGAACTATGATTCTAAAATATCATTAAATAACTAAAAGTGATTATGTTTTTAGAAAGTAATGAATGAAATGAGCACAGTAGATTGTGAGTCAACTGCAATTAGTCTGAGAAGAAAAATAAGTGGAGAAAATGACCAGAATCTGAGAGTGTGGGACACCAGAAAGCACAACAAATGTATAATTAGATTCCCAGAGCAGAGAGAAGACAGGGTAAAAATGATATTCCAAGAAATTTTAGAAATTTCCAATATTTGATAAAGTATTGGGAATACAAAAATTTTAAAAACTCAATGAATATCAAGAAAGATAAGCACAAAAAAATCATATCAAAACACAAAATCAGACAGCTAAAAGACATAAGCAAAGCCAGAATTCTGGGTGCAGCTACAGAGAAGAATTTAAGTAAAAGGACTTCTCAGTAAGATTCACTTCAACTTCTCACTGGAAACTGTGGAGGCCAGAAGGCAGTCCCATGACACACTGCAAGTGCTCACGGGAGAGAAAAAGCTCTTGGTCCAGAATTCTCATCTAACAAAAATCATTCAAAAATGAGAATGAAATGAGCATTTTTCAGACAAACAAAATGTAGTTCATTACTGGCAGACACCCTTTACATTAAGCACTACCAGAAATTCTATAGGTAGATAAGCAGGGACACTTGAGCTATGGGATGGAATGAAGGACACTGATAAAGTAATTACATAAGTTAGTTGAAAAGTTTTTTTTTTTTTTTTGTATTTTGGAATTTTAGCAACCTTTTTTTTTCTTATATGAGACAAATAGTTAAAAAATCTAAATTAATATTATATATACACAATGTATGTAGATAAAATTACATGAAAGAAAAACTTCAGAGCTTTGTAGGAGGACACTTTTGGTAAAATATTGAAACTAAAATGATTGTAACCCAGAATAGTTTAAGAGTTAAAGAGACTAATAGTAACCCTGAAGATAAGTACTGAGAAAATAAAGACTTCATAGAAAAACATGAAAAAAAATCCAAACAGCCTACTGCACAAATCAGTGAAATGAAAAAAAAAAATGAATAAGTTGAAAACTGCATAAAATGATACGCTCAGAAGAAAATATAGATTGTGTGTATGTCAGAGAAACTAAGTGTGAAAAATACTTCAAACTACTAATTATGCTTGTAGGACTTGTTTCTCACCACAGGAAGTGTTACTGATTATTTCTAAACTTATGGAACTGAAGCAAACACTAGTTATGTGGAGGTGGGATAATGAGGAAAGAATATAAATAACTGAAAATCATAGTTTAAACTAGCTTTGAAAATTCTGATTACATTAAATCATAGCCAGGACAATGATGTTTCAAAGATAGAGTCTTACTTTAGTAAGACCAACTCATTCTTTAAAAATAATTACAAATTACTAATCATAATTTCTAGTGAGAAAATTATTTTTCAATAGGGTAGTAGGTGGAATATTAAGCAAATATTTGTCAGTACATTTTCAGAATAATTCATTGCTTCATCAGAAAATTTGATTGGTGCTATGTGTGTCTATGTGTTGACTACTTAAAATATATATGTAACCTTAATTTAATCATTTTAATATACATTTTGTAGAAAATTACATTTTAAAACAAGAAAGCACAAATTGGATTTTAACTCTGATAGTAAACCTTGGTGAAATTATGTTAATCATGCTATTCCCTAGCTTTCACGACTGTCTTCATGTGTTAAACATGCTTGCCCTTAGCATCCATATTCTCAAAGGATCTCTCTGTTATGGTTTTGTTAACAGGAAAAAGCTACACACATTTTTCCTTTATATAATGGATGACAAACACAAGATGTATATGCGATTTTATACTTTTCGGGATCCCTGATTAAAGAAAGCATCTTGCACTGTACTGAAAACATAAATGCATGTAAGGCAGACTCTCTTTACGGAGGCAGAAGGCCTTTGTGGTGGAGTGGAAGCAGCCCTCTGGCAAGCCCTGCTGGAATAGGCTATGGCTGTGCTGGGCTGCCCAGTCATTTGTACAGCAGATGGGAATCACATATGAGAATTCTAGAATTACATCACTGAAAACTCATCATGGGGTGTGGGCTAGTCTCTTTGTTTTAAACAGGAAGTTTGTTGTCTTTTTTTCTTCATTATCAATATTTCAAGGCTGTAAAGATCAATTCAAGTTATATAATAACTTTGAAATATTTGAGGAACTAAGTAACATAGATCTGAGGCTGATAAAAGTCTACAAAAATGGTTCAAATCATGGGTCCAAGTCTGAAGCACAAATAATCCATTATCTTGTCATTTTCTTCTCCTACAAGGCTCTCATCAACTCTAATTCTTTACTGAAGTCCATACTTGAAAACTAAACACTAGTTTGGTCACTAAAAGCCATTAAGTGGAAATATGTCTCGGAAGAATGGCAAGGTGATTGGCTACCTCAGGCCCAAATGTTTTTGGCCATTAGAACTCCATTTTACCCTCCATAGGCTCTGTAATCTTGTTTCTATAATAATCCTAAATACAGTCTTTATATTTACCGAATATTGAAATTCGTGTTACATGATCTCCTGTTGTGGCAGCTTGAAATGTGTTCAGTAATATAAAATGTTGGAAGTCTATTTTATATCATATTATTGTAATAAAATATAAAAAGGAGCCTATCAATATATAACAAATTGACGACACTGTAACCTTTCAATAGCAAATGAATTCCAAAGCAATTGCACAAGGCTTGATGAATAAACTTACTTAATACTGAAATTTACAAATATTTCTAGTTTACATTGTGTCTGCCTTTTCCTTTGTGGACTATTGACTTACATATAAATTCTACTCTTGGATTTCTGGCTAGTCTGCTTTTCTTCCACTGTTGTTATACAATGTAGATTTAATAAAGATGATAACATTTTAATCTGATTTTCTTAAGTGAGAAGACTTGTTTTGTGTTTCAATGAACTGGCTTATCTTCCTTCTCTATGTGGACTTAAGGACCTATATCCAGTTAAGAGGACACTGCTTTCATTATCTACTGCATTGTTTTGTTTCCTGCTATGACTTTTAAAACTTCCATTATTTTGGCTAGGTTTTTATACAGTTGACATCTGTATATCTGGAAATGGCCCAGGAAAAGTAAGTGCTAGAAAAAACTGTACAGGGTCCTTCTCTTTTTTGTAAAGTTAGTTATTGATCTGTCCCAAAGCAAGTAACTTTTTCCCTAGTTCCTTTTTTTAATAAAGTTCTTTTAATGATGAGAATGGAATAAGTCAAGTTCCCATAACCACTGTAAAATTTGAAAGAATATTTGTTAGCATTTACTTAATGTTCTTGTTATTTAAAATGTTATTGAAAATTTTGTCCTTATCTGATTATCTTATGTTTAATGCCTCTTAAATTATTCACAGCTACTGTGTACATCGATAATATCTGATTTCAAATTTTATAACCCTTGCTATTATAAATAGAAGAACATCAAGTAATTTTTTACTATATGACTCATCTATGACAACTTCACTTTCAGATCTAAAAACTCAATGCAAAATAGTTTTCAGGCCTTTCAGAATAGAGCTAAAACTTGTTGAAAGAGGAAAATAAGATTTTTTTCTTTTAAAGAAAAAAAAAGATAAAAATAATAAAGTAGAGTTTCAGAATTGGTTAGTAGGAGAATTGCAATATTTAATACATTATGCATTGTTGTCTTCATAATAGTTACTTAGAGTATAAAATATAGGCATGATATCTTGTCCATGATATCTTGGTACATAGGAAACAATATTAGTATAGACCTTCCTTTTCAGTGAACTAGGAGATTAGCTGCATAACTATTCTATAGTTTATTCTATGCATTTTGATCTTGGGAAAATAAGTCTTATTCTCTAAAATCAGCACAGACTCAAGAATTAAGCTTGAGAAGCTTTATAGCATTCAGGAATATTTTAAGGAAAAGGAAATATTACTGGCATTTTAAATAAGAAGACATTTAATATAGAATTGAATGGAGAAGTGAGATGCAGTTTTAGATTGATCCCCTGAGAGCACTCAGAGATGTGTGATACGCATACCACAGGAAGCTGTACTCTCAGCTGGGGGCAGACTGATCAGCAAGTAACATAGGAAGGCAGGTATCTGCAATGCAGCTGTGAGAAGTGAGAGCCACGTGGCCACTAAATGTGCATCATTTAGTGCTGATTTCAGTCATTCACACTGCTGCAAGTACATCTAATTACTCCTGCAGGTGAAGATTGGATAAAATATGTATTATGTATCAACTGTTAATAACCTTCAATGGATACTATTATATTTTTTATCAATGTCTTTCAACTGTCACAGGAACTGTTTTGATCAGAACAATTCATAAAGTAGAGGAAAATTATCTTCCAACTTATTTCCACGCCTCCAAATCTGGTGAGCAATTATTTGAGTTTGAATACCTAGGACAAGGGAAGTCTTAAGAATTAAGAGTTCTTAGCTTTGGGAACTATAGGATTTCAAAACTATAGGATTTCAGAAACCTAGGATGAAAACCTGCCCAAAGGCAAGGAATATTTGAGAATGGAGAAGGTGAATGACAGCTTCTCAGAGCCTTCTGCTGTTCAGTCAGCTGACACAGACTGTTTACAACTATACCCTGGTTCATACAGAAGAAATCCTGGTTAGAAAACATACCAATAGGGGCTGGGGATTTAGCTCAGCGGCATAAGTGCCTGCCTTGTAAGCAGGCAGTCCTGAGTTCAATCCCTGGTACCGATAAAAAAGGAAAAAAAGAAAACATGCCAATAGATTAAAAATCTTTCCATGTTAGGTAAAAATTTTGATATTAAAATGAAGATGTGATAGTAGAGCAGAACTTGACTGACCAGCCATTTTAAATAAAATATTTTCCTGAACTAAAAGCTGTGTTTTATACCTAGAATGGAAAGAAGTTAGATTGATTAAACACCAACTATGTATGATGAACTGTTAGAAATATTTTTATCTAAGTTATTAGTACACTGAGATATAGTACCTCTAAATAAGCCTAAGAAAGACTCAATTACATTTATAATATGGTAGATATTCAAATCAAAATATAAATATTTGGGATGGAACTTTTCAAGTATGGAGGTAAATATTCTAGTTAGAAGTTTTGATAATTGTTAAGTATTGAGTAACTATCCTTCTGGTATTTAGAACCAACTGACACAAATTGGACCCAGGTAAATAGAAATCAAATATATCTTTATTACTAGAACTCATTTGTTTGAATATAATTCACATTTAAGGGCCAAATTTTCTTTGCTTCTTGTCTCACAAATTTACACTATAAACCAGATAGTCAAATGAACAATTTGAACCATGCACATATGACAGTCATGCTTAACTAAGACCTAAATTGTCCAGTGAGGAAGGAATCAAAACCAGAAGCTCCAGCGTAAATAGGCTCTATCCCACCAGAGGAAATAAAAGTCAGTTACGATACTCTCCATGAAAGTGCCTCAAATCTTCTAGGTGGAGTAGATCGTTGGACAAAAGAGCTGGCTGTGTACTTTGAGTGAAATCTCACTAAAAATACTGCTTTATGAAATAGAAGATAAGTTTTCCATACGGAAAAAGATAGCATTTGTAGTCTATGGAATATCAAACAATTAAAATAACATGCATTTTGGAAAGCCTTAGGGACATAACTTATCCCAGGAAATAAGTACTTTCTTCATAAGACCACCTAACTGAAAAATCAAATGTAAGAAAACAAATTTCTTAAGAATCCAAATTTATGGCATTAGAGATTTTAAAATATATTAAGAATCTTACCAAATTTTACCATTTACTTTGAGTTGTTACCCTTTTCTTTGCATCATCAAATTCTTCCGAAATATTTTATTGTAAGTGCCATGACCCACACAACTCTTTAATTTCTTGGGGTGAAAGACCATGAGAGGATGAAAAAAGAAGAGACTAAAGCTGGGTTTAGGTCGAGCTCTTACTTTCCAGATGGAGGAGCTGCCCCCTCCCTGTTTATTTCTACACTTAGCAACATAGTTTGCTTGAACTGTTGATGTTTCTCTGGGCTGAAGCCCTTCTTCACATGGCTAGCCCTAGGTGCTCTTTGTTCTTGAGATGGCTATGCTGAAGCCCTGCATATGTGATCAGTTTCCAGGTTCGATGGCTCTCTACATGTAAATATTTTATTCTAGCCCCGTTCTTCATGGGCATTAGAGTTTTATCCAGCCAATTCCTGATAAATTAATAGTATTTATTGCTTTCTTTTAATCTTTTATTAGACAATATTCATTTCTAAAAATCACTACATTTAATGATAGTCAACTCACATGTCTCTTCTTAGATGAAAAATTTTTTTCTTAGAAATATTGACAAACTTCATGAAACTTAATTTTTCATTTTACTATTACAGATACAGAAAGTAGCAGTAAAGTAAATACTGAGATGTCAATGGTTATTTGCAGAGTGGAAGAAATGGGTTCTCACCATATCAAGAGTAACTCAGAGATCTAACCAATAAATCAGAAGTTAAATAAAGATAAGTTAAACTTTCAGTGGTTAAGTCAAGTGAGATATGGACTATGTGAGATGGAGTATTAATCTTAAATTTCCTCAATTAACTGCTTTAGGAAAACAGTCTACATTATGTAGGAACAATTAGCAAGTAAGATTTGAATGTGTAAGCATAATTTTAAAGAGGATAGTTTAAATCATTAAATATATGACATTTCAAGGAAGAAGAAATAGTTGAGAGACATAATACTGAATTATAATGGAGATAATTTAGTGAAAGTTTATTATGGTAGATGTTTTCTATATTTTATTGTCATTAAAATTATATTATTTTATATTTTCATAGTAACATCAAAGGGCCATTTCTCTTTGAAATTTTTTTAAGGTAGAGAAATCGTATCAGAAATTTTATATGCTTGGGAAAAATATAGACTGGTAGATAATTTTTTCCCTGGAGTTAGAATACCTGGATTGACATTTCACCTTTTGTTTGTGTTCATTGTGTTGCATCAAACAAATTTGTTTAAATGTTTAGGCAATAATTTCCTTGTTTATACAAAGTATTCAAAATAATGGCATCTATCTGATTAGTTTGTTATGATGACTAAATGCGATCATTACCCTGAGAACTATCATCAAATATTTTATGATCATTTTTATTATAATTATTGCCAGCAAAATTCATGCAACAAATAAGTGTTCACGCATAGACTGAAGACAAAATTGCAATCTTCAAAATTGAGTATGTCCCTGTTATTATTCTATAAAACCGTTTCAGTGCATTACATGGTAGATGACCAATAAATGTTTCTTGAACTGGATTAAACTCTGGGGTTACTGAAACATCAAATGAATGAATCATGCCATTGCAGTATCTTTCCATAGAGTGTGAGCATAATGGAGGACATTCTTCCCATTAGGTTGTCATGCTTTGATGAGCAGTCACTTTTTTTGAGTTGCAGTGTCTGTCACAAAATGTATCACTCATGTTTGAGGACAAAGAGGGCACAAAGGAATAATGTTAATTTACAGCAAGTCTGTGGACCTTTTTTGGTCATTAGAAACTCTACCTCAGGGGCTGGGGATTTAGCTCAGCGGCATAAGCACCTGCTTTGCAAGCAGGCAGTCGTGAGTTCGATCCCTGGTACCGATAAAAAGGAAAAAGACAAAAAAAAAAAAAAAAAAAAAGAAACTCTACCTCAGTTTTGGTGACATTTCTGTTTAATACTATGAAATTTTGTGGCTTTTTTTTTAATTTGAAGATTTGTTAAATGTGGGTCTCTTTTATCTCTAAATTTTGCCTGAAGGTAGATCTGAATTGAAGTTGTCACATTTCCTTTTTAAATGCTGTATTTCTATCCTTGTGTCTAGCACCCTCACTGGTGTACTGCCACAGGTTGAAAGAATTTTGAAGAAAATTTCAGAGATGACTTCTACTTAAGTCCTTGGACAACGACTACAGTGACTTATACCAAATATGTTGTCTCTGGTTGTTGAGTAACTTTTTAAGATCAGATGTTTATGTAACTCAATGTCAATAGCTCTGTTGCAGTGAATGAACCAGTAAATTTACATTTAGTGAAATTATTAATGCCAAGTTTATCTTATACCACTATCTACTATTTTAAATCCCCTTTCTCACTCCACAAATACTTTTGAGAACAAATCATGTACAATGTAAGTGAGACTTGGAAAAAGGTATAGTTTAAAATGCTTTTCTCTGATCCAGCAAAATTGAAAAGGAAACTGAGAGGTGTAATTTAATATTACACTTTGAATTATAAATAGAATACATGAAATGTTATCAACAAGTGTCTAGTTACTCCTGGATTTTATGTAAAAAAAAGATGTATGTATGGAATATTTTTAGTGAATGCCAAGAAGTAGAAGTAAAATAGTCACACAAAAGTTAACACTCAGAAAACAAATGGTTGCCAATTTATAAAGGACCATTTTAAGAAATTGCTATAGGAAAAGAATCAAAATTATAGAATTCAAGATGATGGGAGAAGATTTATTTAAAATTCAGCAGTAGCAACATTTATCTGTTCCTCTATGCATTTACCATTCCATAAATATTGGATAAGCATCTGGTAGGTGACGCATGTATATTGGTGAACATAATAGTCATGACTATGCTCTTGTGAAATTTATAATCTGGTTTCACGATGGAAAATAGTAAGAAAAAAGTAAGATAAAGCAGAGAAATTTTACTTTATCTGTAATCTGAATATTATTTTTGATTCATCTTTAAGACTGTTCAACATTTTATAATGTATTAATTTCTGAAATGGTACAAAATATTTTTTAGTGAAACTCTTTCTGGTGCATGCTAAGTGGTTGGTCTTGGCGAAGTCTGAAATTCATGGCGAAGTCATTCATTCAAAAGCGAATTCTGTCCAGAAAGAATGGCTAACATCAAGAAATTAACCAATAACAAATGCTTGTGGAGTTTTGGGGAAAAGGAATACTTCTCCATTGTGAGAGTATAAAACCATTGTGGAAATCAGTATGAAAATTTCTTAAAAATCTAGGATTAGAGGTTCCATTGAACGCAGCTATTTCCCTTATGATTATTTTCCCAGAAGTAAAAACATCATACCACAGCAATAAATGTGCACCCACATTTATAGCAGAACAATTTGTAATAGCTAAATCTTGGAACCGACTCAAATCGCCATTGGACGATTGGATGCAAAAGTTGAGGGATTTTTATGTAACTGAATACTACTCAGTCATAAAGAGTTACCAACTCCTGTCTTTCATATGAATGTAACTAGAAAATATAATCATAATCGAAATAAATCAGACTTGCATGTGCAAACACTGTATTGTCCCATTAGTGTAAGAAACTGAAAAAGTACTGAGCTCTAAACATTACAATAGATACAACAAAAGGGGAAGAAACAGTTCAAAGGGAAATTACATTGTTTGCTCAATCTTGGATGCCTGCATCTGGTAGCCTGGGCAATTACTTTGAGGTTAATAATGTGCACTTTAACAAGTGTTGTTAAATTTATATCATCTTGTTTTGAAATTCTGTATCAGTATTGTTTTTCAGTGTTTTTTTCTTCACTTTGCTTTTGTTGTTGTTTTTTAATTGTTTGTTTGATCTTTGATTTTTCTAATTTTTTCTTTTTAAAATACAGTAAATAATGAGTTCTTGAGCTGGTATCTGCTGTATGAAGTCAGGTGGGTTGGGAGCACCCCAGGAATTCAGAGTACTCTTGGCAGCTGACCAGCAGCTGTCTGTTCACCTCAGTTTGTTCAGTTGTATATATTAAATGTATATCTGCTCACTTCCATGTGATATTTGTAATTTCATGACCATTTGTGTGTAGTATTATATTAATTTCATAATTCAGTTCCTTAACAATACCGATTAGCTCCATGTAGGTGTTGTAGAAACAAGGACTTTCCTGGGTCTGGATTTACACCCAGTTTTGTACTAAGATGGGACATTTGTAATGCTCTTTAGTCATTTCAAAAAGATAATGAGCTTAGCCAATTTTGTGCCAGCTAACTTAAGGCATTTATTTTTTGATGGCTGCTTTTGGCTGTGCAAATGCTCAGAAGAATACTAAAAAAGTTGAAAAAAATTCTGTCCATCTGTAACTCTTCATTTCCACTATCTAAAGATTGTTTCTCCAGGTTCCCATTCCATAGATTAGATGATTGGCTGTGTATTCTCCTTGAATTACATATTTTATGTATTTGGATATTGTACTATGAAAAACTCCATATCCTAGAAGAAATGCCATTCCTGCTTTGTAAATTCTAGTTTTTCCTTAATTACCAATTAAGATCCCAGCATGTCCTTGGATTTTTGTACATGATTCTGAACACCGATAAGGGGTTGGATAAAAGAAATTTGTAAGTCAGTCAATTTATAGATTTTTATACCAAACTTTGAGTTAATCTAAAAAATTTGGTGAAAGTAATTGACATTTATTGAGTCAGAAGAACTTACCATTTACTATAATACAATATTGATTTGAAATGCATATATTAATTTATTTATTTATTGTGGGGAAAGGCAGATAAACAAATGTAATACAATCATAGGTTGTAAATCAAATGTAAATCATCATAGGTTTAGGCACAATTTCTGAGGGTTATTTGTTTCTTTTACAATTCTTTTAGTGTATCACTGAGGCTATTTAAAAATATTGTTTGAATCACTGCAAAGTCTGAAGCTTGTGTGTAGTTCAGTAAGCTTCTTTAAATCAGTAAACATATGATGTTTTTGACCATGATTCCTTTACGAAAGAACTACATTTGATTCATTATGAGAGGATTTCAATTGACACTGTTTAAAAATTAAATTTTATATAAGAATATATATAATTCATGGAGATTTAATTTTGAAGCTGTTGTTTCTCTGCTCAAGTTTCAAGGTTAAAGCTGCTATTCTCAAGCAGTCTGATTCAATGAATACTGCTGTGTGTAGTGTATGGTACGCAGTAGACCAATAAAAACAATCTGATTGATCTATCTCGTTATGGACTTGATGGCTTCCAAAGCACTAGCTATAAAATAAGCTAACTGGAAAATCAAAGCTTTAGTGACCTCAAAGGACTCTTCATCACATACTGCATTTTAAATCATGTTACTTTAAATTTAGATATCTAAATTTATAAAACAAACCAGAAAAAACTTATAAATACCATTTAATTTTCTACATTTTCAAGTTGAACATTGGGCCTAGTGAATATATTTCCAAGAACCCACCTCCCTAAATGTTCAAACGTTTATTTATTCTGGAGTTTTAGGTCCTTTGGCTTTCTTTGCTTCACCTGTGCTTTTCTTTAAATGCTTCATTCCAAAGAGGCTCATTAGTCCTCTTTACATGATTTTCTATCTTCCAAATCAATATACTTAAAATCATTAGTTTAGCTCCACTTTTTAAATTTGGCAAAAATGGTAGGCATATTTTTTCTAGTTGTAATTGAATATCCACAGGTTAAATGATGCACACAGCAACAAAACAGTCTCATGTACTAAGATGGATGTGCCTGTTTGGTTTTATTTCCTGGAAAGTTAGTTACTATTACAACAGAAGAAAGTTATTGAAATTTTTAGGAAGTTGA
This sequence comes from Cavia porcellus, assembly GCF_034190915.1. Lineage (NCBI taxonomy): Eukaryota > Metazoa > Chordata > Mammalia > Rodentia > Caviidae > Cavia > Cavia porcellus. The sequence goes on along the minus strand of NW_026947484.1, from coordinate 25,069,090 downwards.
GTTCATAACTTCCTACCAGATGAAACTGCAATTTGCCTCATCATTTCTCATATATCCCTTTTCTCCTTCATGACATTCTGATCTTCATCTCTCTCTACAGGTATAGATGTCACCTTCCAGTCATGGGGACAAAATACCTGGCACTCACAAATTAATAGAAGAGAGCTTTATTTGGCTCACTGTTTTCAGAACCTAGTGTCTTTGGTTAGTTATCTCCAAGGCAGAACAGTCTGATGGAAAGACATGGTAAAGTACCACTGTTCACCCCATGGCAGCTACAAAAGGAGAATCAAGGTGCAAAAATATACTATTGTAGGTCATGTTCCCCATCACCCACATCCAGGTGCTCTCTACCTCCTAACAACATATTCAATGATTGAATCCACCAATAGATTACTATGCTGAAGAGGACAATGTCTCCATGATTCAGTTCCAATCATACAAATGAGAATGGGTGAACACTATAGATCTGAACCACAGTACCATTTATCTAGTATCCCGGTGCTACCTGTTAGTTACTTAGGAATTATTCTGACCTGTATGTTGTCTTGCCTACATTTCTCTCATTTCTGGAACAAAATATCCAACACCCAAAGTTACAGAAGAAAAGCTTTATTTAGCTCATGATTTGTGGAAGTTGCAGTCCACAATCTCCAAGACAGAGTGGCACATGAAAGAGGGCAACTATTTACAGCAGCAGAAAACAGCAAAAACAATAAGAATAAAGGAGGAGGAACACAGAAAGAAGACTTTTCATGTCACTTATCTTATAGGTAAGTCACACTCACTTGGGTGTAGCACTCATACCCATAATCCCAGCATTAGGCTATGAGTCATTCATAAACTCTAGAAGCCAGCCTCCTGACTGCATGAGGCTTTGGGGAGGTATCCAGATACAAACCACAACGTATATGAACAACTGGGTAGGTTTCCTGTGTGAGAAACTTTCTTGTCTTTTCTGTCTTTGTCTCTGTTTGTCTGTCTTATGTCTCTCTTTTTCTGGTCTATTTTATCTTTCAAAATTGTTCTATTATGTCCTTATTTTTAAAGACTGCCTTATCTATCTACTAGAAAACCATGAAACTGAGGTGAAAAAGACAAAAATGAAAGATGGTAGTGTTTATTCAATCATTGACTTAAAATGATGTATTGTTAACTAATCACTATAAGAGATACTGGATATTGGAATGACATTTGATTCTTCCTTCAAAGAAGTCTTAATATTGAGGGAAATATAAACAAGATAACATTTGATGATGCTGAGGTCATTAGCTACTATAGTAGTAGGAGACACAGACTGTCAAGGCACTAATACACATTGAACAATAATGGAAATTTCTAAATGTAGAAATAGCAGATTTTGACAATACTGAATGACAAGCAAGGTCTAACTATGTAATGAAGGGAGAGAAGGATAGCACTGCCTAAGTAACTTCAAAGTAACTTCATGAAAAAGGTATGGGAGGTAAAATCAAGATGTTGTCCTGGGACTCACAATATCTAAAATGTAGACAGTATTACCTATGAATGCAGTCAACTGCTCAATTTCCTTGTGCACGATTTGTACTTTACATTAAGTACCTATAATAACAAAACAAACCTTTTAAAGGTCAATATGAGAATGAAATGAAATGGATTAATGCATGTACAGCTTTTTAGATCAGGTCTTTTTTTTTTTCAAATATTGGCTAAAGCATCATCAATAACAGCAAAGTTATTACTGTTACTATATTGGTCATCTGGCAATGCCAGCACACTGAAACCAATTTCCTCAATTATTTAATCATGAGTCCATCCTTATCCAGTGTATTTTTGAATGTTTTGACAGCATAAATAAAATGACATGGCACAAACTTGAGGATAAGTATTGCTATTGTGTCATTTGACATACAAGAAGAGACATGACAAAACATACAATAAAGAGATGAATAAATATGATTATAATGAGGACATTTAATTTGATTTAAGTGTCCAGAGTAACCAAGGCAGACTACAAGATTTCTGACTGTATGATAGTGTTTTTCACCAACTCAAGGAACATTTGATGGAAAGTTTGTCTGAAGATGTGAGCTGAGTCTATATAGATATGAAATGCTGAACAACTGGTCTGTGACTCAGAAAAGATTCTGGAGACTCTTCAGTGTGCACAAGTATTACATAAAATCATGGAAAAGGATCGTTAAAAGGTAACCATGTGTATTTAAAGAAAATCAGAGGGTTTTGGAATATTCAGAAAATACCAACAATCCAGATAAGAGAAAAAATAATAATATAATCCTAGTAATATACACATGTCATATATGGGCAAGAGGAAAAGAAGCCAGTAGTTTCACCTGAAATATGAGTGAGAAATATCTTTTGGCTTTGATCAAGATACTTCAATAGGTCTCTTTTGTAGAGCCGTGGTATCCAAACTCCTTGTGTGACCTCACTTCCACAACATTACTCTTTGATCACTTTGCTTCACTCAAATCTTTCTTTTTGCATTTCCAAGGACATCAAAGCTCATTGAACATTCTGGGTATTTGAACTGGTTATTACCTTTGCCAAGAAATCATTCTGCTGGACTTGCACATTTTTGCATTTCAAATGAAATTTTTAAAAGTCTTTCTCTGATCTCTCTCATGTAATCTCTTACAGGCCCAGTCATTCTTTCTCAAATTGCTTGTGTCATAATCATATTACTTGATAGTTTCTGATACTGTCTTGTATGATGTTTTCATTTGTTCCCCACACCTAAATGTGACCTAACCCATGATCTCTTAGGTTCTCAGATGTCTTGTCATGCCAGATTCTTCAATATGACACAATTCTTTAACCTTTCTTTGAATTTTATCAAAGTTTGTATTTCTAAAAATTAGAAACTTATAATTTTGTAGAGTAACTATCCTGTTAGTTCATCTACTGTTTCTTCATGACTAGATCCAGGTAATGCTGCTCTGACTGAAATAATACAGATGTGATGCAGTTCTTTTCTCATATTAAATGATAAACATTGTTGACTTGTCCCCAACTGATTATTTTAACTTTGATCATTTGATTTTGTAAATGTAAAATCACTTTTATCTACTTTTGTTCCAACTTCTAAAAGTTTTGTGGGGACGAGCTTTTCTAGCATATGAAAAATATCATGTCTAACATCATGCTCCCCCACTAGATTTTTTTCTATTAAGTCGCTTCTTAAAGTATTAAATATTATTGCCTAATTACAAAGTGTGGTTTCTAGTTTTACATTCTCATTTATTAACTTTAATTCTACTGCAAGGAAATAGTAATTTATCTGTCTCCCTTCACCCAATCCCTTTCCACTGCTCTTTCTATTTCTTCCTTCCAAAAATTTTAAACTCATGAATAGGTGTTATTTATTTTGCTTAAAACTGGATGGTGAATTTTCTTTAAAAGAATGTACGCCTATCCTTTTTTCATTAGAGGGAGAAACAAAACAAAACAAAACATATTACTAGAAATTGTGCTTTAGAACCTGAGTAAGTTTAAGAGTAAGTTTAAACGTTTTGTGTTTTGGGAATGTTCACTACAAAACAATGGCTTTCAACCTGGACTGCTCATCAGCTCCATTTGAATAACTTTTAAATATCTTAATGCTAGGCTACGATTCATATCAGCTTCCTGAATTTGGTCAAGTGAAACTCAGTAATAAGTATTTGTTAGATTTTCCAAGCATCCCAATGTAAAGCTAATTTTGAGACACTGTAAGAGAAAGTGACAAGTTAGGAATTCAGTAGAAATGAGAACTAAATAATATCTGAAATCTTAGCGGTTTGTTAAATTTGTAGGCCAGAAAGAGAATTTTCTTCTTAAAAGTTTTCCAAATATAAATGTGGGAATGTGATCTAGGGTTTTTTGTTTGTTTGTTTGTTTGTTTGTTTGTTTGTTTTCTGGAAGGTGGAGTTCTAGAACTGCAAGTACTTATTAGCTTCTATTTTCTGGTGACTATGTAGGTTAGTTTTATGCTAAGATTTAGAGTGATGGACCCTGAACTGTTTTGAAATAGCTGTTGTGAGGAGATAGATCATGTTAAGATTGCATAATATTATGATTCTGCAGAGGGGGAATGTGTATTATATTTAAACTAACACAAATTTGTATTATTATTTTCTTGAATTTGGTTTTCATGAAGTAAACACAGAAAGATTGTTCAGGGACAAAAACCTAGGGTCTAAGATTCAGAGATAAAGGGAAACAGACAGAGAATTAAATTGTGTGGCATCATGTAATATCAAAGACAATATCTTTTTAATGTGTATTTGCAAGAGTACTCAAATTTTTAAGTATTTGGCAGAAATTGTACTGTAGACTATGAATTATTTTCAGCAGTTGTAAGTGCCATCCTTGCTCAAAAGTGACCTCTCCCTTCTTCTTTTTTACTTTGAAGAGGATAAAACAAAACATAACAAAACATAACAAAGCAGATTAGAAGAAAACAATGCAAGTGACACAGGATTTCAAAGCAAGACAGCAGATCAACAGTGGCTATCATAATGCCTCTTGTTTTCTTCAAAGTACTTGTCTGTATCTTCTCACACTATGCATTCAAATGAAAAAGTAGTATAACTGACCAAAACAGAAGAATGAAAGCAATACCAGCCTTCAAACCCAGACAATAGGAAAATCAACTATGACTGCCATAACCTCTCGTTTTCTTTAAAATAGCTGCCTATACCTTCATATATATTGAAATAAAATAATGCAAAGCACACTAAAACCACTCTGAGCAAAGAATAGAAGAATTGCTGGACTTCATAGTATGCTGATAGGAAATCATCAATAGGTACCACAATGTCTCTGTTTCTTCAAAGTAGCTGTTTATTTCACGATACATAATACACTCAAGTCTTGTAAACAGTTTAAGAGAAATTCCAGAGACGTATAAGCCTCTATATGAACACCTATCCCTTCCTCGTTAGAGGGAAAAAAAAAACATATTACTAGAAAATACAAAAAACATAAAAGACAAATAAATAACTATAGCAATTTTTTTCTTTGTTCTTGTTTTAAAAGATCAAAACAGGAAAGAGTCATCCTGCTTCACAAATGCTGTGCACAGTGCTTGCCCTGCTTAGAACATCTGTTAGGCTGCAAGCGGTCCTATTTGCTTGTCTTTACGGTTTGTGATTTCTTGTTTATGACTTGCACCTAATGTTCCTTAGGATGATTCTTTAATAGGTGTGCCTGGCATTAATTATGATTCCTTTATTTTGCCCCTTGGTATTACCTCGTCTTAGTTTTCATTATGATAAGGTGATGTATGTACAATCTAATCCTACCTAGTATGTCTATTTTGGAAACATTATCCACCATCAGTGCCAGTTATAACTCAGCTGAACAAAAACCTCTGCAATATTCTCTTTTTATAGTAAACATCTTTGCTCCAAACAAATTTTAGTTCCTGAGGTAAAAAATAAATATTTTAGTCAAGAGCTGTGTAAAAGTCTAAAGTTTGTTAACAAATTGAAAGTTTCAAGTGTAAGTATAGTTATATCACTAGAGTTTTTAACTATTTTTAAATTTGTATTATTTGTGACTGTAGTGTTTAAAAATAGTTCTATTGTAGCACCAAAGAATAATTACATGATACAAACAGAAACATATGTAAGTTATTTAAAATTTAAAACTATCTATGAATAATAACATCGAAAAGAAAATTAATTTATTAGAGATATTTGAGAGAATTTCTTCAATTTTGGAATCAAGAATGTAATAAAAATTATGGATGATAGTAACAAGGCCACAAGATTACTGAAGTAAGTATTTATAGTACTCCTATACCACACATAATCATGGTGTCTTAACTCAGTAGGAAAGGAGCATAAAAAATAAATTGACCCTTGACCATATAGAAGACAGATCAACAAAAAGGAACAGTAGCCTGTATAGATTATATCCAACTGGTCAGAGTTTTCCAAAGCAGCTGATGGATGCAAGACTAATAACTCAGCAAACAAACTCAGCATGATTGAAGCAGGATTTTCCATGTGATTATTAAAGTATAACAAAGAGACAGTATAGTCAGAGACATAGAATTCAGAAAACAGCAGGAGATGATAAGCAATCGAAGCTCTTCTTTGCCCCAAAAGATCTGTGAATTTTTCCATCTGTGTACAAATAATACACAGGTAATCAATAGACAGTTATTTTTTCTTTTCTTTTAAGATATTGCAGGATTGAGCTACCTACCTCAGCCTTTCTGATTGCTATGATTACATGCATGCACTACTACATCCTACTGGGCAACATATTTTGAAAGAAAGATATGTCTAGGATTACAAGAGTGGGAGACATTCTTTTCTTGCTTTTGTGCCTCAAGTGTTGGTCACTTGCAATTAAAAACAATGAACCTTAGTTTCAGTACAACTATGAACGATCCCAAGTTATTCTCAGAAACTTGAAAGAGAGATTGTGAGATAATTACATGATAGCTGTGCACATCTCCTCTGTTAATGCTTTCAGTAATGATAGTGACCTTCAGGTCGCATGGTGTCAGATTGAACTGTAAATGCCAACCACTGATGTGAGTTAAGAATTTTTAAGACTGCAAAAGCTAGAGACATTTTTTTAAACAGATTTATCTTCTATGTAAACATTAAAACATTGCTTTCTGGGCTGGGAATTTAGCTCAGCAGCATAAGCAACTGCCTGGCAAGCAGGAAGTCATGAGTTCAAATCACCAGGACTAAAACAAAAACAAAAACAAGATTGCTTTCTGCCAGTGTCTTAATTATGAATGTCTCGTAGATTCACTGAACTATTAATGTTCATGTTGCTGCTTGGTCTTCTCGACACAGTAATAATAACTCAAAATGCAGGTCAGTGCCACGTAAGTTTCACTTCTACATAGAATTTTAAACTGTGGAAAAATAATTGTTCCAGGAAGGAATGAAAAACCAACTTCTCTGCATCAGGTCTGTCTCTTGTTGTCTTCCTTACTACTTAACTCACAAACACCCACACAGTCATCCTTCATGAAACTAACAAATGTAAGGCATCACATGATTCTTATTCAGGTCTGCTTGTGTTTTCCTACAATAGTTTCTTTTCATAAACAAATATTCAGTTTGTGTTGTCATAGTTACTAAGATAATATTTTATAATTTTTTTTTGTTTTGAAAACTTGATTTTAAACATAACATTTTCAATTCTCAACTTATTGGTCTTAAATGAAGTGTTAGCCTCTAGGAATCTGTCTGAAAGTCACAAGAATTTATAGAGATTTATATATCCATGAAATAGTAAAAGCAGTATTCTCAAAACCAGTCTAATTTCTATAATGTAACATTTAATCTAAACAAATTTCATTGAAGTTCCAACTACTGATTTTCCATGTTGACCACTTACTTTTTGATACATCATTTTCCCATTATCTTAAACACTGGCTCCTCTCTTGCAGATTTCATTCTGTGAATGCAAAAATGATGTCATCTCAGGCAAAGTGTAAGTGTCATTGGGCCAGTCCAACTTCACCAGGTTGTGTAGCTTTCATGTCTGAGCATATTTACTGTGGTAATTGTGACCAGTTACTCTGTAATCATTTTTGGTAACTTTGAAGTAAGTTATAGGATAATCAAAAATACATCTATTTTAATGTAGTGTTATGAACTAAAATTATAAGCAGTAGCAGTAATGAGACATCTTCTTGAAGGAATATATCCATGTATTAATAAAGATTTTAAAGCAAATATCTTACTCCTTTGCCCAACATTTCCCCTTTATTGCCCATTATACTTCACAGAGATGTCATTATTTCTTTTCCTTTGTCTATATATTATCAAAATTGAATACGGAAACTTTTATGAAATGTTTATCTACTGCAACATACAAAACTTCTAACTAACTCTAACATATTACTTATTCTGTATTGAGTAGTATTTTAACAATGTGATGAAGATGAACTCATGTAAACTGTCCTAGAGCACGATGAAAGTACTCACTGTTATTATCTTTAGTTTGCCAACTCAGAAACTGAAGACTAGACACACTAAACAACTTTTTCATAGTTATTGGGTGGAAACAATTTTATATTTTAGTCTGTCACGGAGCTACCAATTAAATAGGATTAAATGAGACTGGAAAACATGAGGTCATATTTTGATTTTTTGATATAAGAGGTGTGCTTGATTATGGTAATTGATGTTTAACAATATGTAATTTAGACATTACTTTGTGATTCAATGATTAAATGATATATAATATTTATATTTATTTAATACAAAATGCACTAGACTATTCCTACAAGTTTCTTCTCTCTCTAAAGCCTTCAATGCAGCTATTGGTATAAACTGCACTTTTATTCTAATTAGAGCGTGTACTAGTTGATTTAAATACAGCATATGGAGAATGAGGCCTTTATCTAGGATTCAAGATTGGCTCCCACAAAGAATAAAATGAGCTAACCAGCTTCACAATGATAGAAGACTTTTGAATAAAGGAAGCAGCATGTACAGCTGTAGCTAATTACAAAGTTGGGCTTCACTTTTGTTAACAGCAGATTAATGTTTGCATACCAAGCATTTGTTGTAAATAAATAGCTTTAATAAGTGGGAAAAGAAGACAGTAAGCAGCACAATGCGATGGTAATTACAGCTATGTTTGCAAAAGCCACAAATGTAGTATACAATTATCTTAATATGAAAAATGGATATTATCTCATCCTTTAAACTCCTTATTAGAAATAATTCTAAGACTTGAATATTTTCATATTTGAACAGTTGCCTGAAACTGACTTAATTCTCTTTATACACTACTTAAACAGTACGTTTGAATAAAAAAAAAAAAACTATAGCTTCAATCCATACATTTTATCTGTTAAATAAGATATTTGAGCACACACCCGATTGCATAGTTATAGCTCATTTTTGTAAAGATTTACTAAGATAGTATTAAAGACCACACAGAGGCAATATAGTTCATATCAGGTTAGGCTATACACAAACCATCTCCTCCAGGATTCTCTTCTCTCATATAAACATCAGAATGCATCTTGTTCTGGAATAACAGCAGTATAGAGCAAATGCATTCCATTACAACAGTGTCAGGAAAACAAAAAGCACAATCACAGTGAAGTCACATAAAGGGATTCCATAATCCTCCAAATTGCTCTTTTTCAGGAGAGTTGAATGAGAATTAGTATGAAAGATAATTATACTTTAAATACCATGTAATAGTTATCATTGCTTATCTTAATTCAATACCTTGATAAAAAAAATACAGGGATCAGGAATATAGCTCAGCAGTACATCACCTGATGTCAAGCTTGAGGTCATGAATTTGATTCCTGGTATCAAAAATAATAAATAAGTAAAAATAAAAACAAAATCCAAAGTTATTGATAAAAAATTCTGTAAGTATTCACAAAAATCCTGCAAAGAACTGTAGAGAAACTTTATTTGTAATTGCCCAAACTTGGAAACAACTGGGATGTTTCTCAATGTGAGTGGAAAAGAAATTGTGGCCCAGTTTTCCAAAGGAGTATTACTGGACACAAAGAAATAAGTGAGGTTTTAACTGTGAAAAGACATTCAGAGACATTATATGAATATTGATAAGTAGAGAATCTAATCTGAGAGTGTACACCCTGGTTACCACCGTCTGCCATTTTGAAAATGGAAAACCATACAGTCAAAAAGGATCAGTAGCTATCTGAGGTTCATAGAGAATTTGGGATAAGTGAGCAAAAAATACTATTACAAGTCCTAATAAATGTGTCAGAACCAAATGGAACATGCAACAGGAAATAATAAATTACACTTTTAACTATGAACTTTACTTAAAGTAGATTATTGATTGCAATTCATTAATTGCAACAAGTGCACAACACTAATACAATGCAAGGAATCAGTAGAAGAAGAACCTCTGGTAGGAACTTTCTGTATGTCCATTTAATATTCTTATAAATTTAAAATTTTAATGCTTTAATGATAAAAAGTTTATTGATTAAAAAAGCTAAGTTTAATATTAAAGCGAAAAAGATTTTTATAAAGTCAGTAGCAAAAAATCTAAAGTTACCTTACTATGGATTGAAAAAGCAGTTTAAAATCATTTCTGGTGTGGAATCTTCAAAGTTGGTCTTACATTCATGATAAAATGCTCTTTATTAATTTACAAAAATGCAATGTTTAAAATTACTGAAAATAAATATTGCTGTCAATCTATGGCCAATAGTGTTTTTTTGTTTGTTTTTATAACAGAAAAAAAAAAAGTGTAGTGGAACTGCAATGAGAAAATCCCATGTGTTTATTATTAATCTTGGACATAAGGAGTCACCACAGAAGAAAATGCATATTTTTTAAATTAGACAACACATTTGATAGTATGGGCTTTTAAACCTTAATAATTAGATAAAAATTAGGCAATAAAAATAAGATAAGATTCCTACTCGGGGAAATAAAGTACTAGAATTCTGAACAGAAGGTTTGCCTTAATTTTTATTGAGAGATATGATAAAGAAGAGTCCCAGTTCAAAAATAGCTTTCAGAGCACAAAGGGTCACAGTGCTGTTACAAATTAGCACACAGACAAGTTGCTGTAGAATTAATTAGTAAATTAAATAAGTGCAGGTCTATGTAACAGTTTTATTAAAGTTTTAAAGAAAATCAGTTGCTATTATAAAAGGAATATTTAACATACCAAAATGCACATTGTGCTACAGAATACCATTTTGTAGGTCTCCCCGATGAAATACAGGATTCCTAGATATCATGTAATGTTTGGTAATATGCTTAAATTATTTGTCATTAATTTAAATTTAAGTTTAACTAGAGTTGCGTTCATTAGTTGAATTAGATAACTCGATAGTTTGTTGATCTTATATAGCTATACTCTTTACACAAAGTATCACTTAGCAATTTAGTCTCATAACTTACATTGTATTTCTAGGTCCATAGACTTCAATTACTCAATTTATAGCAATCTTAGAGAAGAATTGTTTCAGTTCCTTAAAAGTTCAGATTGATGACATTTGTGCTAATTTATTTGCTGGGGCATTCACATATGTGTAGCCCAGAAACTTAGTCACAGATCTGTTATGATCAGGTTATGGTTCCAAAAAAGCAAGTCACCCTACTTTTCTTATTTTCAAAAGAGTACAGACTTCTGTTTTGTAATTCAATTAATCTCGGGTTAAATTTCCATTGTTTTGAAGATCCTAGGTTTATGTGGGAGTATCATTAATACTTTCTTATTTTAACCTGCCCTAATATTCTATCTCCTGTCTACATTATGATATTAAAGCATAGCTTTTAGACCCAGGCATGATGGTGCATGCAATCTGGAAGGCTGAGGCCCGGAAGACTGCACGTTTTTGTCCATCTTGAGCAAGCTAGTGACTGACCTTTTCAAATGCAGTGTTGAAGATGAGTTTAAAGTGTATACACCTGTCTTGTTTCTGATGTCTGGAGAATCAAGTTTCACCGTGGAGTAGGACACTGCTGTGATTTTTTCACATATAGTATACATTGTGTTAAAGAGTGTTCTTTCCTATTATAGATAATTTTTGAAGTAGTTTTAATCTGAAAGTATATTGAACATACCCAAAAGTTTTTATACATTTATTTACATAACCATGTGATTTTATCCTTTGTTCGTAAATGTAGTATATTACGTTAATGATTTATATATGTTGAACCATCCATGTACTCCAGAGATAAATGGTATATGATTTTTAATTGCTATTGAATTTATTTTACTAATATTTCATTGAATATTTCTGCATCTTTTTATGAAGAATATTGTACTACTTTTTTTTTTTTCTTTCAACACTCTTCGCTGGCAGGTCTTTGGAAGCATTTTTTGATTTTAAATTTTTGGAAAATTTTGAGAAACTTAAACATTAAATTTTGAAATGCCTTCAGAATTCTCCCATAAACTGTGTCATGGATTTTTGTTTTCAACTTATTCTCCAATTTCCTTACTAGATTTTCTATTTCTTCATATTTCAGCTTTGAAAGGTTACTTGTTTTTAAAAGTTTATTCTTTCCTTCTGAGAATCCAATTTGTTCAGACTCAGCACTTATCCCTCAGATTTCTCTGTACCTCCTTTGTAATATCATCAAGAGGAGTAAAACACATGAAAACACACGGAGTCAAAGTAAAAGACGTGTACCTTGAAAATGATAAAACAGATGTGAGGTAATTGAAGATGTAAGCAAATGCCTGAATATATAGATCAGAAGAAATAATATTGACACAATGTCCATACAGTCCAAAGTAATCAACAAATTTAATACAATTCCTATGAAAACTTCCATGTCACTTTTAACTTAAATAGGAAAAAAAAATCCTAAAATACATGCAGAATCACAATGACTCAGAAGAGTCAAAACAACTCTTGAGGAGAATATATAAAGTGAAAATCATCACACTTTCTGATTTCAGACACATTAGAAAGCTATTGTAATCAAAAGAGCATAGCTCTCAGATCAAAGTAGACACATAGTCCAATGAACAATTAGATCACAGAGCCCTGAAAATGAGTCCACACCCATACAGTGAATTAATCTTTGATAACTATGACAATAATATAAAAAGAGTAAAGGATAGCCCATTTAATAAATGTGACTGGAAATTCAGTATACATAAAAGTAAATTACTAGACCCTTATCTTATATTGTTTAGAAAAACTAACTCAAAATTATTTAAGAGTTTAAGTGTGATATCTGAAGTCTTAAGTTCCCAGAAGGAAAAATAACTTCTTTCACATTATTCTCAATAGCACCCAAGTGACAGATAACAAAAGCTAAAATAAATATATAGGAGTACATAAACTAAATAAACATGCAATTTATTTAACTAAAACATTTGTTCATAGCAAAGAAATGATATGAAAGGGAGCCTAAAGAAATGCTAACCATGCATCTGAAAAATGATTAAAACATAGGATGGAAAGAAGGGAGAACAGAAGGAAGGAAAATAAACTGACTAAAAATGAACAAAGAACATTAGAAGATTATTTTTCCGAAGAACAAATATAAATGAGCAAGGAGTATATTAAGGTATAGTTAACATTTTCATCAGAAACGTGTCTATCAAAATCAAAATGATGTATTACCTCACACCTTTTGGGATGGTGATTACCAGAAAAAATGAGATAATAAATATTGTTAACATTTTAGAGAAAAAAGAACATTTGCAAACCATTTCAGAATCAAACCACCACATTGCATATATTGAACATATACAAATTTGATTTGTCAATTATCTGTCAGTAAGTCTGGGAAAACAGAAATCAAAGGTTGAAAAGAAGGACAAGTTTGGAGATAATAGCTGCATTAAAACTGGCTTGCTGATCTTTTCCTCCTCTGGGAAGACTTTTCCACAGCTTTCTAAATGCAAACCATGTGTCTGTTGACCACAGACCCTCACCGAGGTTGCCCTTACTTACTGACCATGATGCTGAAGGATGGAGAAAAATGACCACTCTTATACTGGACTTGTGTTAGTTAATTCATCTCCTAAAAAACTTAAAAATTGAGTAATTGCAAATTGTCAACTAATTGGGACAATCATCTCGTTTATTTGAGATAGTAAATGGATAGAATATGTTGGAAAGTCACTCTAGTGGTGCTTCTTACTCACTAAGAAAATCCCATCCTCTACAATTAAACAGCAAAATGAAGCAATGATTTTGAAATCTTTTGGATCAGCAAGACTGAGGAAAATTTTAGGCTGCAAGGTTTTGTTCTGCCTCAGGTTTAACGAATAGAAATTTTAATGATACATTCAAAAGATCTTCAGTTTTAAATGTTCTTAATAATTTCTGTGTTGCTGGGGATTTAAGTCAGTGGTTGAGTGTCTGCCTGGCAAGCTCAAGGTTGTGAGTTTGATCCCCCCTGGTGGCACACACACAAAAAAGAGGATTTCTGTGTTAAGTAGTAATTATCAATTTTATACATCAACCCTTTTTAATTTGCCTTATGCATATATATTATCTATAAGTAATATAGGGGAATGAAAGTCCCAATCTATAAAATGTCCGGTATGAGTTCATGTTCTCTAACATCAAAGAATGAATTTTAGGAACAATGGAGATTAAGAGCAAATATACATTTATTGAGAGGAAGAAACTTCTGTCTGAGAGACAGAAGGGGTCCTGAGTGGGTTGCCAGAGACTCTGTCTTCTCTAAGGACTTTTATAGAACAAAACCATGAGCTGAGATGGGTGCAAGATGGGGAGAATGTGGGAACTAGCAAGGCAGGTGGGCATGAGGTAGGACACAACCAAGGTCAACAAATAAGATTAACTGTTCAGGTAAATTGGCCATATCAGGGACAAATGAGGAAGTGAGTCATGTAGCAAAAACTGTGCTTAAAGAGCAGCGACTCTTCCTGTGGGGGTTTGGGGTAGTGACTCCTGGCTTCCTCAAGGTGATCCATACCTATTTAGAATATCAGTCTCTGATGTTTATACTTTGGGTGTGGTTGCATTTGTTTTGCCTTTTCTCTTGAAATCTGACCCACAGCAAAGGTGCCTGTCTCCTCCAAGGTGAGAAGGTATCTGGTCTTCTATACTGGCTTCTTTGATGGCCCTGCCCTGTCTGACTGTCTATAATATTTCCAACTAACTCTACCTATATATATATGCTACCTATACATATACATTATGATTACTGTATCATTATATAATTTGCTAAGTGCTTATTAAGAAAATAAAAGTCATTTTCTCCTTTAGTCTTTTACAGTTGGATAGAGGATGCCTATGTGTGAAGAAACAGATACTGATTATTTATGCTGACATTTGAATTTTTGTATAAAAATGAAAGAATTTTTCTATAAAAAGTGAATTTTTTTCATGAAATGAAATTTCAATTTGTTCATTGAATGAAAAATTGAAAAGAGTAACTAATTTGAACCTGGTATTTTATCTGCACTTTTAGCTCCATATATCTAAGCTAAAAAACTACACAGGAACAGCTTAAGTACATGAATATTTCTGGAAATTAAAATAACTTTTTAGAAATGAGATACTTGTTGCAGATATGTAGAAAAAATTCATTGTGAAGAACAAAACCAAACAATATTTAAAATAAAGTGGCATATAAATACAGTATAAATAAATAAGACATATGGTATTTACTAAAAGTATTGTTCTTAGTGGAAATAGTGTTATTATTATTTTTAGACATAGTTTTGCTATGTAGTTTAGGCTGATCTTGACCTCACCACAATCTTCTTGCCTCAGTCTCCTGAGTATCAGGATTACAGGTGCGAGCCATCACATCCAACAGTAACAACAATAACAACAACAATAACAAAATGGGTTTCATAGTTTCTTTTTCCATTGCTGAAATTAAAGACTCAAAGTTAAAATAAGAAATGTTTTTTTCAGCTCAGATTGTTGAGTTTTCAGTCTATAGTTAACTGGCTGTAACACAGGATGGCAAGGCAGAGAGACATCACATAGCAAAGAAATAGTCCATGGTAGACAAGAGACATAAGGGCAGCAAGCAGCAAGAAACAGTAGAGGCACCAGCAGCAGCAGCAGTAGCAGCAAGACTGCCCATCCCTTTGACTCCTTCCAGGATACACCTTCTGATTGGTGCTGCTCATACCCTGGGTGGGGCCTTCTTAATCTCAGTATCACATTGTTACTCCCAGCATCACACACTTAGTAAGCATTCTCACAGTGTAATTCACTCACCGTTTAATTCCCTGCCTATACCCTTAACAGGCTTTGTGGAAACATCTAGCCGTAACAATAGAATTATTTCAGCAGAAAGAAAAGTACTATGCACAAAATACAGCATTCCTAGATTTTCAATTTTCCATACTATGTCAAAAAAGCAATCATAATTAGTCTCATGCTTGAACTGTTAATTATCTGAACTACAAGGAATTTCACTATTTGTTTTAAATTATATTTAAAAAGTAGCAACTTTAAAAGACATGATTATTGATGCAAAATTTATATCACATATTAGATCTTTTAAATCTGTGATATTGTTTGTAACATGAAATAAAAGAAATATTTAAAAATATTGACAATAATCACATTGAAGATTTATATGATGTTCTTTAATATCTCTTCTGATTAAAATGAGTTGAGAAAGCTCAATTAGTTTTCTGAGGACACATCATTTCTGCAACATTTTTCTTTCTTACAATATATTTTACCTGTCTATGGTATGAAAAGGAGGGTTTTATTTACAAATTAATGAAAATTTAAGAAACTTTTCCATTAGATTTTTCCTGGGGCAAGCAAAGTAAAATTTATTATTCTGAGCGCAAAATTTTAGTAACAAATGCATAGCTAAGTAATTAGGAATGAAATTTCAATAAAGGTTCTGTTTAAAATCAGTGAAAAACATATCTGTTTTAAAAAGTTTAAATTTTTGGCATCAAGCTAAATATTGAAAAATAAGTCTCCCTTATTAGCTCAATTTTTTTTTTTTTTTTTTTTGGTCTTTTTCATTTTTATTGGTACCGGGGATTGAACTCACAGCTGACTGCTTGCAAGGCAGGCATTTATGCCACTGAGCTAAATCCCCAGCCACAGTAGGTCAATCTTTAAAAATACTAGTCAACTCTTGAAAATCTATAAAAGAAAGTCATCCACTCCAGGATTTAAAAATTTACTACTGACAACTTTTGTCTCATATTGTCAGTAGGTCCCTAGGATAAATTGAACTGTGCATGTAGGAAAAAAATGATATATTATCATCTCTAAAAATGTACATTGTAGTGAGAGGGTGCTGACGTGAGTGAAAAGGGAGCAGAGAAAAGCCAAGAACAGACCATAAAAAATTCAGTATAGGATGTATTTAATATACAACTTTCACTGAAATAAAGATGTGGCTTTTCTAAAACTAACGAACTCATCAGTTAAATATAATTTAAAATACTTTTTTGCCTTATTTCAAGGAGTCTGAGACTGCAGAATTGCATTTGGGAAATTATGACTGTTTTTGAATGCTGCTTGAAATATAAGAACATATGTATTACAGAGTCATTACATCAAGACTGGCTTTGATGAACTGTGTATATCATTTTTAAATCCAGGTCCATTTTATGATTCAGGAGGGTAGCACTTAATTAAATACAGGAAACTACTCAAAAACATCTGGATCAAAGTCTTGCATGTACTGAGCACTAAAGTAGGTTATTTTTATTATATAACAAAGATGAATAAAAATAGGCATACTAATGTACTGTCAAGTATCGATGATAAGGAGATTATTATAAACTCCATTGTGGAGACTCAGCAAGCCTTAAACTATAACATATGATAAACCAATGTGGGAGCCATAGTTGTAAACAGTACCATCAAAAATATTCGCATAGTTAACAAAATAAAAGAAAACTTGTATCTTGATTTTACCACCTACTCCTTTAAAGAGGAGTTAAACATAGTTGGAGAGATTGTATTCAAATAATTCAATTCTGTTATATCTGCTCATAATTCATAGAAATGAGCTTTTGATTATAAGGACAAATGGATACATTCATTAGAAAGTCCATAAAAATACACATGGCCAGTCATTCAACTCTACTCACAGGTCAGGAGTGTGTGAGGATTTCACAAGAAAGGAACATTTTCTGTTTGTGATCAAGAGGAAGTTCAACTTAAACACTAGTCCAATAAATCCTTATGATTGTTTAGTTATCAACATGTTTCTCTGAGGTTTAGTTTTCAGAGAGAAAAGATAAAACTACTACCCTATGATCCATTTTGACCCTATTTCTGGGGTAAGCTTTGGGTAGAAAGGTGTATTTCCAGGAAAGGGGAAAGAAAAGCAAGTAGCCAGATTTATTCTCCTTAATATGAGAACTGAATGTTTGAGTGAATAGATAAATACCATTTAGGAGGAGAGAAAGCCTCATCCATGTAATGCTAAGCAGAATGCCCTAAGTTTAAGATTGCTTGTGGTAAACCACTACTCTATGGCTTTGTAAACTATGGTCCTCATTACAACTATAGAGCTAAGAAATAACCATGTTATATGATATAATGTCATCAGCTTTTAATTCTCCTAGAAAAATTCATTAGTAGTCTGGGTGAGAGAATAAATGTAAGATGCAGCTAGAAAGAATATGGGAGCCACACAGAAAGCTCAGACTTCTTTCTGTTTCTAGAAATCTTGAGTGTCTAGATCCTTTAAGTTATTCGTAATTTCAGCTAAATCCTGGCATGTTTCATGCAGGTGTCTGTTCTTTTGTGTTAATTCAGCTTTCAAAGATAAGATTATGAGAAACAAGTTTCAGAGCACAGTAGGTATTAATTTTACTAATGAAATATGTATTCTGCTAATATCAAATGTAGTTTAGTTTGGAACCAATTAACAGCATCACATTTATAGCCAATAATATAGGATAGATAGATATTTCTAAACCAGTGGTAGAATATAAAAACACTCCTGAAAAAATACTTTTACTGGTTAAAATGTCATAAATTTGTAGCATGCATTGTTCTTTGTATTTAGCATTTCTAATTCTTTTCTTCCAGCTTGAAACCATATTTTATTTTTAATGTGGCTGGCTACAAATATCAAATAACTGTATTTTTAAGCAGAAAATGATTTTTCCTTTATTTTATTATAGTATCATTAGCACAAACATCATTATCTTAGAAATGATACTGAATCTTTATAAAGACTGCATTTTGTATTTAAGGAACTTTAAAATCTAGAAGCTCAGGACAGTTTCAGAAGAGCAATTCTATGTTTTTGCATTTATGGTAGTATCTGCAGTGTCAGAATATAGTTAGATCATATATACTAAGGAGTCCAGGAACAAAGGTGTCTTCCTGGGTTAAGCACAGCACACCCTGAAGATGTTGAGAAGATAGCACACACAAAAAGCACAGGTAAGCTCACCTCCGAGTATGGAGGATGTTGCTAAGGATTGTGAAAGCATGCTCCCTTAGCTCACAGCTTCTCCACACTTACGTAAAAGATGATTTTTTTCCCCTTTACAGCAAAGTGTTGGAAGCAGACTAAACATGATTTCAAAAGTGTACTAATTTAGAAATGTATATTATGAAATTTATTATTTTCTTCTCTCTTACAGGGAAAGGAGGGAGAGAGAAGATGTGGACATACAGTTTGCAGTATCTAAGAAAGGGGTGAAAAGAAGGAATCTTCATAGTGTCAACAACTGCATAGCGAATAACTATGGCTTTCGTCTCCTTTATAATTTATACTCCATAAAGCAGGTATTTTCCATATGTGTAGCAATTAATTCAAATCATATGCTCTTCAGAATACAAAGATGAGTGTTCAGGATACACTGTACCTATAGTATGCTTTTCCTGTGATAGCTTGGACCCCAGAATAAAATCCAAGGAAGCAAGAAATTAAGTGTGTGAGGATTTCACAAAAGCTTTATTTTTAGGCCAGGCCTGGTGCAGCCTCCGGGAGTCAATTTGGAAGACTACGTGCCTTACAGCTAAAGGGTTAGGTTTTTAAAGCCTAAAAACCACAGGAATGTTGCAAACTTTGACACAGTTTAATAGCACCTGGGCTTCTTGGTATTTCCTTTAACTTCCTTGTAGTTAAACATTTCTTAAGGAACAGCACATTTTACTACAGATAGAGGGAAGGGGGATTACAAGAAACTGAATTAAGGCTTTTACAGGAAATGGAGACTTAACCAAAAAAAATGGGGAGGGGTGGGGATTTACAAGGAGCTGAAACGTAAGTCTTTACTGGAAATGGAATTTTAATCTCCATTGAAATGACACATACAGAACAGAACTAGGCTACAACATTCCTAAATTAAAAATCCAGTGCCAAAGGGAATCTCTGCTTCCAATGCCTTGATATTACAAGGTTTTTCCAGACTGGACTATGATATTTAAATAGGCAATTTCAAGGCAAAGAAAATAAACTACAGCTTTTATGGGTATTACCTGACATGTACTACATACTAAATTAAACCCAGCATTAAATACGTTTGCACAATTATACTGGAACAGTCATAACAATGATGACCTTTAGCTCCAGAAGATGGAAGGGGAAAATACAAGTAGAAAGCAAACAGAATGTTCTGGTGAAGAAAGACATTTTGAAAAGCTATACAAAAAGAAATATACCCCTGTCCTTCCTCTAGTGGAAATACTATGAAATATTTATTTGATATTTTGTATAATAACAGAGCTAAATAACCTACCTTCACTGTGGTTTGGAAAAAAGATCACCCCTTCAGCACAGTGAAAGACTTAAATGAAAATTGTACAAGGTTACACATTATTTTTATAGCCCAAAATGATCCCCCAGCCCCCAACCTCAAGTCCAAAAATGGGGCAATATATGTTTTCTAAAAACGTAGCGCTGATTTGTTTTATCCTGGGCCCAGCGACAGTGTGGTTGGAGTTTGCAAAAACTTTCCAGACTTTTTGTAGAAAGCACAGTTTACAAAGTAAGGGGTTATGGGCGTTGATCAGGAAATCTGCTAAGGAATGAGGAAGACCTTTGTTTCCCTTTGCAGAAGACAGAGAACTCTAGCAAGAATTAACAATCCTTTGTCAACTTATTTTAGCACTCAATTTTAGATAACATCTGTTGTTTGTAGAGGGCAGCAATGGTTAACATATCAATTAGGTCAGGTTCTCAGGGACTTACAGTTCTTTACAGAGGGGAGCATTGATTAACATATTAATTAGGTCACCCAGAAAAAAATGAGGCATACAGAACAGTATGGCAGTGTTACAGGTACTTTGGTCATATAATTTAGGCATAACACAACATAATGAAGATCTTTTTGCTAGTGTATACAGCAATTATATAAACATTGTGTAAGACTGTGCTGCACTACTGTTAGCGCTTCCTCAAAGTCTCCAATTTCTTGTTCTCCTGAGAATTCTCTATCCCCTACAGCATTCTCATTGCCCACCCACCATATTAGGTCTCAGTCGCTATGTCCTTCCAGCAGGCCGCATGATTGTTCCAGCTTGTGCCGGGAACAGTCGCCATGTTGCAACCCTCTGCCAAGTGGCATGGTGCTGCCATGTTCAGGAGGGTCACATGGTGACAGGGCGCCGCCATGTTTTGGGCCACGTGACAGGGCGCCGCCATGTTCCCAGGACCCTCACTGTTAATGGGTGCCCCCTTGTGACTCCTCTTGTGAACTGCAACAGCCACCCTGTTGCAGTGCACATGATGCTTCATTGTGCTGCTGAGAGCAATCCTCTCGCTGCAAGGCACACAGTGAGATGCCATCTGCCTGTTTCCCAGGGTGACCGGCAGCAGCTCTGTAGCCACTCTACAGATGATTGCTCACACGCATCTACCAGACGGATGGCTGCCCAATGGCCCTCTGCTCCAAAATCTTCTCCTCAGGCTCTGCTACCACTTCAGGATCAAGCTGGCCCCGAGGGACTTGCTAACATCTATGTGCCTTTTTCCCTTTCTGATCTATCTCAGATTACCCATAAATTAGGTAGCTTCTCTGTTGACCCACAGAATTATATCAGGCAATTTATTACTAATTGTTATGATTTACATTTTAAGGATGTTTATGTGATTCTAAATACCACTCTCAGCTCACAAGAATGGAATCAGCTGTGGCAAGCAGCTTGAGAAGAAGCCCATCACAGACATAAGGTGAACACCACTGATAATAACCCTGGGCCTATAGCTGTGCCAGAGCAGGACAAGCATACTAACTATAACAAACTTTTAAAACAGATCTAGGCGGCTAATAAAAGCCCAGCTGAAATTGGATTTCTAATCCTCACGCCATGTGAGCAGTTCCAGCTTCCCGTGCTGCGTCAGGCCACCTCCCAGCCCCTCCCTCCCCCATGCGCCATCATTGCTGCCACCTTACATGTTTCCAGGGGCAGTCCCAACCCACCCCTGCAAGCTATGTCCTGTCCTGGCGCTTGCCCCAATCCCACGCTGGGCATGCTCTGCCAGTGTGCCACAAAACAGCAGCTCAGCGGCTCTGCTCAGGCATGCTTTTTTTACAATTCGGCTCTGCTCAAAAGATGCTTTTTTATTACAATTCTCAAACCATTTAATCAAGGTTATTGGCCACCTGATAATTTTACCAGCCTTGTTTATCAATCAAAGCCTTTACCAATCTCCTGTTTAACAACTAAGGTTATAAATTCCTTTTTGCTGGAAACCACTAGCTCTATTTCAAGACAAGGGTTGTCTTCAAAGTTTTATTTTATTTGTCTTGGTTCATACTACAGCAAATAACAACTTTAAAAAGTAAATGTGTTTAAAATTTGACAGTATTAGATCAGTTTTCATAGGTTTATTCATAAGATTGCTAAATCTTTACTGCAAAATGTTTCCATTAAAGCCTTTTTAGACAGATTAAAGCCTTTTTGGTTAATTCTATGTGTAACCCTATAAAAAGGTGATATGCCATCCAGATAAAGCCTGCTCTCTGATCTAAAATGCCAATATTAAACTCCTGCGTACTTACTTAATTCTATTGTAGTCCAAATCCCAAACAAAAAGGCAAAACTTGATCTTCAAACCTTAGAGAGATATTATTATGGTTTTTCATATTTTTAACACTTTTGACACTTGGAGTTCTGAGACAAGTAAACCTACACAAGGTGGAGCTGCCTGGCACCCCACAGACCATGCTCAAATGCAGCAGAAGACATTAGACAAGAAAATGCCTTATCTTGGCATTCTTTGAGACCTTACTCCAGGGCTGCTGGACTGTCCTAGCCACCAGAGTGTGGGTAAGTCATCCTAACTTCTAGCCCTCACAGGAAATGTCGACACTGCCAGATTCATCACTGAAAAAAATTGCTGCTGAAGACTGAGGGGGTTCAGGGCAACAACAGCCCTCTTTAAGGTGTCTGTCTCAGAGTCCAAGTCGCAATAAAGTCTCAGGTAAGACAATTCTCTATATTTGTGGACATAGAGGCCATATATACAGAGTTCTTCCTGGGTTTTCAAGCTTCTATATTAAGTCCTCAATCTCTATGATGGGGTATTGATGGTCAACCTATGGCATTTATAAACAGGGCCTATTTCGTGCAGGTCCCAGTCCTAAATCTTAAAATGTTTTCACTCACTGGTGTTTATGAAGGCTAACTTTAGACACCACTGAGGCCTTGGCAGCTTCCACCTGTTGTCACTGGTGGACCTCTCCTCAGTGATATAAGACCACCCCCTTCCTTTCTTATTTATCAATTTGTCAGACAACCCTGGTCAAGACTGATACATACATTTTGTCTTCTCACTTTGTTTATACTGTTTCAGGAGACATAAAAGCCTTTCCCACAGCCAGGTAAACTGCTGATACAACCAGGTTACAGCAACCCATGCCTAAATCAAAGTTGCTAGACTGCCATCCTGGTTTCACATCACTCAGGCTAAGAGGTGCCCTCCCAGCCCTAAATCTGATCATTCTGAGTGGTCATCTCATCTTCTGTCACCTACCTGTCTCCGTCTCACAAAGGCCTTGCAGCCACAGTTAACAGGCTAAGTCATGTTTTTTTTTAATCTACTTTGGTTCCTAATTTCTTACATTCTCTTAATGATCATTTTTACAGCAGGACTCTTGACAGTCTTTCCTAAAGACTCCCACATCATGCGTAAGATAATCTTCCTAATGTTCTATATGATAACAGTTGCAGTTCTTTCTATCTTCAGGTGTCTGGTTAAACGTGACATCCCTGAAAGCCTAAGCCCTTACCTTCCCTATACTGGTACAGCCACTGCCTTCCTGCTCCCCCTATTTTTTCCAGTTCAACTCCTGGACCAGAGACAAGTTTTATACACCTACCGTCGTAACTTTTATGCTTTCACTTGAGGGAGTAATCACCTCTCATAACATCATTTCTCCTAATCTCACACTTAATTTTCAGAATTCTGCCTTACCGTGGAACATGTCTAAATCAAGGGCACCTTTCCCTCTACCTCATCTGGGTCCTTAAATAAGACAGTGCCATGTCTCCTCTTAACATTTTGTCTTTTTGTTTTTCCAGTCTAACATACGTGCAGTAAAGTTGTCCTGGCCAAAGCACCTGGCATCAGCATCTACCTGGGCATCAACCTTCATCCCGTCAACTCCCCTAGGTTCCAGTACAGTGCCCTCTGCCAGCAGGAAATAATTAAAGAGAGAAATCTTCACCCCTTTTCATAATAATAATCATAAGATGGGATATGAAAGGGTTTTGGCCCAGACAGGACACTGTAACCAGAAAAGCCTCAACGGGAAGCAGGAGGCCCATATCTCCCCCACCCCTAGGAATTTACCTTTGACTCCATCTTCCCGCCCCTGGGAATTTATCTATGGCATGAAACCTAGGACCAATGGGCTACCTGTGCATCCCTAATGCCCGCCTTAGGTTCCACCCCAAACCGAGACTATTTACATACCCCCATACCATGTGTCTGCCAGAGAGATCACCAGTTGCCAGTGGTGGGCGGTGCCGATCATCTCTCTCCATGTTCTCAGAATAAAGGCCGCTTTTTATTTTATACTTCTCATCTTTTGGAAATATTTTTCATCTTTTGGAAATAATCCTAGCAACTACCAGTACTTTCAGCCTCTAGCAAGATCAGATTCAAATACTAGTGGTCCCAATAGTTATACTAAAATAAATATTCTTAAAATAAAGAAATAATGATACATCTTTAAAAAGCCAAATCAAAATGCCTTAGTAACCATATATCCAACTCACACTTTGTCTTCCTAAATGATATTTGCTTCCCACAAAAACAAAAACTTTATTTTACTCACATTAGGAGCCATAAATCTTCCTACTTAAGTATATTCCTTGCCTGGTAATGCAAAGAAAAAAACCTAAAATGATTCATAAAGAAAAATGTAGGGGCTAATAAACCCTTTGAGTTTGTTATAAATCTTTTTTAAAGTTTTAATGTGTTTAAGGTTTGTAATTCCCAGTAGAAAAACATTATCTGCGTGAATAGGCTAAGGGCCAAACCATTGTAAAACACTTCAGCTCCATTGTGAACAGAGGACCAGGGGTTGTCTTGATGAGGTCAGAGGTATTGTATTACAGGACATCCATTAAGTGATCTGGGTTGTTTTCTTTTAGAAAAGGCTTTGTTGGGTGAGCATTTGTGTGATCTCCGAATTTGACTGACAATTTACTAATGAGATTTATAACTTTGGGATTACTCTAGTATTTGCACATAATTGAGGATTCTAGGCCACATCCTGAAAGGCCACCATCACTTCTAGGTCTTGCATACCTGCAAGGACCTCTGGATCACTAAGAATCTCACTGAGCCCAGGCATTCCTACCAGGCATGCCTGCTCCAGGTATCCTTCCTGAGAAATTACCCACAAGAAATTCACCTGGAAAAGAGCCATTCTGAGCTCCTGACTGTCATCTGACTTACTCTACCCTCTGGGCCTCCTCATGTTCTTCTCCAGTCTTCTTACCCTTTCTAATCTTTGTTTAATCTTTTGTTCTTCACATTTTCACACATTCTTCCTCCGATGTTCAGCAGTTTTCTGGGCCTTTGGATGAACTTTTTGCAGCATTGCACTTACACCCTCATCATAATCCAGTTTACAAGTAAGGGCAAGATCATGGGCTGCTTCTTTCCAGTGGCTCTCACTGTTTATACCATTGGGCTGAATCAGGATTTATTTCAATGACTGTCACAATCTCCAATGGCATCATTTGGCTTCTGCAGTTTAATGAAGACACTGGTTATCTAGACATACAGAATGGCCAAGCGAAGATTCAGCTTGATGGCATCTGTGAACAAGTCAGTGGATTTCTGTAGTTCCCATCATTTAGAGCATCCGTGGCAGCTTCTTTCTTTTCATTGGTTTGATCTACCATCTCCACAGATATCTCTACATTTTCATCTCACATTTCTTGAGGGGTGTCAGTATCTGGTTCAATTATATCTCTATTGTGGAGTTCTAGAGCCTCTTCTTCACTTGATGACTCATCTGTTCTTATGTTTTCCTCCATCTCTTCACTATCTGTTTTTTCTTTCTTGATATCTTCTTCAGATTTACCATTATGAGTAGTACATGGTACTTTAGTCCCCATGCTCTCCACCCACTCCCTCAGGAAGTGCATCTCCTAGATATGCAGGATGCTCTGATCTTGCTTATTTACATATTTTCATGAAGACCTGAACCCTGTTTACTTCATGGGGATCCATGGGCAGCACACTGTGGGCAACTGCTGTGGAGGCTGCGGCCCTATCCCAGGCCTGGACACTGGCTCAGCAATTTCAATTATTGATATTTGGTACTATGATTTTGTTTTCTTCCTTTAAACTTTTATTTGGAAATACTTTTGAATCATGATAAAACATTGTAGGAATAATACTAAAACTATTGCTGTCTGCTTGTGATGCATAGCAGCCAACTAACATTTTTCTCCACATGCCCTATGGTTTTTCTTCTTTTTCACTCAAAACATAATTGTATACCTCAAGGCACTTTACTCCTAAATACAGAACTTCAGTACACTTGTCAACTTCTGTATATCATCTTCAGTATATCTAAGGTTGGAATATAGACAGTAGAGTCCAATATTGTAACAACATTGGCAGTGACCAGTAATGTTCTTTATAGCACTTATTCTGTCTAACACAGGACCTGGTCTAAGATAACCTATTACACTTTGCTATAGTTTTACCATGTTTTGTGTTTCTATAACAGAAAACCACAATACTGGGTCATTTACAAAGAACAGACTTCATTACCTCATCATTCTGGAGGCTGATACACCTGAGATCAAGTGCCCAACACCTGGTGATGGCCTTCTTGCTGCATCATAACAAGACAGGAAACCATCACATAAGCAGAAAGTGATTGAACACCCAGGCCCACACCATTCTATAATGTATGAGCTCATTCCTGAGAGAGATGCTTCATGATCTAAACACCTCCCATTAAACTCCACCTCCTAATACTGGGGAGTTGAGCACTTTTCTAACAAGGCTAATTGAGGGACATGTACAAAGCATAGCCTTTCACCTTCTAGCTATCAAATTGAGAAGAAAATTTGAACTTTTGAATTGGTGATGAATAAGACTCTGAAGGATATTAGGATAGAATAAATGCATTTTGTACAATAGTACTTTCACAGTACATATCACAGAATTCAGTGTCTCTTATAAGGAGTTTGGTTATCTTTTCCTCCATTAGATAAACATGAAGGTACTTCTGTGGTTTCTTTTCAAAATCTTGTTGATTTATTGCTTTGGAAAATATTTTAAATCTACAATGATTAAGAGAGTTATTCTTTGAGTAAGACATCCTGAAACTCACATTTTGGCTGTGTCAGGTGAGGCAAGTGTGCTGGGCCTTCAAAAGGACTGCATTTATTAAGTTTGCCAATATAAGCCAATGAACACACCAGAAGTTTGCAGGCAAAGAGACTTTTAAAAAAATGGCAATACAACTTTCAAGGATGATCTGTGATTTTCTAGGAGACTCTAATTTTGGCTTTCAAAAGTATATTTTTTATTTTAAAGATATTAAAACAAAACAATATATGATTTCAAAATAAGATGATAGGAAATTAACAATGGTCATTATATTGTATATTGTTATCCTCAAAATAGCTGCACAGATTACAAGATACAGGCATGCAAAATGGATAACAAATAAAAGAACTCAGTTTATCTTCATGAACTAATAGCATTAGTGCAATTACCAGATGTAATCACAAAACAGGCCAACTACGGTAGTATTTTTCCCTTCTTTTTCTATTTTTCCCCATCCTAGTTGTTTCCTTTTGAGCAGTTTCTTTCCTTTTCACAACATTTATTGAACTTTTTGGATCTTATTTACTCTTCAGTATCTTATAAGAGGTAGACAATACAATGTTTACACATTTGAGTCTGACTTATTTCAGATACGAATATGGTTTCTAGTTGTGTCCATTCACCTATAAAAGCCTCAAATTTATTTTCTTTTAGCTGACTAGTACTCTATTGTATAAAAGTACCATGTGATTTTTATATATTCCTCAGGTGATGGACATTTGGTTTTTTTCTAACATTTAGCTATTACAAGTTGTGCTGCACGGGGCTGGGGATTTAGCTCAACAACATAAGCACCTGACTTTCAAACAGGCAGTCGTGAGTTTGATCCCCGGTACTGATAAAAAAGAAAAAGAAAAAAAAAGTTGTGCTGCTATAAACATAGATGCACACATATCATTGTAGTATGATGTTTTTAAATTCTTCTGGGAAAATACTCAGAAAAGGGTTGAATAGGATGTCTAATCCTAG
Source organism: Cavia porcellus (assembly GCF_034190915.1). NCBI lineage: Eukaryota > Metazoa > Chordata > Mammalia > Rodentia > Caviidae > Cavia > Cavia porcellus. Next base: position 25,040,936 of record NW_026947484.1, on the reverse strand, counting down.
TTTTTTGAGGAATGTCCACACTGATTTCCACAGTGGTTGCAACAGTCTTCATGCTCACGAACAGTGGAGAAGGATTCTTTTTTCCCCACACCCCTGCCAGAATTTATTATTGGTTAATTTCTTGATTATAGACATTCTTTCTGGAGTGAGGCAGAGTCTCAGTGTTGTTTTAATTTGCATTTCTCAAGTTGACAATGAAGTTGAAACTTTTTTCATATATTTAATTGGCATTTATATTTCTTCATCTGAAAAATGTGTATTCATCTCCGATTCCTATTTTTGGATTGGACCTTTGAATTTTGGGTGTTTAATTTTTTTAAAAATTCTTTGCATGTTCTAAATGGTCCTTAAGGTCATAAGAGGCCCTTAAAGGTGTACTTTTAAAGAATGAGAGATGAAGTAAAATAATTGTGATAGTGGAATTGTAACATTCAATAATTCAAATATTAAATCTTTATTTTATTTTAAAATTTAATTTATTTTCTATTCTCAAATGAAAATATTTATAAGCACACATCAAAAGAGACAGCTATGAAAGGGCTAGGGCACATTATAGAAGACCTCAAGACTACTCAAATCAGGCCTGTGTTAAATACTCCTTAAGAGCTGGATGTGGTGGTACAAACCTGTAATTCCAGCACTTAGGAGGCTGAGGCAGGAAGATTGCTGTGAGTTTGAAACGAACTTGGGGGTGAAATGAGTCCAAGTTTAGCCTGAACTACATAGTAAAATCCTGTCTCAAAAAATAACAAAACAAAACAAAACTCTTGAAGAGTCCTCTGAATGTGAATTTCCTCAGTTATTTGGAGCAATCCTCCTGAAATCGGTAGTAAGTTACAGAATGATAAATACAGATATACTAAATTGCTTACAGCTTGCTAAATATGTACAATAAGTATTTTCCTCACGAATGTTCTTCCTTAGAAAATACTGACATTGAAGTAGTGATCTTCAAGAGAGAGGGCAGAAAAAACAACAACTCAAAATTAAATATTCTGCCACATACTTTTATTTTAATATTTTTAGCTATTCATGAATATATTATCAAAATCACATTTGTCATGAATTCAATTTGGCTGTAGTGCTTGAATTGTATTGCTTAATCTTCCTAAGATGAATATCTCTCTTCTGAGAATATAGGTTGAATATGGGGCAGACTGTAGATATTGATTAAAATACTTCCTCAATTGGCCTGTTTTGTGATCACATCTGGTTAAATTAATTGAAATAATGTATCAGATTCCTTAGCACCTTGTAAGTACTCAAATATTTATTATTATCATGGGAAACAGCTCAATTATAATCAACACACTTAGTACACAAGGGAAATACTGTCTTAATTCAAAAAGACCTTGGCAAGGTAACAGGGGACAATCCCCTTGATTTCAGGGAGAGTATTTAATTCCACACAGTTATCTTTATTTTATTTTCCCTTTTTGCTCAGTGCAAATAATTCATTATTTTTCCCAGTAATCAATGTTCTACAGAATGAAACTATATTAATGTAAATATAATACATGGCAAGATCAATGCTCTATATAGAGAAACTATTTTTGTTTTCTGCCCTGGGCAAACAGATCTTTAACTGAACCACACATGAAGAGATTTGTTAAGTAGAGAAATTATTTCAGCAACTAAATTATCCTTTATTTAAGCATAGCTATATTAGATATGTTTATGCTGCACCTATTATTTAGACTTTGGGAATATAACAATCAGAAAATCATCAGTGCAGTATGTTAGGGATGAAAGAAATATTCATGCTGTTTTATCACATGCCTGTAGTATTATAGAGTAGGCATGCATATATTAAAATTTACCTATAAATCTGTCAATATGGCTTCACTTCTTATATATCCTCATGAGTACTTAGTAATCACATCTTTCAGGGTATTAGGGGATGCTGGTGCAGGATTCTAGGTTCTCTTCACTACCTGTTTTTTTTTTTTATTATAAGTAGTCCATTCCCAACATACATGTAGTATATCTGTATTGGATCCATTGTTCTAGTTGCAAAGAATTAGCTTTTGCATGTCAAACATAAAAGATAACATCAAGGACTATCAGTAACTCTAAACTTCAGTTCTGTCTCTGCTACTTGTATTCTCTTAGAAGTGGAACTTTAAACAAAATGAAGTTTCATTATGTTACAGTGACCTTTATTATGGTTTTAAAGTAATGTTCATTTGAAAACAATTATTTGTTCTTACAGTCTCAGATAAATGTCAATTTATCCTTGATGTATTACTTAATGGGAGCAAGTCGTGATTTATGCAGCACTAAAGAAGCTCCTGTGATGCAGGAATTTCAGTTGTAAACCTGGGAAAATTTGGAGCAAACTGGCTTGAATTGATTACTTTAGTTATTTTTGTGAAACATCATTAAATTTCTTGTTGGATATGATAGACATTTTATAAAAATCACTTTTCTTTTATTAGCTCAAAAATTTCAAGTCATCTTGTGCAATAAGTATTAATATTATAATTTGAAAATAAAAAATAAAGGCAAAAAAGAGATAAAAATAAAAGCTTAGGAGTTTAAATATCTGTCTGGGGTCTATATATCTGTCTGTCTATATCTACCTACTTATTATTTATTGTGATGTTACGCACTGGATATGTATCATATATGTATATACATACAAATATAAAACATCTATATAATCAGTCTTTTATTATGCAGTGAAATACTTTTACATCATCCAAATTTTCTAGATTGTTCATTTTTAATGGATTACTAGCAATGGACAAACTCCTGGTGGCCATGTATTTCACCTCATAAGGAGAATTTAACTGTAAATTAGCAATCCATTGCATCCTTTTCTTTCCAGGAAATAACTGGCCACAAAAAAACACCCCTCACTGTTCTTAACAATGAGGAACTATTATTTTTAAAATTTATTTTTTCTTTAAAAAATTTTGATTTACAAGTGGCTTGTCTGTCAATTAAAAATAGATTTGAATACCAATTAGACCTCTATTCCAAATACTCCACTATAGTTTACCAATGGCCCAATCTCTAACTCCTGACTCTATAAAACTTACATTTCTATCTAAGACATTGAAACACCTAATGAGATGAACATAATATGAAAAATTTATCAATGTCACAAGATTATCCAAAAATGACTTTTATTAACTTGCTTTAGTAAAAGAAGAGCCCAATATTCCTTACTTTTTGGATAGCTTCTTATGTCTATGCATTTTTATGTTGCCTGGTTTTCTAAAATGGAACTGATGAAATACATTTAAAAAGCAAAACCCATACAGTTTCTTTCTACTTGCTATATCAAAATTATTTTGTCTTTACTCTTCAATTTTCATACTCTCTCTAAATCTTATTCTGCTGCTTTGGGAACACTGATCTCCTAGTGAACATACTACAGGTATTGTGGAAGGAAATGATAAAACAGCCTCTGGCTTTTTCAGAAGTGATTACCACTTCACACAGAAATGGATGTGTATTGTTATGGACTCCAAGGACAGATATAATGCACATCCAAGAAGCTTTGGGTAACATATCATACTTCACAACAAAATATAGACATCAACCTCCTAAGGCAAAAGAAATGAAATGAAACAAACCAAAAGTTAATAAGCAGCCAAAAGTATGAAAATATATCCTTCATCCATAAAGCTTTATTATTCTTATCAAAATTTACAAAATCTTGGTATCTTTTCATGAAGTCATGGTTTTAGGGTTTTAAAGTGTTTTTTAAGTTCTTTTATTTATAGATTTATAAATAGAAGTTCAAGGATATTGATAGTGGGTTATAGAGCTAGTTAATTACCTATTTGGAAATCATATTGTTTTATCTTGGCTTCTCCAGAAAAAGGTGCAGTTAAAAAGTTGGTATGAGAATATTTTATTTGGCAGGTCATCTAGGGGAGGATGTGTCCATTTTGGAAGTGAATAAATAAGGAAAATATAGCATTCATGTTCAATGTAATTTTGATTTGAATTTTTCAGAAGTCTAAAAATATTGAACATTTTTCATGTAATTTTTGTTCCTTTGTGAAGTTATATATATTTTTTCATATAATTTTTTTCTTCTGTGAATTGTTTAGTTCATTTGTCCCATTTTCATTTTAAAATTTGTAGTTACAAATTGTGTTTTAAATGGAAGCCTTTAATGTACAAGTTTATGGAATATTTGAGTTGTCCTGTGTTTTTCCTAGATTTCACAATTTGTGTCCAGGGATACAGCTTTGTGGAGCACCACCTGCCTAGCAAGTACAAGGTCTTGAGTTGAATTCCTCATATGAAAAAAAAAATGAAAGAAAAGATAATTTATACAAATACATTGAATTACTTTGTTTATTGACATTAACTTTCAAGCAAGTTTTCCTTGTTTTTTTTTTTGTCAATAGTTTTAAGGATATAATCTTTGCTTTTCATGAGTTTACATATATTTTTCTTTTGTATAAGAGGGAAAATTTTAGAGTGGCAGAGTTCTGAAAAACAAAAGAAACTGAATAATTCTATCTGTTCTGTTTATAAATGTTTTATCTGCATACATTCAAATTCTTTAATTCAGACAAAGAACATTCTTTTATCAAATTCTATATGCAAAAAACAACCAAAAGCATTATGTTCTATTAGAAATGCAGGTGCTTGACACAATTTAATGGAACGCAGTGGTGGCCCACAACGTCTTTGACAACCTGAAGCATGCCTCCTGAAAGGACTTGTGAAAGTTTAATTGGATAGGAGACCACACCATGAGGGACCACTAGTACTTTAATAGCTAGCTGTAGACCCCTAGAGAGGTTGAATAATTACAATCAAGGAGCTATAGCCATTTCCATGACTGCACATATACTCCTGCAGAAAGGACCATTTCGCCTACATGACAATCATTTTGTATTAATTATAGATTACATATTTTTGCCCTCTATCATTAGGCTAGTATATTCACATAAATGATGGTGCATTAACCATAAAATACTGTGTTCACTGCATGTGTGATTGTTTGATGCCTGTACTGGATATGTGTATGTGAAAGAAGGAGAAAACGGGGTCACTTTATAAATGTCAGTGGCAACAGATGTCCAAGTAACAAATGTAAAGGCAATAAAGGAGAGTTAGCACACTCTCAAACAAAAAGAAGGCTACCATGTGTGCCTTGATTTGGGTTTCTAATATATTGGAAAATGCAGCAATTAAGAAATATAGTTAACATTGGATAACTGAAGTTTTCAATTTCATAGCATTTGAAATTAAGAATCATCTGTGAAACTACTCTGTCATTCATCAACCTCTGCTTTTTTTGAACAGTGACTATACTATTTTAACTGAGTATGAAAAATCACAGATCATTGACTGTGTGCCCATCCTTGAGGTAGAATCTAAACATACATGATTGCACTATGAACAACCTGCTGTAAAATACTTCAGTATCTCCTCACTCTATAGCAAGAGAAGTACATCTAACTTAAATTCCATTCTTCACCAGAAGTTGGAGAGGATATGTATATTAAATTTCAAGGCTATCCAATGTCTATTCTTGTGCCTATTCTATGATATCATCATTTCTCCAGGATTACTCATAGTATGGGAAAGAGAGCAATACAAATATATTCTGTTTAAGCTAGTAAAATACATTCTAGTCACAGAGAAGTAAGTGTATTATGATTTCTAAAAACTAAACATATTGGATCAACTGGGATTTAATAAAAATGTGCAAATATGCTCTCTCAGTATAAAAGTATCATTTCCTCAAAATTTTCACAGAATCAACCCTTGCACAGCTTTCCTTTATTCCTCTAAAAATAGCTGTGAGATTTAATGGCATATTTAGATATTTTTTTCTAACTAATTTTACCTCTAGTGCTTATGAATACCTATTACCTAGAGAAATGTTAAAATCAGATTTTACAAATTTTAAATAAGTTATAAATTAGAAGGTCAACTATCAGGACTCTGTAACAAGATTTGTTTACATTCAGGCAATTTATTTAACATTTTACTGTTGTTATAACTTGGGCCCCGGTATAAAACCCAAGGAAACAAGAGTCCGAAAATTTAGGTAGCAAAGGCTTTATTGAGCCAGTCCTGGTGGCACAGTCTCTCCCGGATCAACCCAAAGACTGCACACCCCAAGACGGGGAAAAAGGGTTTTTAAAAGTAAGGGAAAGTGGAGGGGGGGACTTGCAAGGCCATTAAACCTGTTGACCTGCATCTGGAAACTGTATTGCTGTCCACTTAGCTCTGACAATCTCGGGAGTTCCTGGTGTTCCTCAAATTACTCCCATCCTGCAGACTGACATTATCTCAGAGTGGCACGTCTGCAGCAATATTTGGAGAAGAAAGTGGAGAGTTAATTATCCCAGGACAGCTCGTCTTCACTAGCAAGAGTGAAGGGGTCACGAGTTATGAGACGCTGGAATTTAAGTTTTACAAAGATCTGATATCTAACTCATTTGATGCATACAGAACAAAAGGAAAGCACCGCTTGGGGTTTGGGCCATAGTATTTCCCAGTAATTTCTTTGAAGCTAAACAGTTCTTAAAATTGGGGCAGGCTCATTTTATGACAGATCATCACTGGGTCGGGAAGAGGTCACCAGAAACCCAAATTCTTTATGGCCCAGATAGGTGGGTGGGGGGAAGGCAATAAGGCATGCTACAGAACAGGAAAACGGCGGGTATCTATCTTGTGGGAAAGGGAACCAAGGTTAGGTAAAAAGGTTAAACTCATATGTAAATCTCCCTGCATATAAACAAGTAACTTCAAACAAGTGTAAATTAGTGGGCCATCCTAGTCTTCTTTAGCTCTTTAGCAAAGAATAGAGGCACCTAACTGTGATTAAAAACCCTTGTTAGCTTGTTTTAGCACCACTCTTCTTGTTTGTAGAGGGCCGCTCTGGTTAACATATCAATTAAGTGAAATTCTTGCAATTCTTTACAGAGGAGAGTATTGCTCATCATATCAATTAGGTCACTTAACATATCAGTTAGGGGAAAAGGATAAAAAAAAAACACATTTAGTAAGCCACATTGCAGGTTCGCTATAATATACAAAATGATGAAGCTACTTTCTTAGAGTACAACACTGTGAAAAACTGTAGAAGTATAATGAATATTGAGATTTGCTATATAGCAGTTTACCACATTTAAAACACTAAATTTATTCATTAATATTTTAAAGTATAATTGTGAGCTCACACTCTTAACATCTTGACATATAGGTTTCAGTTCATTGCACTTCTGTTTTTATCAAAGCCCAAAGTGTTCTGTAGAGGAGATTCTGTTCAGAGCTCAGGAAACCAGAAGGCTGATAGAAAGCCTGATGGTAAAGACCAGGCTTGGGAGGTTTCTGCTGGGAAGAAGGACTGTATTGGTTGTTGGGTTCCACAAGATGTGTGTTATGGCTTGGCAGAAAGTTTGTCTGTATATTGCTCCTGCCCAGAGACTTTGCCTGAGATTGAGACAAAGGGCAATGGACTGATTAACCTTGAAAAAGAAATTAAAAAGCAATCGAGTGTTGAGGGTGTGGCATGGCTATTGTTGGTGGCTTTTAGTGAGCTTTATGTTTCAAATCAAGAGCAAAGAGCCCAGCAGGATAATTCACAATGCTGTGAGTTTGGCCAGCAGGAAAATTCCAGGAAGGCTGTGGATTGTAAAGACAGAGTTGAGATTTTGATTGTTGATGGGAAACAGAGAGAGAAGAAAGATGGCCCCGGGGCATCACAAGAAGCGGGTCTCCACCCTTTGCAGCCTCACGGCAAAGGTGAAATAATTTGCTCAAAAAAAAAAAAAAAGCTACAGAGTGCCATGCTCCAGAATGGTGACAGAGGCCACATGAGGTTCTAGAATGGCGACAATGTAGAGAAGCTTTTTCTCACAATCAGGCAAACAGAGCCCTGCAATCCAGGAAACTGACCTCCACAACCAAGAGAGAGAAAAGCCTGGCTACTGCTTCAGCTAGCAGCAAACCTTGGCGGCATCTACAAGGTGCTGATTTTAGGTGCAAGGCAAATGCACGAATTCTGAGGGTAAGACGGCTTCCACCTTGATTGCAAAGGGCCTGGGAGGCCAAGCAGTGTGCCCCTGGGAGGGCAATTTGTGAAGATGTAAGGGTGAAACTGAAGGTATAGTGGAGACCCCAAAAGTTTGGAAAAGACAGGAATGTGGATGATACAAGGGAAGCTGCAAAAGCAAGCAGAGAAGATTTAAGAGAAAAGCCAAGGAGTTGAAATTGACAGAAGTGCCATGGGGGTGGAATCACCCAAGCCTTTTGGAGCTTGCAACCAGATTGCTTCAGATGCTGAGCATGAAACTCTAGGACTTAATGTTTGCCCTGCTGGATGTTGGACTTGCTTTGTTTCCAATGCTTTATATTTCCCTGTTTGTAACTTTTGGAATGGTAATGTTTATCTTGTGCCTTTGCATTTCAGAAATGTTTAACCTTGTTTCATTTGTACAGGGGTTACAGTTAAGAGTTTCCCATAGATCTTGGAGGAGACTTGGGACTTGGACTGTTCAGCAACCCTGAAACTTAGGACTTTGGCAACTCTTGGAGGTGAACTAAATGTCTTTTGTATAAAGGATGTAAGTGAGTCCTGGGGGCCAGGGGTGGAATGTCATGGTTTATGTCTGTGTCCCCCAGGCCTCATGAGTTTGCATTGTGTATTTGTGATTGGTTCATTGTCTAGTGCTTGGAGTGATGGTGTCAGTGCTCCACCCATATAGGGGTGGGGCCAGGATGTGATGTAATGATAGAAGAAGGTGTGTCTTGCTCTTTGCTGGTTCGAGCTTGTTGTTTGCAGTGGCCATGAACTGTGGCCAGCCATGTCTGCCTCCCTTGTAGCCAACTGAGTGTGGACTGAAACCTCCCAAAACTGTAAGAAATAAACCTTTCCTTTCCCTACTTGGGCTTCAGGTATTTTATTTCAGTGACAAGTAAAAAGTAACTAAGACACTTGGTTTTTGTAAAAAAAAAAAAAAAAGAAGAAGAAGCAAAACAAGTCCAAGTTCATCTCGTAAATAACGGCCACAAACTTTGTTTGAGTGCAAAGTAGTATTTAATGTCCTCAATCTAGACAATGAGAACTATCATAGAATGTTTCCTAAGAGTTGTCACCATTTCTTGATCTTTTCAGTGAAGAGAAATAAGAATTTGTGCAATTTTTAAAAGGATTTCCATAATTCCTTAGAGATATCTTCATTTCAGACATCGTATTTTACAAAGTATTTATCTAACTTCTTTGGATGTTTACAGTTGTATTTCTTTTCCCTTATCTGAGATCTTTTGCTTAAGGATTTTAATAAAAACACATTATCAGAACACAATATCTATATTAGTACTAAAATATAATCACTAGTAAAAATAAGAAATTTAAATTGTTTTAAATTTTTATTTAAACTCACCATCTTACAACACCTCTTTGTGTGACTTGTTATTAAACCCATACACAATTAGTTTAGTTTCACTTTGCATACTATGATTAGATTTGGACAAATCTTTGTCAGTAGAGTGGTTTCCTCAATTCTTTATTGCCTAAAGAAGAAGAAATGAATCATAATTTTCCATAATACTGACAATGTTTCTGTTTTCTGAGAGAAGTGTAATAGTTATAAATAATAATCCAATCCTTTCCCACTGATTATACTCTAGCTGAGGTGTCTCCAGCAGCAATGCAGTGCTAAATACTGGAGCAGCTCTTCTTCATTGGAAATTTTGCTTCAGTATGGCTGGAAACTATACAACAACCATTGTATCACTAAGTCCCCAAGTGGGTGTTGATAGAAACATTTTCTTGGTTTGTCATAGCCACTACACTACTGGATATATTCTTGCTGTTTTACATATTTATCTATCTGGTATACTTTGCATATTTGTGTATCTGATATGTAAAACCATTTGAGCATTTTTATAGATGCCTAAAATAAATGTTTAGTTCTACATTTTATTTCAACAGTAGTAACTGGCACAAGCATAAAATTTCAGTCATTGTTGCCTCTTCTAAAATATTAACTTCTTTTAGCAACAATGGAAAGAATTACAGTCCCTACACTATGGAGAGGGGACTAGTGTATAGAGAAATTAACTAACTAGTTTCTTACTGATACAGGAATTTGAATCAAGCTCCTGGAACACCAATATGCTGCCTTTTCATTTTGCTTCATATTCTCAAGTTGGAATAGTCCTGGTTGAGCCTCCAGATATGCCAGATTTCTCTCAATATGGATCTGCTTGTAAAAACATTGCTATAGAAACTGTGAGATATTTGATGGAAGAAACCTCACAGGCCCAACACTGTTAATCCCTTCCTTATGCTCATAGCATTAACATTTAAAAATATTTTTACTTAGAAAACATAAGTGTTAGCAAGATCAAAGAAAAATAAGTAGGGCTGCAGTCCTTGAAAATGTATTCAAAAGCTGGGAAAAATAGATTTTATGATGTGTCGCTTTAGGGGTCTCTAACCCAGGATCTTGCCCTGGCTCCCAGGTTGATACTTCTGTGCAGGAAGACCAGGCTTCCGAAGGCACTCTGAACTCACCATTCTAATCGCTTCTCCAAGCTGTCCACCAGACAGTTCACAGATCTCCTCCTGAAGTTTTCTTCCCATTTACATGTCTAAAACTGTTTGCTAAACTAGAAGCCCAACAACCATGGGAAATATTTATTCTTATCAACCCTATATTAATTAACCCTTCAAAATAATATAATGTGTAATGTTTACTCAGTTGCATTACATCTTATATAAATATGCTCAATTTTTGTTTACCTCTCTTCACATAAATATTGTATCTCTCCAAATAAATTTTGTGCATCTTCAGATGATTAGATAAACAGCAGACTTATCTTTGATAGCCCCTTTACCCCATGGCTGGAATAGATACTATAATGAGGACGCAGTCACTAAACCATTATTTTAATTGAAGGGAAAATAGATTCTAAATGAGTTGAATTAATTTCATCTCCATCCATCCATATGTGGGAAAGATAAAACATCATATTCACAGGAGATTTTGTTTTCCACAGGGTATGGATATATTTATGTGTCTGTGCATATATATGCCTACACGGAAAAGATACATACACATATCTACACACATAGCCTTTAAACAGAGTAGGAATTATGCCAAAAGAGAGCTTAGACACCTCAAAAACCAGCCATTATAACTTCTTGTGTTGGCTAACTGAAAGTCCCCATCTCTTTCATTCACAGCTGCATTGCTAATTAAATTGAATGAGATCAATTTTAGCTGAACATTAATGGTATAATTGCATTGCTGTAAGTAATTAAAACCTTATCCTACTTATCCTGACAGATGGTTTGGTTGAACATTTCAACTGCAAAGGATAAAATTTATGTAAGTAAATTCTGGAGAACAGAATCACTTGCTCATATTTTGATTGCCTGAGAAATAATTCAATAAACTTCTATCCCACTGAATGTTTTCTTCCCAATTACACTGCAGATAAGCCTAGAAGAGAGAACTACAAAACCTAGTGAAGTTGGTCTAGCCTCAAAGGCTGTTATAATTTTGCTACGAGTGGTAGTTAGCAGATTCAGACACTTAAACTAACACAAATCTATTAATAATATTTTTATATGAATTTTTGTGAAGACTTCATTTGTGATGGCTCAAGACTTAATTTACTATCATAGTAAACTTCAATATTAGAACTTAATGTGAAGGACATATTCTTACTTAAGGAAACAAACAATTTATTTCACATCACAGCCAATCCTTCGACTGACATCATCTCTCAAATCTTTTTATGTTAAACATATAAAGTTAATTGAAAAATGTAAGACCTGCATCACATCATTGAAATGCTCATCTCTGAAATTTATTCAACTGATTGAACAAGGTAGGAAATTTACAACATAATATCAAATACACTGTCCCACTGTTTCACATACTGTAGTTACTTTATAATAATGTCATGGGTCACTCAAGAATAAGAGACTTGACCTCAATGAGAACAAGCCATTATATTAAAGAAGTTGATAGCAGCAAAAGTTATCTTATTTAGTCTGTTTTAAAGGCTTTATGCATCCCATAGCAGTGGTAATTTTTCTTTCTCCTTTCCTCTGTCTGCCTTCCCTTCCTTTCTCCATCTATACCTCCCTATTTTTCTTTCTTCATCCCTTCATTTCCTTCCTCTCTCCCTTTCCTACTTTCTCTATTTATTTTTTACTTGCAGGTACTTCTTTCTTTTTTATTTAACTTTAATTTCTTCCATAACAACATACAGAGCTATCGGATACATATATTTCTATAAAAGCCTATATTAGATATAAATTTCTAAAAAAGAATTCATTTTAATGTGTTATGTTAGTACATGCTGGGAAATAAGTCAAGCCTTCCCCCAGAGACTTCCAAGTGTGTCTTAGATTTCTAAGTATGTACGAATGGACCTGAAAAACAGAAAATACCATAGCATAATTGTGGTGAAATTTAATAACAGCAAAGGCTGCAGAATTGTCTTCCAGGTCCTTTCATGTTTTTGTCGACTATAATCTCCTTTAGTCCTAGATTCAGTTATCTCCTTGCCCAAAGCGGGCTCTTTTGATTTATGTTTGCATTTCTTTCTTTCTTTTTTTTTTTGTAGTGGGGATCGAACTCACTACCTCACACTTGCCAGCAGGCACTTACACCGCTGAGCTAAATCCCCAGCCCCTACATTTCTTTTAGAATATGTACCAAAAATTTTGGATGACATTACCAGTTTTACACATTACACATTGTAGTACAGGACAAAGAGGTAACAGATACCTGGGACATTTTCTTTTTTCATCTCAGAGGCTGATCTCTCCCAGAAGAAAAAGCAAAAACATATTGTACTTTTTAAGGAATAGGTTAGATATTGGTATATTGGTACATTTTCCTGGTATATATATGGCTTTGTCAAAGAAAGTTATTTGGTCAAATCTAACTTCAAAGAAACAGATGTGAGCACATGCCAAATAATAATTTAACTTACAACACTGGAATATTGTTATTCAAATTTAAATGGAGGTATCATTTTGTTTTGTTTTGGAATATTGGTGTATTAGAAATTAATGCGTTCCTTTGAACAGTAAATTTTTAGGGTAGAGAATTTTGTCAGTCTTCACATGTATTATTTTTAACTGAAAAATTGAACCTAAATGATTTCTTGATATAGTTCTCTGAATTCAGTTGTCTGGAAAATATTTAATTTTTTTTCTCATTTAGCATTGCCAGATCAAGTATAGAAGAGATAAATTTAAATTTCAGACAAATAATGCATACACTTCTTGTAAAAATATGCCCTGACTTTTATTGTGTTATCCATTTGAAATTTAGTCTTTAAAGGGGCTTCTGACTTTTTATTTGGTAAATCATGCAACTTGCCTCTGATTTAACCAATGTATGTGAGCCACATCCTTCGAATTACTTAATAAATTCTCACTCTGTTTAATATAGTCATATGCTTCCAAACAGAGAAAAGGTCCAAGTTTCTGATACCAAGTGTCTTAGTGTTTTTATGAAGAATCCATAATAATACTATTTGTGATAAAGTCCAGAAATAGTCAAGTATTTCAGGTATGAAAAGATATGAGGGCACTTGACCAAAGGTCAGAAAATCAAAGAAATTTTTGGTCAATTAGTTGGTAAAAGAAACAGGACAAATTAAACATCTGCCACTAAATGTGCACAGAATTCAAATGTAATTTAGCGATGCAAGAAAACAAAAGAGAACAAGATTTCTGCTGTCCTAGGAGCCACTGCATGTTGATATGGAAGAACTCTTCATAACTGATTGTTGTGGGGAAATTTACTTTCTTAAATTACCAAGTTAGAAATATTTGCTTGGCTGAATTCCAGAAAATGCAATGTCTACTTCTTTATTGTCATTGCTTCCTAGTTTTTATTACAGTGTATATTACCGTTATATTGAGGGCTAATATTACTGGTCTAATAATTTTAAAATCACTTTCATAGCTATTATTCAATTTATCTGTTCAAGAACTCTGTGAGGAAGCACATGAGAGTATTATTATTGACATTTTGCACTGAACTGATTCAGAGTCCATCGTATCTAAAGAGTGAGCTTTTCTTCATAAAAGTAGTGTGTCTTGAGTCCTTGGTTTTTTCTCAAATTCTCTGACACTATTGAATTTGAACTCTGTGACATATTATAATATTTCAGTTCTCCTTCATCACCTTATTTCATAGTATCATAGATATAAATCATTTGATTTTGAGGATATTAGGCAATATGGGGAATAGATCAATATTTCTTTTCCTGAATTTGGCTCCAGACACCAAAGTACTCAGCGCTCATCAAAATAATTGGACTTTTATTATTTTCAGCTGTCAATCTCAAAGCAGCTTGGGTGGAACAAATATCAGAGTGGAGGGAAAGAATATGTAATCTCACCAAATTTAATTCTTTACTGGGTCAAGATTATTACATTTTACCATTTCCAATGTATTTTTATCCTACTTTTATCCTTTTAAGTGTATTTTATGACATTGCTATAGAACTGAGTTCTAAATAAATTATCTTTATACTACCTGTAAAAACCAATTTGGACTAGCTCTGCTATGTTACCTTAAAATTTAATTTAAATTGTAATTTGCTTTGAATGAGATTGTGTTCCCAATTTACAAAAACAAAATTTGGAAATATTACCTAATATTATTATTCAGAAAGCATAATTTGATTTAATCAGTTGTGAGTTCAACCCATTTAAATGAGCTAGCTGCTCATACATAATCAACAACATATTATTTCAACGTGAGGTAATTGCCCAAAGGAGTTTTTCCTGCAGTGTTCAAGATCTTTATAACTTCTTTGAAATGAATTATTTTTACCATGCACAGAATTATGGAAAAGTATATTTTGATCCAGAATATGAAAATTCTATGGTTAAACAATTTTAGTTAAGTTACAGTAGTGTAACACTAAGTAGACCATCTATCAATTCAATAACTACACATAGTTTAAATTTTAATTGAGATTTAGGTTTATTTGGATCATGGATTTAAATTGAAAAGTCAACAATAACACTACTTCAGGTTAAGTCTTTAAACAATTATATTGAGTGTTAGACAGTATGCAGGAATTTGGCCAAAAGTTGGAAATCAGAGGGGAAATTTTTGGTTCCAGTATTTGGTAAAAGTAGCAGAATGATTTACACATCTGCTCCTAAAGATGCAGTGAATGCAGATGCAATTCAACGCTCCGTGAGAATAAAAGAGAGCCCACCTTATGCTGCAGAGAGAGACACCGCATGTTCATATGGCAAGGACATTAGATAGCTCAGTTTTGTGGGAATGTTGCATTCTCGTGTGTAATTTTGTTTCCTATTTCTTTCTATTCTTTTTCTGGCCAGTATTTATTCCAAATATGAGATTTAAAAAAATGAACTGATTGACCACATTAGGAATCAAATTATTAGGTGGATAATTTTATTAGTTCCTTACTATCTTTAAAAATGTTTAATTTCAAAAGTCCCTATAAAACCTGTCTTTTATTCAAAAGACAGATCTCCAACTTGTGAAAAACATCTACATTTGAACTATTTGTAATGATTGTTCTTATAATGCTGAAGTTGGCAAATTCATTTCTTATGCTGTTTACAATCTTAATCCTTTACAATAATGTTACGAACAGATGAAATACACATGTACCAAATATTGCAATTTCCTCTGATTCTTGATCAAAGTGCTATCCATTGCAAAGAAGAAAAAATGATGCAAACATAGCTGTAAATTCATAACACTTGTATTAAATGATTCAAAATGGCTTCCAAATGTTTTGTAATAGAAATGCAAACACAGAAATCCAAAGTTGTCACGGCAAAAAATTATACAATTGGAATGAAGAGTTTAGTGGGAGAAAACTAGCTAGCTATCTAGCTAGATACATGGCAGGTAGCCTAGAGAAAACAACATTCAGCATTTTAAATTTCATTGAGAATAATTTATGAAGTACAGATTAATGTAAGGAAACGTTCTATGATGTTTGAGGTAATAAACTCTACTGCCAAGAAACACTGAAAGCACTTTTCAAAATAAAAAAAAAAATTAAAGTTATTTTTATTGGTTTTGGTTTATTGAAGAATTATGTAGAGTACATAGTATTTCCTTTTCATGTTATACCAACCCTATTTCTTGCCGTCTCATTGCATACGTTTTTCTCTACTATTAATATCACCTTTTAAGAATTTTTAAAAGCTTATTACTGATACTTATAGCAAATATTTATATATTATTTAATTTAAGATATACTTAATAACATATCTTCAGTTAGACATTTTGAGAGGTATAAAAATGTACAATATACTCTGACATCCTCTCTTATTTTCAGAGGGAACTTAGCTATATGCACATAATTATGTGCTGTTTGTTATAGGAAGCTACACCATTTTATACATTTTCTTCAAAATTTTTATGTGACCATAATTAAACAAAACTCAATATAATGTGTTCCACTGTGCTTATCAAAGAGAAAATTCCTCATAACTGACACTAAATGGTTCCAACTCAGTGATAGAAAGTCAGTGAGACCGAAAGGTAAGTGTGTCTGACCAGAGTCAAGAGTTGGTTCCCTGCCTAAGTACATTCACAGTACTAAATAATTCTTAGGTTTCATCTTCCATCAACAGTAACATTTACACACCTCAAATGTATTAGTCACTTTCTTGTTGCCAGAAAAAAGGAATGCTTAACACACACAAAGGGGGGAGATTTAGTTTGACTCCCCGTTATTGGAGGATTCATTGCATGGTTGATGGACTGTAATGCAGAAACGCTTGGCAGCAGGGTATGGCAGAGAGAGGTGCTCACCCCGCAGCAGCCAGGGAACAGATAGAGGAGGCACCAGGGACAACAGTACACCGAGCTAGCTCATTCCTCCAATGATCCACCTCTACCAGGCCTCACCTCCTTACAACACTTCAGTAATCCCATGATACAATCACCTCTCAACACATGAGGCTTTCAACGGAAACGTTACACTGAATCCACACACTCAAGTGTTTCAAAGTGTTACAGAGATGGCATGTGCTCCCTTGAAAATTGCAGCATATCAAATGTACACTGCTGCCACGCAGAATCTCTATTACCTACGTCCTGAGGAAATGCCTCAATAAATCTTGAATCTATTTGACAAGAGAAGTTATTAAAATCTAAAGTGTGTAAACAGTTTATATCATAAATCATTCATATCTCTGCTTGGGATGCTACCAGTCATTGTATTTTTTCCATAATTTTAGCTTACTGTTGATACAGGAAGACTGCTTCAATTCTGTCAAACTAATGAGATACAGAGGACATTTTCTGGTACTTTGCTTCTCTCAACTTTTTTTTTTTTCTTTTTAACTCAGTACAGTGTGTTTTATTTTCAAAGCACTTCTTGGGCACTTAGAATCCTAGAACTCTGACAGATGAGGTAGGAGAAATTAGAGTACAGGCCCAGCCTGGGCAGTATAATGTCCTAGTCAGACCATGTCTCAAAAAAAGAAAAAACAGAGAAGAACCCTCAGTACCACAGAAAAAGAAAAAAAAGTTGTTTAATTTAGGATTACACTGAAATGAACAATGTTAAATAGATTTTGTACTTGATTACATGTATCCTCGCTGTTATCATAGTGGGCAGACTCCCCAGGTTGGAGCTATGCCTACATTTGTACATGAGCATTAGTCTTCTCTCTTCTAATATAAAATAGAGCACTCCTGAGGTTATGTGACCAAACCATGCACACACATACATTCACATTAAATATGTTAATATTTTTATGCAAAACAGAGTACCATGTGAAGAATTGCCACTGGATCAAAACATCACAAAATATTATAACATTAAAACCAAACTGAATAAATTCACATAGAATCTTGAATATAACCACAGTCTGAAAGTGGTACCTGAAGTATCTTGGTTTCAATGTACAGATAGAAATCTTTTTTTATTTCATTTTTCTTTCCGTTTGTTTCTCTATCTTTTGCTTTTGTTTCTCTTGCTCATGCTCTCATTCTTTTCTTTCACATTCCCTTTTCTGTCTTATTCTGTTCTAACCTGTCCTTCCCTTCCCTTCCCTTCCCTTCCCTTCCCTTCCCTTCCCTTCCCTTCCCTTCCCTTCCCTTCCCTTCCCTCCCTCCCTCCCCTCCCTCCCCTCCCTCTCCTCTCCTCTCCTCTCCTTTCCTTTGCTCTCCTTTCCTTCCCTTTTTTTCCTTCTATTTCTGTTGCCTTTCCTGTTTTGTGTTCTTCTAGGCTTTGATGATTACTAGATGAAAATATTTAACTTGAAGTAGAGAAGTGAACCCTCAATATTTAGGATGAGAGAAGGAATTAAAGTAAAAGATGAAATATAAATAACTTTAGTGAGATAAATATATAAATAATGTTGGGAAGAAAATGTTCAGAGATAGCAGCATAGGAAAAAATACTGTATTTTTGGGAAAAAAAGAAAAAAAAAACTAGATGACCATCAAGAGATGAATGGATTAAAAATGTGGTCTGTAAACACAGTTGAATTAATTATTTCATAAAGAAGAATAAATTCATGTCCTTTGCAGGAAAATGGATGGATCTTGAGAACATAATGTTGAATAAAATAAGTCAGACCTGGAAGGTTAAATATTACATGGCATTTCTTATGTAAAAAACTTAAAATATAATAAAGAGACTTTTTGGAGATGGGGAAAGGGCTCAGGGGAACTAGGGGGAAAAGAACTGGAAATTATAAAGGCATTTTAACCTTCTAAATAAAGCAAATATGTATTATAAGCATACGCCAATACAATTTTTTTTTAAATTAGTGATTTTCAAGCCTTCTTTTTCTGTATTATTTAGTTTATCTAGTTTCTTTAGGTAACATCATTTAACCCTTTCCATCAGGAATTGCTTTAAAGTGAATTACTAAAAATAATCTTCCTCAATGACCTCTATGCTGTCCTCCACAACAGTATGAACAAAAAATTTGATATGTACTTTAGGATGTTCTTTTACACATCAGTTTGTTCAGAATGAATTCTCCAAAATTATTTTTGAAAAGACTAAAGAAAACCATGAAAGAAGATCACTTACTTCTCAGGGTTTTCGTACTTGAATAAATTTATATAATTCCCCAAATTTTAAGAACAACTGCATTATAGAGATAAACTATAAACTTAAATGAGATTATGTTTCATATTACTTAAATGCCTATAGTTGATCAGTTATTACCATGTACATATGGTTGTACCCTCTATAATACCCTCTCATCCATGGTTTTGTGCTCTATGTTGGTTATACCTGAATGGTCATGTTCTGAAAATATTAAATGGAAAATTCCAGTAATAAACACTTCTTAAATTTTAAATTTCTCTAGGGAATCTGATGGATTTCTATACCATCCTGACCTGTCACAACTAGAACATGAAAAATTCCTTTTTTGACTGTATTTACATACTTCAGAATTAACCTAAGTAAGGAAGTGAAAGACCTCTATGATGAAAACTACAGTAATCTGAAAAAGGCAATTAAAGAGGA
The DNA here is from genome assembly GCF_034190915.1 of Cavia porcellus. NCBI lineage: Eukaryota > Metazoa > Chordata > Mammalia > Rodentia > Caviidae > Cavia > Cavia porcellus. The sequence continues at coordinate 25,021,472 of NW_026947484.1, read as the reverse complement.
CATCAAAAATGGAAGCATGAGCCTTTTCCTAGTTAGGTAGAACAATATTGACATAATTTCAAAACTTATAAACAGATTTTATGTAATTACCATCAAAATGCCTACATATTGCCTCACAGAACTGGAGAAAACAATCGTAAAGTTTATATAGAACTCAACGAGACACAGAGCAGCAAAACAAGAGAGAAAAAGGAGGCATCTGAATACCTGATCTCAATTTATACTACAAAGTTACGGCAATAAAAGCAACACAATATTAGAACAAAGACAGACACATTGATTAATGGAATAGAATAGAGGATGCAGAAACAACTTCATACACATTCAGCTATTTGATCTTTGACAAATGGGCCAAAAATACACTGAAGAAAAGATAGACTAGCAAATGATGCTGGGAAACTGGCTATCCATATGCAGAACACTGAAGTTAGATTTGCATCTCTCACCATGGACTGAACTAAAATAAAAATGGATCAAAGTTCTAAAAAAGAAAAACTTAACCTACTGTAAGAACAAATAGATAAAATGCATGAAGTCATAGGTGTAGTCAAAGACTTTCTGAATAGCGCTCCAATTACACAAGATACAAAAGCAAAATTAAACAAGTGGAATAATATATAATTGAAAGGCTTTTGCACAAAGAAAACAACAAAGTGAAAAGACAGTCTACAGAATGGGAAAAATTTTCCCAGCTATTTCTCAAACAGGACTAATATCTACAGGATATAATAAACTCACAAATTTAGACCACCCAAAATAAAGAACTCATTAAATAATGGAAAAGTGGAATAGTGAATTCCATAAGTACAAATGGCCAATACACAAGTGAAATTAATGTTCAAAATATCTGGTTATTAGAGAAATGAAAACTACAATAACCCTGAGATTTCATCTTACAAATGAAAGAATGGTAATAATCAAGAAATCAAATAATAACAAATCCTGGTTTGGCTGTAGTGAACAAAGAACCTCTTTACATTTTTGGTGGGAATGTAATAGAGAGTCCCGATAAAGTGAGGCAGCACAGAGATTTCTTACAGAACCAAAAGTAGAAATTTCATTGGGCACAATTATTCCTCTTGTAGGTTTCTTCCCAAAAGAATTAAAAACATAATTTTATAGCATTATATACAATATTTAGAGCATCAGAATTCAATGGATTAAATATTGGAAGCAGAAAATATGTCCATTAATAGATGAATTAATAAAGAAAATATGATATTTGTACATAATGAAAAACTAATCAACTATAAAGGATAAATCGCAGATATTTGTATGAAGATGGATACACCTGGAAAGCAAAATATTAAGCAAAATATATCAGACACACGAAGTTAAATAATCTGTGGTTCTTTTCTGCATTTAATTAGTTATAAGTACAAATAAAGAGCAAAATACAAGACTGATGAAAGGAATAAGACAGACAGATCTACGAATGAGAAGGATTCCATATATGGACAGGGATTTGGCGGGAATAGAAAAGGTGGTAAAAGGATTTAAGATGTACCAAATACCCATAATGAATATTAACATTGTATGCTGCAAAGATGAACTAAAACATAACAAAGATGTGGTGATGGGAATCTTGAAAGAAGATGGACGAAAGGGTGGAGAAATAAAAAGAATCAAGATATGTTAAGTACATGTACCCAATCCCCAAGATGAGTAAAAACTACATGTACAGCAAGCATGTATGAACCATTTTTTTGATTGTGCTATGGCTTCAAGAGTTTTCCTTATGTGCTCTAGCAGTTTTAATGGTTTTCACTTTTAATACAGTTCTTTGATTTATTTTGATTAAACTTTGGTACAGGGTGAGAATCTAGTTTCAGTTTCCTACATGATGATCTTGTTTTCCCAGCATTATTCGTTGAAGTGGTAGCCTTGTCTATAGCTCTTTTTTTTTTTTAAACTTCTTTGTGAAACATCCACTGGATGTGTGTTTCTGTGCCTTCTACTCTACTCTAAAACATCTGTGTTTTCTGTCAGTACACTGCTGTTTTGCTGTTTTGTTGTTCTGCCTTTATAATGTGGGCGTTTCCAACATTGTTCTTTTGTGAAAAATCGCTTTGACTCTTGGGGTCTTTCTTGATTGTAGACATACTTTTCCTAGTTTTATTAAGAATATTTTTAATATTTTCATAGAGACTGCTTTTAATCTATAGATCACTTTGGGTAATATGGCACAGATGTCATTCTGTTTTGAATCATATATAGGTAAAACAGAGGGAAAAAAGCAGGAAAAAGAGAAAAAAGGAATAAAGGAGTGATAATATAATGTAAAGAAAGAAAAAAGAAAAAATATAACAGCGATAAAAAGCAGGCATGTGGAGGGAGGTAAAGAGAAAAGAGAAAGAAAGGACAAATTTAAGTATCCCTGAGAAGTAACTTTTGGGGTAGGAATATATGACAAAGTAGATTGACATTTATTATACAAAACAAATTAGCTCCAACAGGAAAAAAAGAAAAGACAAACAAGATGCCAAAATATAAAAGAAAAGAAGATAATTGTTCTGTGCGTCAGACTGCTAAGAAAATCACTGTGCGGTTTACACTTTGACACTTAGCCCCTGGTGCTCAGGGCTCCCTAGTATTCTCAGGGTCAGCGCTGAGGATTTTCACTGCTGCGTTCATTGAGTTGGTCTGGGATTTTCAGTCAACAAAACCCTTGCAGGATGCTCTACCCTGTCCTCTCCACATCACTGGATCTCTAGTGTACCTTGTCTAGGGTTACCCAGACTCCTGTGATGTCACTGGTGTCTGGCCTTAGGAAAAGGATTTCCTAGCTACTCCTGGCTGTGACCATGGTTTCCTGCTGCTCCATACCTCTGTGATTCTTTAACACTTGTTTCTCCCAGTGACAAAAAGGGAGATATCCAAGCCACTATCCTAGACTGTGTTGTTGGCTGCTTCTAGCCCTAATTCAGTCTTCTGACACAGCTTCGTCTCTGAACCTGCTATTGTCCAGAAATCAGTTTCCCAGTTGTGGAGTTTATGGCACAGTTTCTCAGTGCCATATTCCTTATTAGTTATGTGTGAACCATAGGCCACAACTGGGAAACTGATTCCCTATTATCGTCACAGTCTCTGGGACGTGTTCTGGTTGGAGACCATGTGCTTAGGCCAGTGCTGAGGACAGTGGTGATCGTGTCCAGCTGCCTCTGTCTCTGGCCTTTTCCCTGGATACTTTGATGCAGTTCGCACAGTTCCTTGATCTGTGCTGGGAGTAGCACTTGTACTGAGTGCCTCTTCCCTTCTTAGTGTAGCTTTTCTTTTGCTGTGCTTTACCTGTGTGTTATCCTATGCAAGTTGTTTTCCAGCACCTGGTGTCCCTGTCATCTCACGCAGTGGACACTGACTGACCTTGGTGCATATCACAGAGTTGTCTGCAGATGCTGCTTTCTCTGCATTTTCAGAGCTCTTTTAATTCAATCACATTGACACTTAAAATTAACTGACACAGTAGTATTTTATGGACTTTCAATTTGTCTTTTGCTGAATAGATGAATGTAATTTTGTTCAACCAATCATTGACTACACAACCTTGTAAAAAAACTCAATTCACTTAATATTGTGCTATTTCCTCAGTGCCGTATTCCTTATTAATTATGTATGAATAGCCATAATTCCTATTCCAACGTCTTATTTTGAAGGAAGTTAGATGATGCAGTGTGATCTTTTGTGAGTTGTCCTCTCCTATACTGTCTTGTGTCTGTTTCATTAAAAGTATGATTAGATACAAAATATTTGAAACTAACTTATTAAGATTTCTACCTTGTTATATACTGAAGAGAGATGGTTATACATGATAAGCAAGTGGAAATTGTTGTGTAGACTGATGCTACTTTTGACTTTCTGTTTTGTATTTGAGATTCCAACTCCTTGGCCAAAGAAAGAGATTCCACAAACTTGTTCCAATTACTTCTGAATATCTGAATCTCCTTACAGTTTGGAAAAGCATTTTTTGAGAGCAACAGGTATTTCCTTTAATATTTACCTTAGAGACACAAAAAAGCCAAAATGAAAGAGTTGTGAAGTATAAAACAAGAAATATGAAGACGAATTCTGTGAGTGAATAGTTAACATATTGATAACTTACCCATACTGTTTATAGACACATTAGCATCTGGAAATTGATAAATACCACAAATAGACCAGAAAGAATGTTCTTCAGAGATACTATGGGTCAATATTGAAGACCCTGCATTCTAGCAAAGTAATTCTCAAAAGATATCCTTATTCCACCTACAGACTTATTTATAAAGGGCCATATTAGGCTCAGTGTTGGGAGTTTCTTTCTTCATATACCTCCTAACCTTAATTATGATTTTGTATGAATCCATGGAGTGTGAAGCTACCTTCTAAAGAGATTCCTGGAAGGAAAGTAGAAGAAAACAACACTGAGTAGTGTATCCTCACCTAAGTCCTACACATTATTTATAATAAACTTTATTTTAAATCCATTTTAGGATCACAGCAAAACTGAATAGAAAGCACAGCACTTTTATCCTTGTTCCAATATAGACACACCATCCCCACCACCAGTATCCCAGCCTAGAGGGGCACATTTGTTGTAATTTGAGCCATGTAGGTCATTGTCCAGAGTTCACAGTTTATACCAGGATTGACTACCGCTTTGTACATTCTATGGGCCCTGACACACGTATAATTCTATGTATTTGCAATTACAATATCACACATGATATTATATTGCTTCTCATTTCTTTAGGGTATAATGACTAGGCACATAATTTCTGAATTGCGAAGTAAGAATAAATTTAGTTTGTATGAAACTGCCAAACGATCTTCTAAGATGGCTGTGGCATTTTAAATTCCCACTAGCATGGAATGGAAGCTCCGTTTGTTCCAAATCCCTGCTAGTATTTCATATTGTCAATGCTTTGGATTTTTTTTTTTTTTTCTTTTTGGTCTTTTTTGAGACAGGATCTCACTATGGAATTCACTTTGTAGCCCAGGCTGGTTTTGAACTTGCAACGATCCTCCTGCCTCTGTCTCCCAAGTGCTGGGATTACAGGCATGTGCCATGATGCCCAGGTTGGATTTTTACCATCCTAATAGAAGAAGAGTAGTATTCAAATATTGTTTTAATTCATATTACCTCAGTAACATTTGGTGCTGAATCTCTCTCCATATGCTTATTTTCCGTGTATTTATCTTACTTGGTGAGATAGACAATAAAGTCATTTGCTCTTTTAAAGTCAGAACTTTTACTTTCTCATTGTTGAATTTTCAGATTTGTTTTCGTATTTGGGGTGATGGTCATTCAACAGGCATCTTTCACAAATATTTTCTCCTAAGTTATAGTATTCTCTTACAGATATATTTTATTTTACTGATGTCTAATTTGTTGGTTTTTCTTTCATGAATCATTTTGTTGGTATCATATCATAAAAATCATTGCTTAATCTAAAGTTGTCTAGATTGCCTTCTATCTGTATCTCAGATTAGGAAAGTTTTGTATTTTACACTGAGATCTATTATCCATTTTGAGTTAGTTTTTAAGAAAATTGAAAGATTTATGTCTGTTATTGTTAATATTATTATTGTTATTGTTATTTGGCATGTGGGTATCCTATTTTACCAGAAATATTTTCAAAAGAATATTTTTTCACTATAATAATGCCTTTGAAACCTTTCAAAGATTAAGTGACTATATTTGTGTGAGACTATTTCTAAACTTTCTACTCTTTTACATCATTTTTTGTCCAGTAATTCAGCCTTGATCACTACAGGTTTAAAGTAGCCACAGAACTAGATTTTGTTCATTGTTTCAATATTATATTGTATATTTTAAGTCTTTTGTCACTTCATGTAAACTCTAGAATGAGTTTTTTAATTTCCACAAAATAAATTGCTGAGATTTTAGTTGAGATAGTATTAACCATATAGATAAAGCTGAAAAAACCGACATCTTCCTATCCATGAGTACGGAATACAGCCCATCTGTTTGGTTCTTTTTGAGTTATTTTCAGAGTTCTATAGGGTTTTATTTTTCATCTACATCTTGTATGCGTTATGTTGCATTTATATCTAAGTAATATATTTAATTTTGAGGATGCTATCATAAAAATATTGCATTTTTAAATTTAAAATTTACTTATTCATGCTGCTGTGTTGAAAGGTAGTTAAATTTTTTTTATAAGTCTTGAACTGTGTAACCTTGCTAAAATCAGGCAGTTCCAGGAGGCTTGTTCCTTCCTCTTCTATGTTCTCTACATAGACAAATAATACATTACGTGTGAATAAGGACAGGTTTAATTTTTCCTTCTCAATCTGTTTTTCATCTTTTACTTTCTGTTTTTAAGTGTTGTATTAGTTATCACTTGCCAAATAATGTTTAAAATGACTTGAGAAAGGCTAATTACTGTTTTTAAAAGCTGTATCTCTAGTCTATAAATTAGGTTGGAAATGAACCAAGTGATTTAATTTCCACACTCAAAATATGCTTCTAAAGAGCTATTGTAAAATCTTAATTTCACTAACTTCTTTTGCCTTGAAGTTTGCCATGAAAAATACATTGGGTAAAACGAAGTACTAGAATTGCATTTCAAGCACGTAGCCAATAGCACTTTCACTTTTCATTCCATTGTGTGAAAGTGTTTCTTTTGGAATATTAACCTCAGCACCACATACACTGTAAATCTGCCTGTGACACCCACTAATAAACACAGTGGATCTATTGGTAAGTATTAATAACTTAATATTGCCTGTCAAAGTATCCTATAATTAAATTTTAAGTATTATTTAAATATTTTCCATTCTTAGACTATATTCTACTATATTTAGATTGTAACATTGCCCCAGTGCACATTAGTCTCAATGTATATGTTTGAATGGGCTTTTAAATAATAGTTTTAAATTTCTAGAAATAAAGTAATTAAAACCCTTAGGATTTCCTTTGCATCTTTAAGTTGGAAGGCTGAAATCATTGTTAAATTTATAGTTTCACAATAGGTGTTTGATTCTTATAGTGAAACTTCTTCTTTATGTCATATTCAACCTTTTTCTTTATTAATATTTTTATGGATAATTTTCAGAAATGTCAAAAGTAACATCAAAAAATATAAAGCCAAATAAGAATTTATCAGCTACCTAAAATCCAACCTATATGAATTTATTTTGAACATAAATGGCAATCTAAATTCTCCTGTAGTTTACTATTTGCACACACAAACATATAAATGCATGCATATTTTCCTCTTAATTTGGATCCTAAGGCATGGTCCTGGTCATTTCAGACATATACTAGGAGACACAGCTGTCATAACTATTTCTTAAAACCATGTAATATGCAAAAGGTTTTTCATATAAGAACACTGCATTGTGGTCATTACTTTCACTCCAATGAGGCATTAATTTCCTTAAATTCCCTTTACCAACCCAGAAAGACAATGGGAGAAGTGGGAGCAATTCGAGGGCTCCTGCGGTGCATGTAGGATAATGCTGTGCACCCTTATTTCACTGTAGACAACAATTGCACATACGAAGAGAATAATTCTTTTTGCAGGAGACTCTGGCAGATAAATTTTTATTGGTGTAAATAATTCAGCAGCTTGTTATAATGAAAGCACTTCACATTAAGCGTTTCCTTGCTCTCTCTTAAATGCACACAGTAGTATCCGCTGGATGCTATTCATATCTAATGTGAACTAGAGGCTTCCCAGTTTATGATGAGTTGTAGCTCTTCAAGGAACTAAGCCACTGCTAGGGGACCTGATCTAACATTTGCCAGAAAAAAGAAAAGCCAATCACGGGATAAAGTAATGAGAGGAAAAAAGAAAATAATAGAGCTTTGCTGGTCATTATGTTGATCTGATAGGAGGTTTGATAGTCACAGCACATCTGGAGGTTAGTTTTCCAGTTGTTCCTTTAGAGACTGTGAGGGAGATTAAAATTTATACAGGGCAAATGTAATTCTCAATAAACTTTTAAGGACACTAATAAGGTTCCATATTTAGTAGCCTCTTTTTAATGCAGAATCTTTGTAATAAAAATCTTATATAAGGTCTGAATTGTATTTTCTTTCTGAGATATAAAAATTAGCTCATACAAAACTTGAGTAAAAAGTTTTTATAAGAGAGTGGAGAGCTGGGGATTTAGTTCAGTGGTGTAAGTGCCTGCCTGGCAAACGTGAGGACATGAGTTTGATACCTGGCACAGAAAAAAAAAAAAAGTGTTCTGAATTTTGCAGCCTAGTTTTGCAAGTATTTTCCAGCTACATTTTCTTTAAGGAATAAGCTATTTACCTAACATCCTGTTGCCCCCTGCTTTTGAGGCCCTTGCACTCTGGCTTGGCGACATTCTGATCTTGGTCCTGAAGCGAGCATGAGCATTTCCTCACTCACTGCCTGACCCCCAGCTTATGTATTCACATCCTCACTTTCCACTTACAACAAGCCTCATATTGATTCTTGGTAGACAGTAACTTGGGTTCCACTTAATATTTTTGTACTTGTCTAGTATGAGAAAGATCTCTCAGGATGAGTTCTCAAGGGGAATATTTCAGCAAATTCTAATACAGCTTATAAATATTTTATTTGGTTTCTGATTTAATGTGATATATACGGCTTGTGCTTCCTGATGCTAGCTGCCCCAGCTTTCCATTATAATATGAGGGAAGAAAAAGAGATCAGTATTCCCAACCTCAGACTGACAGTTTACCTAAGGCTAAGCTCCGGAAGAGCTGTAAAGTGCATTGAGGGTAAGTGAAGCCAGATGAAGAAAAATAGTTTCAGACCACATGAGAAAAGAAAGATATGAGAATCCTCTTCTTTCCTGTCCCCAAACTTGGTGTCTTCATTACTATGAATGTAAAATGACTGCATCGCTATTTCAGAAAAGCTAATTTCTGAAGTAGGCTTATTAGTGTTGCTCTCCATACCACATTATTCCAATAGATAAAATACAGTTTAATCTATAAATTCACAGCATATAGGTGTAGGAAAAACACTTCTTTTAAGGTAAATTCCCTCTTACCCAAATTGTTCATTGCTACTAAATTGTATACTGCATGTGTATGTACAAATCGTTGAGTACCAATAAATATGCTTTTGTATTTTCTGAGCACATGAACATACACAACCATTCTTCAGTCTCATAGAACCACATTACCTGAGGTCCTTCTCTTTTATACTGCTTCACAATAGTAATACATATGTGATTTTTTGACAATTTTTTTTTGCAATGGAGAACTTCTATATTATTGAAAGGCGGAAATTTTATAAATTCTTTTTTTCCCAGTGTGCAAGATAGACAACAATGCCACACATTACTTTTCTGTGAATTTCTAATGAAATTAAGAATCCTGCCATTTAAATTCCCCTCCTTTTTATTCCTGCTATCTTCTGTACATTCTCTACTGAATCCTTTGCTTTTCCTAGGCCTTTATAAAAATTCTCTCCATATAATGCCAGTAGTATTTTATGCTTATTTGAAGCAGAAATTTATGAAAAACAACAATAAATTTGGTGATGGGGTGGAGAATGGTAGTGATACATTATGTTTCAGTTTTTGAATTGTTCATTTGTTTGCTTTTCTTCTTTTAGACTGATACTTTTAAAAAATTATCCAAGGAGAACTTACTTAATCCATGGCACTTTAGAAAAGCTATTCTGTTTTAAATATTCTGAGATACCTTACATATCTTGTATTTTAATATAAGACATGTATATATTAATAAAGAAAATATAAAAAGCTTGCTTCTTAATTCTACAAAAGAAATAGAACAAAAGTTTGCAATGAAACAATTAGAAAGTAATATTGATTAATACACTGTGGACCATAGTTTTAAAAATATATTATCAAAACATTTCACAGATTACAATTTCAGACACAAAAAAATTTTGAGACACAAAAGACTCTTACAAAAACAAAGAGATAAAACTTTCATTTCAATGAACCAAGTAAAACTAACAGATGATTGAAATAAATGAGAATACTTGTTGAAATATTTTTAAACAATGGAATAAAGAAATTTGAGATAGTATTTGATACTGGAAAGAATTATTATCAAAAAATCAAATAATATCAGATGCTTGTTAGGATGTAGAGTAAAAGGTACTCTTCTACATTGTTATTTGTAATTTATCATGTTTACACAATAAATTATTCACAAAAATCAATAAATAAGATCCATGAGATAATAATAAAATTACAGTCAAAAGCAAAACAAAATCCTTGAAAAATAAAATATGAAAAGTCTTTAGTATAAAGCTACAAAGTGAGAATAAAACAGAAGGAGCAAAGTTAAAGAATGCACATTTGAAGATTTGGTGTGTGGGAAGGACGGCATTTTGAATTCTTGGGGAAATGCTGGCATTCTTCTAAGTGTGATTTATGTAACAGCAAAGGTAAACAATATTATTTCTTGTGGTCCAGAGCAGAATATTTTAAACTTTAAAAACCATTTGTTATTTTAACCAATATAAAAATTGTATAACATGCATCTTAATTCCTCTCCTCCTCCAAAGCAATGCATTTTATGATTTACCAAGCTATATTTTTAAAATTTACTTAAACACATGCACATATATAAATCATTGTGCATATGACATAAAATAATTTTAAAATGGTGAAGTCGAACACCATATTAAAGTTTAAGATTCATTGCAATATTTCTCCATTTAAAGAAATTTTGAGAAGTGCATACATATATTCAGAGCATATATCAAGTAAGATCCAGAGTGGATATATTTCAAAATATATTTGAAGTATACTATGTGTTAATTAAAACTATAAAGACTATCTATAACCTTGGAAAATATTGATATTTATAAACAAATAGGAAATTAACAATCTATATAGATGTATATTGTCAGATTTTACACAAAACCTTAAAATATTTTAAATGAGAAAACATCATAATCACAATAAGATCAAAATGTAAAATTAGAATAAAAAATTTCAAAAAAAAAAAGAAATTGCTACAGGCAGCTGAGTTAGTTACAAATATTATAGGCTGTCAGACAGGGCTGATCCCTCAAAGGAGCCAGAGATGTTCAGACACCTTGCAGCCTTGGAAGAGACAATCACCTCCTGCTGTGGGCCAGATCTCAAGACAAAGGCAAAGCAAATGCACCCACATTCTAAGGATCCACAGTGGACATAGTCCTCTATTACCCTGAGGAAGTCAGGAGTCAGCATCCCACCTTCTACAGAAAGGTCACTGCTGTTAAGCATGGCCTCTTACCAGAGCGACTCACTTTCCCATTTGTTCCTGATTTAATCAATTTTACCTGAGCAATTAATCTTACTGGTCAACCACAATTCTGTCCTGCTTTATGCCCACCTTGTGAATTCCCATTTTTCCCCACCTTGGATTTATCAAACCTCATAGTTTTACTCTATAAAAGTCCCTAGAAAAGACAGAGTGTCTGGCAACCCACTTGGGACCCCCTTTGTCTCTTAGACAAAAGCTTTCTTTCTCTTAATAAATATGTTCCACTCTTAACCTCCCTTGTTCCTAAAATTCATTCTTCGATTTCAGACATATAAGAGGTCAGGAGTTTCATTCCCCTATATCAAAATGACTAATTGACATTTGATATAAAAGTAACAGAGGTGATGACCATATTGGTTATCATTAGTATATTATTATTTACCTCTTTTTATTATTCCTTATTTCAAACTTAATTCTCAGGTGTCTCCAGCTTAATTGGCTGCAAAGAATAAATTGTAAGCAAATACTAAAAAGAGCTGCAATGTCTGAGGGGCTTGGATCTAAAAAAAATAGAGATCTAGATTTTATCACATCCATAAGCAAAAACAATTTTAAAAAGCAGTCATAATATAAAATAGCAGCTCTGAGTAACTTCTTACAAGTTTTACCTTTTTCAGAAGCTGACTCAGTTCAGTTTGCCTCATTCTTAGAATCCTCATCTAAATATCCACATGATTTGGAATTTCATCATCATCATCATCCTCTCCAGTAGCAAGTGGTGCTTTTCCATCCACAAAGTGTCTGGGTAGGGTTTGGCCACTCTCCTTAAACTAGTCAGACTGCACCAAGCTAGTTCACGATGCTGGGTAGCATTTCTGTCAGCTGTTCTGTCTCTGGGTAACATTCCTGGGGAAAGTGGCCTATAATGGTGAAAGTATTTTCTGCTAGAGATGCTTGAACTTTTGAGTTGCTGAAGTGAATAACTGTTCCTTGGTTGTATACATACTCACCTCTTTAATGGTGATGTTGTTTACCTGTAACTTCTTTAATGAGAACTGAAGTTTTTTTATCATCTGCTGTGGCTGTTCTATGAACCACTTTTTCTTTCTGCAAGCAGTTACTTTCCACCACTTGTGCCTGAGTCTTTCCTGGTTCATGACAGGGTCTTTAATCTTGTCAGAGGAGATATGCGGCATCACATGGAACTAAGGCTGGTGCTCAGGTTGTCTCTGGCAGACAAGACAAGATTAGGTACACACACGGGGATGCAAGATGCCAGAGAGTACGCCAGAGAGTTACTTATCTATTTTTTAAAAGACTAAAAAATTACTTCATACAAACACAGATTACTAAATTATATAAAATTTTTTTTCTTCAAATAGTCAAAAATAGAAACCAAATTAATTTATATAATTTCATTAATAAAATCAGAAAGCACTGCTTTTAATAAAATACTGTATTATAAATGATGCATAAAAGAATAATTCTAATGCAGTTTCAAGAGGATCTTATCACAGTTTTAAATTCCTAATCTGAAAACCCAAAACCTGAAATTTTCTAAAACTTGAAACTTTTTGAGAATGAACATGTCACCACACGTAGAAAATGCCACACCTGGTATCACCTGGTGAATCACAGCCAAACAGTAGGCATGATAAATATATTGCACTTTTAGCCTATCTATGTTAGGTACATGAAATGCAAGCCAGTTTCATATTTAGGCCTAGTATTTCCAGTGTGTCTTAATATGTATAGACAATCGTTTCAAATAAGATATATTGAAGACAATGCCTCCTGTTACAGAATGTCACCTTATTTAGAAATGGGTATGGTAATTAGGATAAAGCTTGACTGTAGTAAGGTGGGTCTCTCACGCAAACCCCACATACGGACATATTTCTGGGAAGACTGGCACAGGACATTGATGTACAGATTGCAGTTAGGCAGTCACAATACAATAAATAACAAGGATTACTGGGAAATCATCAGTAGCTACTAATGGTAAGAAAGGGTTCTCTCCTGCTGGTTTCAGAAGAAGGGTAGTCTTATTAATACTTTGGTTTCAGACTACTAGCTTCTAGAATTTTGAAACAATAAATTGTGTTGTTTATATTGTTAACACTGTTAAAACCTTTCTAAGAGAGAAATAGAGAGTGCATTCCTTAATTTTCACATAGTTTTAAAACATCGTTCTAGTTAATTTCAATATTTATCCCATTTTGTGGAAAGTGTGCAGTCAAAAATTACAGTCATTTTAAATTTCCAGCAATTAGTTTTGCAATACAACATGTTCTGTCTCAGTGTTCCACTTGTACTTGCATGTTGTTATTGTGGAGTGAAACCTTTCACATGCATATTAATTTCTCATAGTTTGTACCACTTTTCAAGGCTTCTCCTTCCTTGCTGATTTTCCTTCTAGTTGCTCTATGCAAAAAATGAAAATTAATTATTTTGTCTTCAATTATTGCAAACCCACTTTCAAATCTGTCACTTTGTATTCAGTCTATTTTGTGACTCCATATTTCATATATGCTTGTAATTGCTACATATTCTTGATTTATTCACTCTGTTGTCATGGTATCATTCCCATCATTTGCTTCTCATAGCAATTTCTGTCTTAAACTTTATTTTGTGCAATAGGAGCATTAACCACCCTTGGTAAGGTTTGAGAGGAAAACCTTTTTGCATTTTTCTGTGAACTTTTCAGGATTTAAAAATAAATTGGATCTTTTATAAATCTCATATAGTACATTCACTCAATGGCAAGAGTAAAATAATTACTCAGAAATATTTCATTTTCATGATGTAAATGTATGAATTAGTTGAATATTTTAATCAGTACTGCTTAAATATCTTCTAAAGCACAGGAGATAAAACAAAAGGAACATAATACAAATATCCAGTGTTTGAAAACAAGAAAAATCCAGGATGTGGGACATGAACAGCACAGAAAATGACAGATGTTGAAACCAAGTGTTCAGAAGAAAGCAGGCACACTCTGCTGCTGACTAATGCCAAGGGGACCCTTTGTAGTGATCTTCAAAAGTAAGTTTTGGAATGTGAATAGAACAACCACCTGGTCATTGGCAGTGAAGACTGACTAGCTATGGAGATAAAAGAGAAGGCATATAAAATGCTCTGTACCTACAATACATTATAATTATGGGACAAAAACAAAATATCATATTGTTTTGTGATTTTTCTACTTTATTTCCTAGTCGCTAAATTTGTTGTCATGGATATATTAAAACCTCTTAAAATTTTGGTTTCCTACCCAAGTAGAATTAAGTGGACATGAACTTTGAGCATTATTTTCATATATTATAATAGCAAAACTACTCGAATTACTATATGATCTGTTTTAAAAAAAGAAAATCTAAAAGTATATGTACACTGACTTTTGTCTAGTAAAGAAGATTTCTTTCTCCTTATGCTATTACATTGTATCATTGCATACTTAGCCTAGGTTACTATAGTACATTAAACTGCTATAAAGAATGTCTCAGATTAGAATTTAAGGAATTGTTATCTTTAATTTTATCTTTTATGTATAAAAATTGGTGAAATCGTCTTGGTTAAAAATTGAAAGCTAGTGAATAAACAATAGAAATCTGATAAATCATCTTATCTGATATTAAATGTCTCCAGAAAGATTTTCTAAGATAATTGATCTCTCATGGACTGCTTTTCCTCTGTGATGCCCCTCTGCCATGCCACCCTGCTTTGGAGCCAGCCCATTATGGACTGAAACCTCCACAAACTGTGACCTGAAGTATACCCCTCCTTCTTGTCAAGCATTTTGTTTCAGAAGACAGATAAGTAACTAAAACAGCCAGACTATGTGGTGACTGTACACAGGAATCTGAAAGGAGATATTTCACTTGCTCATCTCATAATCAATTCCAGGCCATGAAGAGGCTGACATTCCTCCACAGCTATAAGGAATGGATGCAGGATCAGGGATTGATTACAAAGTGGGCTCAGAAATGAAATGATTACAAAGACACCTCAGGCAGAGGCCTGTCTGAATTGACAGAATTATTCTTACAGTACTAGGGTAATAGACACATGATTCTGTTCACCTCTTAAAGCTAATAGAGCTATTTACCTCAAAGAATTATGTATGCTGAATAGAAAACAAAGACAACAGAAAGGCAGCAACAGGAATTTAGCATGTATAGGAAGAAATACAAATCACAGCAAATTAAATTCCCAAATATATAATATCACCATGCTGAAAGGAGTTGGAAAAACATTGGCATATAATTTTGGGAAGCAGTGTTTAGACTGCTGATGTAAGACTAACTGTAGCAAAATTATGCTTAAATAACTCTAGTTAGTATGTATTTTTCTTGCAGCAATTATAAAACCCTTTTTTTGTGTACACTAGAAAAAAATTTAAAAAAAAGAAAAAGGTAGAGTGGTTATCATGAAACCTATGGTATCAACTGGTAAAGTAAGAAACACCAACTCTCTGTCTCTGTCTCTGTCTCTGTCTCTGCCTCTATCTCTGTCTCTGTCTCTGTCTCTGTTTCTTTCTCTCTTTCTTTCTCTGTGTGTGTTACTTGTATACATGAATTATTAACATTGTCTATTTCCCAGATCTGTCCACTGGAGAAGCCTAATTAATGAATTATTAGGTTTTCTATTGCCTAGTGCTATGGAAGGGAAAATACAAAATTAACCTATGATATCTTAAATTGCCAGAAAGGGAAGTGCTGGGGGGACATGTCAAAGCCCACAAGGCCAATATAAGAGACCTCTCTGCAGCTAAACTTGGAACAATGTGATAAGCAAAATAAATAATGACAATATTGTATTAGACTCAAGTAGATAAATAATACATCTAAAAGTATGCTGACATACATGAATAAATAGATGAATGAAAGAGCTACATTTTAGAAAAGAAATCTAGAGACCACCTCATGGGACCCAGGAACTCCAGCCAGCAGTGTGCATGGGGCTGGACTAGACCGGGGCCACTCCCATGACTCCTACCTTCACAGCAGACCATCTTGAAGGACCCAGGAACTCCAGCCAGCAACATGGGCAGGCTGAGTGAGAACCAGGTCCCTTGTGGTCCCTATAGGCCCAGCCACTCACCTCAGGACCTAGAAACTCTAGCCCATGATGGGCTCCCCCACAGTCTTACCACTGCCACTGGGGACCCCCCACACCACTTGGACCTAGCATTGCTATTGATCTTTGGCTCCCACAACTCCCCCCAGAACCTTAGACTGTAATGGATTAACCATACAGTGTCGTTGGGAGACTCAGTAACCACTCATCCAAACAGAAGAACTCAGCAGGCTTCCATCATGAGGTGAGTTTGCCCCTAAAATAGGAATAGAGTTTGCCACCTTCAGTTGGTAAATAGGAGCAATAGTGAAGCCCCATCCAGAAGTATGCCATTGGTGAGCTTGGCAAGTGGGTAGGTGAGTCCTTTCTCCACCCAGAGAATATCAGGTAAGTTGAGGAGGGTGCTAGTAAGGCCTCTCCCAACCTGGAAAAAATTAAGAGGGCCTATGTAACACGCAGAGACACAGTAGTGTCCTGGCTGAGACAAACACTATAAATAAGGAGTCTGGTGACATAATAACATCAGGAACTAAGGGTTGATTTCCATCAATATTCCTGGGCTTGTCAGCCTCGGAAGAATATAGGACTCACCAAACAGACCTTGCAGGGGAATTCAGGTGACTGGCCTACCCCTTCATTGTGGGACTCAGCAACTGGACAAATATCAACCTTAGAGTAGGAACCCAAGATATACACTACCAACTGTTGACACTAGTGGGATTGAAGGACCAATTATTAACGTAAAAGGGGAAAATGGCAAAACAAAAAAGCAAAATGCAATTTCAAACAGGAGACACTGAAATACAGGACTTCAAAAATAACATGTCAGAAATCTCTGAAAAGATAGCCAGTGAGATAAAATAACAAGTCCATGAGGCTATAGAGGAAATGAAATTAGAAGTAGTCTATCATGTAAAGACATAAATAACAACCTTAATAAAGGAGTCGCTCAGTGTAGCTAGAAAAAAATGGATTAAAAAAAGTACAGGAGCATGGGAAACTGATTGAAACTTTGAATGAATAATATAGAAAACAAACAGAATTCATGAAACAAACTCAAAGAGACTTCCAAGAAACAAAAAATTTTATTGAAAGCTGGCAAAATCATTTAAATGAAGCTGAAGATAGAATATCGGACCTTGAGGACAGGATCACAATTAGTGATCATGAAAGGATAGAACTATTAAAAGTAACAAAGCAGCATGAAATCACAATCAAGCAGCTTCAAGATGATGCCAACAGAAAATATCTAAGATTGATAGGTGTCAGTGAAGATGCAAGGATCAATGCAAATGACATAACCAAAATATTCACAGAGGTAATAGCAGAAAATTTCCCAAACATGGGGAAAAAATCTGATACACAGATAAGTGAGGCATATAAAATGCCAAACAGTCACAACCAACATAAATCTACATCCAGAAATATAATAATTAAGATCTCAGACATGCAGCATAAAAACAGAATACTAAAAGTTGTTAGAGAAAAGACACAACTCATCTACCAAGGAAGACCCATAAGAATCATAGTAGACTTCTCATCACAATCCTTCAAGTCAAGACAAGCTTTGAGTGAGATATTTAAAACCATGAAAGGAAACAACTTTCAACCCAGACTAATGTACCCAGAAAAACTTTCATTCAAATTTAATGGAGAAACAAGATACTTCCATAACAAAGAACAACTGAAGAAATTCATGTACAACAAACCAACCCTAGAAAGAGTATTGAAAGACATACTAGATAGAGATGAAAATGATATCTCCAGAACAACAACAGAAAGAAACCACCACCTAGGACAAGCAATTAAACAAGTGGGAAAAGCAGATAGCAAACAACTGGAACATAACATAGCAAAGTCAAGCCAGTATATATCAGTGATAACCATAAATGTAAATGGCTTCAATTCACCTATCAAAAGAAATAGGTTTACAGAATGGAACAAGAAACTGGTTCCCACAATATGCTGTATACAAGAAACACATCTGACCCAACAGGAAAATCATAGACTAAAGACAAATGATGGAAAACAGTATTACATGCAACAGGAACCCAGAAAAAAGCAGGGGTACGTATTCTGTTTGCAGAAAACATGAACTTCAAATCTAAAATGTTTAAAAGAGGTGAAGAAGGTCACAACATACTCATTAGTGGAAAAATTCAAGAGGAAGAACTAACGATTATAAATATATATGCACCAAATACAGGAGTACTCAACTATATAAGACAGATACTAATGGACATGAAAAATCAAATATACAAGAACACAATTATAATAGATGACCTTAACACCCCACTGTCACAAAGAGATAGAGCAATTAGAAAAAAGTCAGCAAAAAAAAAAATAATAACAGAACTGAATCATAATGGTGGGCAATTGGACTTAGTAGATGTTTACAGAGCGTTCCACCCAACCACATCAGAATACACATTCTTCTCAGCTGTGCATGGAATGTTCTACAAAATAGACTATATATTATCCCATAAAATATTCTTAAGTAAACGCAAAGGTATTGAAATTACCTCATGCGTAATATCTGTCTATAGCATGCTGAAATTGGAAATTAATGGCAAAACAACAGCAGAACCTGCATAAATATATGGAAATTAAATAACAACCTTCTGAAATACCAGTGGGTTACAGATGAAATTAAAGAACAAATAAAGCAATACCTACAATTCAATGAAAATGTAGAAACAACATATTGTAATCTGTGGTATGCAATGAAAAGTCTTAAGAGGGAAATATATAGCAATAAATTGTCATATCAAGAAAACAGAATGAGCATAAATAAACAATGCAGTGCTTCATCTCAAGCTTCTAGAAAAAGAAGAGCAAGTTAAACCAAAAGCTCATAGAAAAATTGTAAAGATTAGAGCAGAAAACAGTGCAATTGAAACTAAAAAATATAAAAGGAATTAATGAATCAAAAAGCAGGTGTTTTGAAACAATAAACAAAATTGACAAAACTCTGGCTAACCTTACCAAGAAAAAGAAAGAAAAAAACCCAAATTTACACAATAAGGACTGAAAAGGAAATTATTACAGATCCAGTTGAAATGTAAAAGCTCATGAATACCTACTTTGAAAATTTCTACTCACATAGCGTGGAAAACACAGAGGAAATGGACAGACTTCTAGAAAAATATGAACTACCAAAGCTCATCCAAGAAAATATAGCAAATTTGAATAACCCAATATCGGCTATTGAAATTGAAAATGTAATTGAAAACTTACCAACAAAGAAAAGCCCAGGTCCTGATGGATTCAGGGCTTAATTCCACAAGAAATTTAGAGAAGATTTGATGCCAAAACTCCTCAAACTCTTCAATGAAATTGAAAAGGAAGCAATCTTCCCTAAAATATTCTTGGAGGCAAGTATTACTCTGACACCAAAACCAGAGAAAGACCCAACCATGACAAAGAACTATAGGTCAATCTTACTAGTGAACACTGATGCAAAGATTCTCAATAAAATATTGGCAAATCAAATTCAGCAAATCATCAAGAAGATTATACATCATAACCAAGTGGGATTCACACCCAGAATGTAGGGATGATTTAACATATGCAATCAATAAATGTAATACACCACATAAACAGTGCCAAAACCAAAAACTACATGGTCATATCAATAGATGCAGAAAAAGCTTTTGATAAAGTCAAACACATGTTCATGATAAAAACCCTTCAGAATCTCAGAATACCCAGTGTCTACCTTAATCTTATAAGACCATCCATGACAAACACAGAGCCAACATTATACTGAATGGACAAAAATTGAAAGCTTTCACTGTAAGATCAGGAATAAGACAAGGATGTTCACTATCACCACTCCTATTCAATATAGTTCTGAAAATACTAGCCAGGGCAATCCAACAAGAGAAAGAAATAAAAGGAATGAAGAGAGGAAAGGAAGAAGTTAAAATATCACCATTTGCAGATGACATGATACTTTACATAGAAGATGCAAAAAACTTCATTAAAAGACTACTAGAGGTAATAAACAAATTCAGCAGTGTAGCTGGATACAAAATCAGTGCTTGAATATCAATAGCATTCCTGTTCACAAACAAAAACTCACCAAGAGAGAAATTATGGAAATATCGCTTTTCACAATAGCATCTAAAAAAATGAAATACTTAGGAGTCAATCTAACTAAGACTGTAAAAGACTTATATGCTGAAAATTATGCTACACTAAAAAGGTGATTGAAGAGGATATTAGAAAATAGAAGGCCATTCCTTGCTCTTGGCTAGGAAGAACCAACGTTGTGAAAGTGGCCATATTCCCAAAACCATTCAACAGATTTAATGCAATCTCAATCAAAATACCATTAACATACCTCACAGATCTAGAGAAAATACTCCTAAAATTCATTTGGAAAGGAAGAAGCATAGAATATCAAAAGTAATTCTGGACAACAAAGGCAAGGCAGGAAGCATCTCAATTCCTGACTTGAAACTATACTACAAAGCCACAGTGATAAAATCATCATGGTACTGGCAAAGAAATAGACCTGAAGATCAGTGGAACAATTAAAAGATTTAAACACAACTACAAAGACACTCAGCCATCTGATATTTGACAAAAGGGCTAAATATGTTCACTGGAAGAAGGATAGCTTCTTTAATAAATGGCGTTGGAAAAACTGGCTCTCCACATGCCAAAGACTGAAACTAGACCCCTGTCTATCACCATGCAAAAAAATAAAGTCTAAACGGATCAAAGATCTAAATATTAAAGCAGAAACACTAAATCTACTGGAAGACAAGATAAGTAGAAGTCTTGGAGACACAGGGGTAGGCAGAGAATTCATAAACAAAATACAAACTGCATGGGAAACACTTCAAGGAATCAACAACTGGGATCTCATATTATTGAAAAGTTTTTGCACTTCAAAAGAAATCACCAATAGGGTGGAAAAACCCCACAGAATGGGAAACAATTATAGCCAGCAACCCCTCAGACAAAGGACTTATAGCCAGAACATATGAAGAATTGAAAAACCCCCAAATTCAAATTCCTTCTCCAAAAGTGGGCATCAGAGATGAACACACAGCTCTCAGATGAAGATATACAAATGGGAAATAAATACATGAAGAAATGTTCACTATCACTGGTCCTTCAAGAAATACAAATTAAAACAGCATTGAGATTCCTTCTCACTCTGAAAGAATGGCTGCCATCAAGAAATCAACTGATAATAAATATTGGCAAGGCTGTGGGGGAAAAGAAATAGTGCTCCACTGTTGATGGGAATGTAAGATGTGAGCAGCCACTATGGCAGTCAGTATGGAGATTTCTCAGAAGACTAGGATCAGAAAGAAGTTCCATTCAATCCAGCTATTCCCCTCCCGAGGATTTTCCCAGAAAAACTGAAAAGGTCATATCACAGTGATATATGTGCACCCATGTTCATAGAAGCACAATTTGTAATAGTTAAATCTTGAAAACTACCAAAATGCCCATCACCCACAAAGTGGATGAAAAAGATGTGGTATATTTATACAATGGAATATTACTCAAGTATAAAAAAGATAATCTTGAGTCATTCATAGGCAAATGGAGACAATTTGAGACTACCCTCATAAATGAAATAAATAAGAATCACATTTATAAATATCACATTGTGTCTCTAGTGTAAAAAAGTAATAAATGTAGGAGTAATAAAACCCAATATGTGTAATTGATATTGTAAAAAAGAGGAAAAAAGAGCTCTAAAAGATATAATTGCATATATGTTTAAGTGTGTAGGACTGATAACTATATTACTAAGTTTTTTTGATCCTTGAAAAGAACTGTTTGTAGTCTCACTTTTTGAATATCCAAATTGTATGCTTTAATTTTGCAACTTTAACAACTATTTC
This sequence comes from Cavia porcellus, assembly GCF_034190915.1. Taxonomy (NCBI): domain Eukaryota; kingdom Metazoa; phylum Chordata; class Mammalia; order Rodentia; family Caviidae; genus Cavia; species Cavia porcellus. Next base: position 24,999,344 of record NW_026947484.1, on the reverse strand, counting down.
TAAGAGGATAATACATAATTTAGCAGCTAGTGATTTGTTACTGTTTATGTTTTGGAAACTTTGTATTATTTCTACCTTTTTCTGTTTTGCTCTTTTTCTCTTTAAATAAAATTTTATAAAAGAAATTTTAAAATGTGTAAAAATAATTTTGTCCACTGTTACACAATAATTTTGTATTCTTGTGAATATTTTATAGAAGAACCTGCTGACGATTCTTGAAAATTGTAAGAAATTGGGAAATTTGAGAGACTGTCACAGAAAGGATAATAACAAGATGACATGATTAAATGCAGTGTAGATTAATGTTAGAAAAATATACAAGTAGAAAAACTAGATATTTAAACAAAGCCTTGTGCTTACTTAATAATATTTAATTGTAAGAGTATCTGCAATACTTTCTTATTTGATAGTATTGTTTGTAATTGCTATTATCATTGAAGTATTAATTCTCCATTTTTGGTAAATACATTGTAGTAGCATATGAATTTAATAAAAGTATAGGTGGCTGTATGAAGCCTCTGTACTATGTTACTAACTTTTCTGCAAATCCAACAATTGGTTGAAACAGTAAGTAATGGAAATATTTAAAGAAAGAGAGATAGGAGAGAAGCAGTGCTGAGGCCACAAGTACTTATTGTGAGGGAGCCATTTGAGAAAGACTTTTTGTAGTAAGCAAATAATTCACGTGTGTATAAGTGGCACAATAAATATCACAAGACTATCAGCATTGCTGGAATGGAGTAAGAAGCCAGTAATATTAAACCACCTCCATGAATAATATCAAGGAGCGAAGTAACACCAAGATGGAAAAGTGAGAGATCACAGCCTTCCTTTCTTCTGTTAAATGACTCAGCTGGTAATTCTACCAAGACAGTGATACTCTGGTAAGATCTCCAACATATAGGAATAAGACTACAAGTCCCACAGAACTGATAAAAATATACATTTAAAAGGGTCAAAGAGACAATCATGCTTGGATCACAGCTCTCCTCTGTCACTCCTCAATTGGTATAGTCCTTCACAGTTTTTCCCAAGCCTCAGAGCTGCCACAGAAGGAAAGAGAGAAGAATGGAGCAGAAATGCAGCTTCCCTGCATGTTGAGACAGTTTCCAGAAGGCGCTCCCTGTTTTCAGTTCATGGGGAATTTAGAAACAATCTGAACAGATAAATCATCTTGGACCAGATAGAAACAAGCACAGAGGTAGAACCTAGAGAGATCAGCATACTAGATTTTAGTGAAAGTACAGTATATTTATCAGGAGTGACACTGAATTAGACTGGCATTGTGTACCTGCAAAACTCAGCTGGTCACTCCCAGAAGAGGTAAGAAATACTATTTGGTTTCAATCTTCAGGTGGTCAGCTTCCAAGTCAAGCTTCACTCCATAACTTGGGGGGGGGGGGACACTCATGGAAGGAAAGGAGCCCCACTGAGAATTCTGGCAAATAGCAGCTCATATTTGTGGTTTAATTGGTGCTTTTTCCAGTTTCAAAGACCACTCCCCATATCCTGTGCAGGGAAGGATACTATTATCAAAGCTGCAAATATCATGAATTAGCAAGCATTAGTTCTGCCATACTTGGGAATTCAAACAGCTCTTTCTGTCCTCAAAGATCATGTGCAAGCTCTGGCCAGAGAGGTGCATTCCCAACTGTGAATTATAGCAAAAAGCTGGAAATAGACACTTATATCACTTTGGGGAGAATAAGCTGTGTCATTTACATACTCAAGAACCACCTGCTGTCTTTGCTCAGGGCTTAACAAGAATACCAGAGCACCAAGCATTGTCCCTTCTAGTCCAGCCATTTTAGAGGAGATTAACAATCTCGCCCAGTATCTCAGCCTAATTGCAAGGCTCAACTAGGGCCCTTGCCAGAGAGTAGACTCAAACCGGCTGCCACACCCAAATCCAGAGCAATGACACAGCAGCCTAGCCCCTTAGAATACCTAAGAGGAAATTATTATCTGTGGAGGGACATTACCAGTGGGCCAATCCTTCATCATAGGTTAGTTTAATGCTGAAGCACTATCACTTTCAGAGGACATCTACAAAAGGTAGAAAAAGTAATTGCTCCATGAATGCATAAATATAACCATAAGGAAACTATGATTGCAAAACCACAGGAAACTGTCTCCTAAATAATATTCGGAGTTCCAATAATGGGTCTTAGAGAAGGGGATATCTATAAAATGTCAGAAAAAAACTAGAATTATTCTGTTAAAATATGCAGTAAACTCCAAAATATATGGACCAAAAATTAAACGAAGTTTGGAAAAATACATGAATAAAATGAAATGTTTAATGAAGAAATATAAGCAATTACAAAGCACTAAAATCAATCTTAGAGATGAGAATTCAGTAACAAAAAATTTAAAAAAATATAATAGAGAGCTTGAAAAATTGGCTTAGGAAGCTGAAGGAAAAATCTGTGACCTTGAAGACAGAATACATGAAAGTGTTCCAGTAGAAAAGAAAAAGAAAGAAAGAAAGAAAGAAAGAAAGAAAGAAAGAAAGAAAGAGAAAAAGAAAGAAAGAAAGAAAGAAAGAAAGAAAGAAAGAAAGAAAGAAAGACAGACAAATGTGTGAGAACTAAGGGACAGGTTTAAGGGTTTTAATCTATGTACACCAGGGAATAAAGGAAGTGAATGAAGGAGGAGAAATAGAGCCAGCAAATACATAGAGCCAATAGAGAAATTTGGAGTGAAAGTGTTCTATTCTGAAGAAAGTGCATCTAACATCAGGTGGAGGTACACAGAGCTCTCCAATCAAATACAATATAATCAATACAGTATAATATAGTGCTACACCTAAGAGTAATATAGCAAATACCAAAATTTCTAAAAGCAGAAAGAGATAAGTACATCATATACAAAGGAATAATATTATAAATAACAACAGCTTCTTGGCAAAAAGATCTTCAAGCCAATGAAGAGTGGAATGATAAAATTAAAATGTAGGAAGAGGAAAACAATACCCATCAAGAATACTGAATCCACCTAAATTATCCTTTAGAAATTATTGAGAGGTAATAAAGATTTCCCCAATAAGTAGAAGTTGAGAGAATATATTCAATGCAGAGTTGACTTACAAGAAATATCAAAGGTACATTTTGAAGCTGAAAAAATCACTAACAACAATGAATAACAACAACAACAATAACAAAAGCTGAAGGTAAAAATATCAAATATAAAATGCTGTAATAGTAAAACCATGAGTAAAAAACCACATATTCAAACTATGAATATGAAAAAATAAATAAAAGTAATAGCTAATAATATAATTTATCAATCCATAGAGTAAAAATATGTACAATGAGACATTAAAAGTTCAAAATGTAGGAAGTCATTGAGTTTTGAATAGTGTTTATTTTTCTGTGATAAAATCTATCTTGACATTAGCTTAATCGATCATAGCAATATTTTTGTAACTGTAAGAACTGCAAAGGTAACAGAAAGAAATAAAAATAAAGACAAAGATACTGCAAGAGGAAGAAAGCAAAACATCTATGAAACAACTAGAGAAGAGGCAAAATGAATGTAGCAGTAAGTACCTACCAATAAGGGTCATGAATGTAAGTGGATTAAATTCTCCAGGTATAGACACAACATGACAGGAGGGGTTAAAAGATGTGGTGCACAATAAGAGGCTGTCCATAAGAGACTCACTCACCAACAAGGACTTGTGTAGACTGAAAGAGAATGATTGGGAAAAGATTTGCCAAACAACATAAGCAATAAGAGAAAACATATCCATAGCTCTAACAAAACAGATTTCAGATAAACCTAAAAGACACTAAAAGTCATTTATTCATGTTAAAGGAATCAATAAAATACAAACACCAACATGAGTAAATCTGAAATACATTATGTTCAGAAGTGTTACTTTGTGTGAATTAAGAGTTCTCTGAAAAGGTGTTTGGATTTTGAAGATGCTAACCTCATCAGGGGTTAATGTGTTGAAGAGTTCATAGCAGAATGCACTATTAGGACTTGCATCCTTTCACTATGATATTCCTATGTGGGGTCAACAACCATGGACAGAAACTTGTGAAACCATAACCCAAAATAGGTCCCTTTTCGTTTAAGTTGTATGTCAGATAATTTGGTCACAATAAGGACATGCTGGCTAATTCCAGTGATACGAACTAGGAGGAAGACAAACACTGCGGTATTTCACCAGCATGAAGATTATAAAAGTTGATCTCTTAGAGGCTGAGATCACAGCAGTGGTTTCCACAGGTTTCAAAGAAAAGGACAAAAAAAAAAAAAAGAATGATGAGGGGTTTGTCAATAAGTAGCCATGTATAGTTAAGAAGGTTTAGGTCTTTGGTTCTATGGTACTGTGGGGTGAACATAATTAACAGTATCTCAGGGTAGTTAGAAGACCTGTGCTCGCAACAAAGAGTAAGTGCTCACCATAATGTGCTTACCATAAAAAGGTGATAAAAGCATATATGATGATGTGCTCACTTCAGCCACATATATTGTATGTATATATACCAAAGCATAAGGTGTTGGATATAGTAATTATCTTGATCATTAATCACTTTATGAGGGAATTAAACCATCACACTCTGCTTCATAAATCTGCATAGATAATAAAAATCAACAAAATTAAGATACATTAGCTAAAGATATTGAGAAACACATGAGTAGTAGGTCACATGAGGTATTGTTAATCATGCTTTTTTCTTTGGACTTTATCTTGAGAGAGACAAGAAACCATTGGAGGGATTTAAGCAGAGGAGCTCCTTGTCGAGAATCAACTTGTCAAATATTTATAAATAATCACAACTACCTCTATGTCTAGTGAATGTGAAATTCCTTGTGTCTATATAAATACTTATCTTTATCCTAAATATTCAGTTACTTAACCAAAATTGATTTATAAGAGGAGGCAAATATGCCAAGTATAACAACAGAACCATTCTCAAAAAAGGCTAAAGTGTACATAGCTTCACTAAACCGTGTGTGCCTTGGGTTGGTGACTACAGTATGTTGATTAAGAAGCAGATAAAAAAAAATCCTGCAGCAGCATATTGAAATACAAGTGAAAATCCTAGTGTTTTAATAACTCCAAAGTGTTCATTTTCGTTGTATATGCCTTGTTACAGTTGTACTTATAATTCCAGATGCTGCACAAAATAATTACCATGGATATGTTAGCACAAAGCTGTTTTAAAATTATTTTGGAAGACATAAATTAAATTTTTGGGTCATTTAGAACAACAATTACAAACAAAAGAATGCACAGCATTGTGGTGAAGTCATACATATAAACATAGAGATACTCAGATATACTTTTCCCCAGAAAATTGAAGAAATAATGAAATAACAAAAGCCTGTTTCATGGAACACATATTATTTTGGCATCAATGCTTCAGTAATTCCTGATGTTTCTCCTGACAATAACTCAGATTATTGCAATAAAGACTGTATGTTTGATTATTTGGATACCTGTCATGCATAACTAGAGGGCGGCTGTAAAAAACAGGATTAATCAAAGTAGGATTATAATTTTCTGCAACACCTGTTTCGACCAGCTGCCTCTGATTGTAGATTCTATTCCTCCATTCCTTCCAAATTACACAATAAAGCAATTTAGAAATCAGTGGAGAGTCCAATGTCACAGTGCCAGAATGGAAGTCAAACATTAGAACAGAGGAACCTTTCAAGTACCTGATTTAATTTGTTTAGATTATTCCAGAGACAGTACAGCAAGCAGATAATATAATACATTGAGAAGTCACTGAAGGATTTGTTATAAAATTTTGGTACTTTTTGCTTATTTTCTTGCATGAACTTTATCTTTCACACTCAGAGAGAGGAATGGACTTTTGAAGGTATACAGACATTTGATTCAGAAAATGTAGTTACATTTTAGCTGTGGAATGTTTCTAAGTTTACTTAAAATATGAAGATTCCATTGTAAGGTATTTCATAAATCTAGCAGTTTATTTTATTTTCAATGGAGTAAACAAGAGGTAAACAATGTTATGAAAAACTAATCTTAAATTCATTATAACAAACAGCATATAAAAGAAGCTATCATTTTGATGTGGAATGGTTCCCAAAAAGCCATGTGTCAGGGCTTGATTGCCAGCTAAAGAGCCTTTAAAGATGATTGGATCATGAAGGCTGTAACTTTATCAGTGCATTAATCCCTTGATAGATTCATAATTTTATGACATTACTAGGAGGTGCTTTAAACTTTGAGAGTGGGGTCTAATTGAAAGATGTGGGCTATGTGAGCACAGCCTTGGAGATCATGTCATAGCCAAAAGCCCTTTCTCTTTTTCTCTTTTGTTCTGTCTCCTGACTGTCATGAGGCAAGTGGCTTTCCTCCATCATGAAGGTGCTGTCTCTTGAAAAGTCAAAGAGCAAAGGAGTTACCTAACCATGAACTGAAACTTTGAAACCATGAGCCAAAATACATCCTTATCCTGATAATTTTTTCAGGTGTTTTGTCACAATAATGGAAAAGGAGCACACATGTAAGACATTAATTTAGTACAAAAGCATAAACAAACAAGTGGAAGTCAGAATTGTAAATAAGGTCTTTGAGCGTGTTCTCATTGTGACAACAAAATGGCCTGTTTTTTGAGCAGCTAGAGCCTGTATATGTAACAAACTGCAGTTGGTTTGAAACATAGACTTTCAAAATATTAAATAATTGTTAAGTAATTTTGAAACTATATTATTTACTACTATTCCATGAGTCATATTTACGTTAAGAAGTAGACGTGGCATTCATGATTTCATAATAAAATTACAACAATAAATTTTACAATCATCACTAGGTAATATATTTCAGTTCACTTGTGTTTTAAAGGTAGAAACTGCAACTACTAAAATATGTAGTTATGGCTGCATTATTTTCATAATGACATACACTCTGTCAGATAGTCTTAATCTAAGCTTTGTCTGTAATATTTGCAAACCAAGTATATGCTAGCAACAAAAGATGGAGAATTGGTCGATGGAATTTGGTTTTTAAAAATATAGAAAAAAAACTAAATTCAAGATGATTTTAGATAAACTATTTGTGAAGTAATATGATTTAAATAAGATAGATGTGGAAAATAATTTTAGTTCTCCTGCAGCTTATGGTGCTGTTAAGGAAATAATGGCTTAACCTATATATCAAACGTTCAAATTCTTAGGTACCCAGAAATTTCAGAAATGAACATTTGAGAAAATAAAGAAGTTAGATTCTCTTAAATAAAACATGCTTGGTCTGTTGTTGATAAAAGATATTGTTTTTGATATAGTGTTCCAAGGAATACCAGTTTGGCTCTGGACATGGCAAACTGAAAGTTCCATGTCACAAATGACTTAAAATATAGGAAACTTCTATAGATGCAGAAAAAGCCTTCGATAAGGTCCAACACTTATTCATGATAAGAACTTTACAGAAAATTGGAATAAATGGTCTTTACCTCAATATAATAAAGGCCATTTATGACAAACCAACAGCCAGCATCATACTAAATGGCCAAAAATTGAAAGCCTTTACTTTAAAATCGGGTACAAGACAAGGATGTCCTTTATCACCACTCCTATTTAATATAGTACTGGAAGTACTAGCCAGAGCAATTAGGCAAGAAACAGAAATAAAAGGGGTAAAGATAGGAAAAGAAGAAGTTAAATTATCATTGTTTGCAGATGACATGATACTCTACATAGAAGACCCCCTAAACTCCATTGAAATACTCTTAGATACAATAAATAAATTCAGTAATGTGGCTGGATACAAAATCAATACTCAGAAATCAATAGCATTCCTATACACGAACAACAAAATTACAGAGAGGGAAATAAGAGAAACTGGACTATTCACATTAGCAAGCAAAAAAATGAAATATTTAGGAATTACTCTTACGAAAGAAGTGAAAGACTTATACAGTGAAAATTATAATACACTGAAAAAGGAAATTGAAGATGATCTCAGAAAATGGAAAGACATCCCTTGCTCATGGATAGGAAGAACAAACATTGTGAAAATGGCCATTCTCCCAAAACTGTTATACAGATTCAATGCAATCCCAATAGAAATACCATCAACATACCTTATAGATCTAGAGAAATCACTCCTAAATTTCATCTGGAACCAGAAGAGACCTAGAATCGCAAAGGCAATTCTAAGCAGCAAAGACAAAGCAGGAGGCATCACAATCCCTGACTTGAAGTTATACTACAAAGCACCAGTAGTAAAATCAACATGGTATTGGAATCAAAACAGAGCTGAAGATCAGTGGAATAGATTAGAAGATACAACCACAACTACGAACACACTCAACCACCTTATCTTTGATAAAGGAGCCAAGCAGGTTCACTGGAAGAACGACAGTCTCTTTAATAAATGGTGCTGGAAAAACTGGCTCTCCATTTGCCGAAAACTAAAGCTAGACCCATGTCTATCACCATGTACTAAATTAAAATCTAAATGGGTCAAAGATCTGAATATTAAAACAGAAACACTAAATCTATTGGAAGACAAAATAGGTAGAAACCTTGGAGACATAGGAGTAGGTAAAGAATTCATGAACAGGACTCAAACCGCACGGGAAATACTTCCCAGAATCAATAACTGGGACCACTTCTTATTAAAAAGTTTCTGCATGTCAAAAGAAATCTCCAGTATAGTGAAAAGAAAACCCACAAACTGGGAAAAGATTTTAGTGAACTCTCTCTCAGACAAGGGCCTCTTGTCTAAAACATATAAAGATTAAAGAAACTCAGACCTCCGAAATTCAAAGATCCAATCCAAAAATGGGCATCTGAGATGAATATGCAATTCTCAGATGAAGAAATGCAAATGGCAAATAAATACATGAAAAAATGCTCATCATCATTGGTCATTAGAGAAATGCAAATTAAAACCACACTGAGATACCATCTTACTCCTGAAAGAATGGCCAGGATCAAGAAAACCGACAACAAATGCTGGAGAGGCTGTGGGGAAAAAGGAACTCTCCTGCACTGCTGGTGGGAGTGTAGACTGGTACAGCCTTTGTGGAGATCTGTCTGGAGGTTTCTCAAAAAGTTGGGACTGGAAATCCCATTTATTCCAGCTATTCCACTTCTAGGCATATTCCCAGAAGAACTGAAAGCATCATACCACAGTGATATATGTGCACCTATGTTTATAGCAGCACAATTTGTAATCGCCAGATCTTGGAAACAACCCAAGTGCCCATCAACTGAGGAATGGATAAAAAAGTTGTGGTATTTCTATACAATGGAGTTTTATTCAGCTATAAAGAAGGATCACATTGAGATATTTATCAATAAATGGGCGCAGCTTGAGACCATACTCATTAGTGAAATAAATCAATCTCGCATGTGTGAATACCGAATAGTTTCCCTAATGTAAATAATGATTCAAATATATAAAAATATGTGGTAATCATGATTCCCCATTAGGTGGCCTTGAAGCCTTATAAAGTTTTCACTCATTAATTAGAAAGGCTTTATTCTGGGCTTCTTGATATGAAAATATTTGAAGCTAGAGTATATGAAGTTTTATCCAAATATTTCAAGGAAAAAGACACTATGGTAACTACTATTAAGTCAGGTTATAAGGTGGTGAAGTACTAGGTTGTTGAAACAGTCATGCTGTGACCTCTATTGTTATATTGTTATGTCCTGTTTTATCTCAATCTCCCCCTTATTGTTTCAAAAAAAAATTATCTAGTCATTTCTTATGTTTGTCTTAATTAAAGAAAAAATTCAAAAAAATTAGGATATATAAATAGTAACTCTTTTCGATTTCCTATTAACTTGTTTTGAAATCCTGTAGTACTCCCACGATCTTGTTTTGACTGATTAGACTCTGTTCCATTCTATATGATAGTATCAAGTTTGAAGACATAGGCAACTACTTTGAAGACAATAAGATTCACTAAGATACCCATTCTGGTTTGACTATTGTCTTCTTTGGAAGTCCTGTAATGTTTACAATGCCTAAGTTTTATTGGTCTTGTTCTCTACTGTTTTGTCCAACTTTATAATATCTAATAAGATAGACAATTCTTTTTAAGGAAACAAGGGACAACGTTGATAACCATTGTTGATAAACTTGTACTCTGTTCTACACCATGTGCTATGTCTATCCTTGGTATTGACTGACAGCTTTGTTTTGCCATATTTGACTGTATTCTTCCCCCCCCCCCCCAAAGAAAGTAATAAGCACTACGGAGTAATAAAATCCAAGATGTGTAAAATTTGTTGTAAAAAAGAGAGAGAGAGAAAAAAAGAAAAAGAGCTCTAATGGATATAACAGCAAGTGTGTTTGGGGGTGTTAAATAGCTGACTTTGTCAATGTTTTTGGAACATTGAACACAGCTGTTTGCAGTCTCCCTGTTTGAATGTCCACCTTGTGTTCTTTGATACTGTGATTTGAGGAACTATTTTCAAGAAGATAGTGTGTAATCTACTAGCAGGTGATTTCTTACTGTTATGTTTTTTTGTTTTGTTTTGTTTTGTTTTTGTAGTTCTGTATTGCGTGTACCCTTACGCCGCTTTGGTTTGTTTTGTGTTTTTCTCTTTTTCCTCTTAAATAAAAAAAAAATATAGGAAACTACGTTGAAGGTTTCTGTCACATGTATGAACCTATGATCTATGGTGAGTGTATTTCTGTTTATGCATATATGTAATAAGAAGACATATATATATATATATATATATATATATCAATGTGACAGATATTATAATCATGATTTAATTTTAAATATTTCACTTTAATTTATTTGAAATGCTTTTAACTACTATAAAAATAAAATGACAATTCTCAATTTATTGTGTTTGTTGGTTTCTCAGAAAATCAGCCTATGAGTTTCAAAATTAGCAGGTACATTCAAATGCATAAACCTGTTTTCTTCTTCTGAAATGAACAACATTCATATTTTTACCTATACCTTAAAGCATAGACCAATAATATTAAGTATATTTAATGTTATAAAAATGTTAATTGTCTAGTTAGTAAAGACAATGATTTGGAAAACAATAGAATATCTAGATGCATGTTCTGAATATATGAATGTATATATTCTGTCATTGATTTGAGAGAACTTTACTTTCATGTGATAGAAAACTTCCCTCATGAAAAATAACTCCTTCCTTTAAGTAATTAGTCACAAAAGATAAAAATGAAAAACTTTCCTCAATACAAAATTAGTTTTCTTTTACTGTAGTTATTGTGTCTGTGGATATATTCAGTTATTTGTATATTAAAATATGGATTATTGTTGAAAATAGAGTTTAGAATAAAATATAGAAAACTGAATTTATTGCTCTGATCTATTGTTAAAAATTAAATTAATGACATTTTAGACTAAATTTAGTTGGGTTAAATTTTGATTTTATTTGTTAGATTGTCAGTTTGTGAAGTCACTCTGTGATTTGATTATATTTCACTTTAGTTTTAAACACTAGTTTCCTCATCTGTATAAGGGAAAAATATTAAACTAAAATCATTTTTAAGTTCCCCAGATTGCCCAAGGCCAAAACAGTAACCTTTAAATTTTGGTGAGATACATCTCTCAAAAATAAGAAGTTATGGATTAAAAATTGGTGGTCAATTTAACACCAGCCGAATTAAACCAGTATAGTGCTGAATGTAGGCAGTCCACCTGAGGAAAGTTGTCAGGATAAACAGAGACATGGAGAAGGAGAAGAAAGGCATTGTGGGTTTCTCTAAGTGCTGCTGTTTGAGCTGTTTGTCCTCCTGGATGCACTCTTCATGACTAGCTTTCCCAGTGTGAGTTTGACTATTGTCATCCGAGAAGCTTGGGATCTTGTTGGTAAGAACAGCTGTGGTTCACATTTGGAGAACTCCAGTCCTTAAATGAAGCGTGGTTTCCTGGTTCTGGAGGGGAAGACGTGTGCTGTTTAATTTCCAGGAGAAACTTTTCACACTGGCTTTCTGGCATGTACTCTACTGTTCTTTTTGAAAGAGTCGACCTCTGTGTCATTGAGGATGGCTGTGGTGCTTTTCAGGACAGCCCTGGTCATTGTTTTGAGTCTAAATTCTGGGCTTCAGCATAGAACCCTCAACCTACCAGAATAGCTCCTTCACCCCATTGGCATAGACTTTCTGGCTTCCACCGCTGACCTTTGTGCCTTCCCAGTGCAGATCCATAAAAGAGACTGGTGTGAGTCCTTCCCATGGGCTCTAGACCTCCAGTTGAACTCTTGGGAAGCATTGTCATGGACTCTAGGCCTTCATCTAGACTCATGCAGGACATTGCTGTGGGATTTAGGCCCTTGGCTAAAGATTCCTCAACAATATTCTGTGTCTCTAGCACTGTGGCTAGATTTCCTGCACTTTCTTGTGTTTTACTCTGGGTAACCATCATAAAATAATAGTATAGGGGCTGGGATTTAGCTCAGCGGCATAAGTGCCTGCCTTGCAAGTGTATGGTCCTGAGTTCGATCCCTGGTACTGATTAAAAAGAAAAAGAAAAAAATAAAATAAAATAATAGTATAAATTCTGTGTCCTGATTCTAATTGTTCTCCTCACAACCCTGACCATGATGCTAACACTCTAATCAGATTTTCATAAAAAGAAATAGTGTTAAGTGACTTTTCAGAGTAGTGAACAAGGGAAATGAGATGAAAAATACTATATCTACATGTGGAGGAGGGGATGCAATAAATATTAAAAACAAATGTTCATTGACAAATTTTCTGTTATCCATGTATTACCTATATGATTGTGCATCCATACTGCTGGGTACTTCTGAAGCAGAACAGATTGACACTGATACACAGAGCTAAGCTGAAGGAGCTCAGCTGAGATACACACTTACCAGTCAGACATGCAGATATTTTGCAGAAGCAGATGCTGCAAATTCTTTGGTTTCAAATTTCTTGGGAAATGAATCCTCATTTTTTCAAATAATATTTTCTGCTATTAGTGAAAATTTAAAAATTTAAGACACAATCTTCTGAGTCATAGTCATTATGACTATTAAGAGTACATTTTATAAATTCTGTTTTCCTAATTCATGTGCATTAATGTGGTATAGAATTATACACATATCTTTGATATGGAGACCCAGAAATCTCTTTCCTTGGATAGTTTAAATTATGGTCATCCTCATTCTTTCCAATATTTCCTTTTTGTGTTGCTTGCTTTTATTCTGATTTTGTTTCTTAAAATATCTATTTTGGCAAAACATGCATAATTTAAAATGCATCACTGTAAACATTTTAAGTATATGGATAAACACATCTAATGAATCTCCATTGCAAAGCAACTACCACCATCATCCATCTCCAGAACATTATCATTTCCCAAACTGAGGCTTTGTAATCATTAAAACTTAATTTTTTATCTTTGCATTCCTGAAGTCTCTCCAGTCACTATCTCACTGTACTTATGAATTTAATTACTTCTGGGTGTTTCATATACATGGAAACATTCCCACTTTTGTGTCTGTTTTGTTTTGCATATACTAGCTTTAAGGTTGACCCAAATTGCACAATATACTCTGAATAACTTCTATGAAGACAACAGTACACAATGTAGTAAGTATTGTAACTCCCCCACTAAACTCTTTTGAAACTGTTTTATTGCTATTTTTAACTTTTCTTTTTAAAATAAAAAAGTATTGAATGTAAAGTACAAAAATGGTTCATCTAGTAAGTGATAATGTGGAAGAATTCCTAAATGACATTCAGTATGTTGATAACTTTTTAGATACAGCACCACGAACAAAATTCATGAATGAAATAATTAATAAGTGAGATTCCATTAAAATTAATAACACCTCTGCAGAATCCAGTGTAAAGAGAATGAAAAGGTGAATCACAGACTGGGAGGAAATGCTTTTAAAAGACAATCTGATAAAGGATGGTTTTCTGAAGATACAAAGAACATGTAACATTTATTAAAAAGAAAACCAATGGCTTGGTTAAAAAATGGGCCAAAGAATGTAGTGGAAAGTCCATCAAAGAAATGGAAAAGAAACATAACTGCTCTGTATTGTATGTACTCAGGGATATTCAGTTAAGACATCTCATGTACCATTACTATTGTTAGAATAGCCCAAACCCCACAAAACTGATAAATCAAAATGTTGATAAGAATGTGAAACAACATCTAGAAGAAATTTTTAAAAAATAATATAACTAGTAAGCATGACATTTTGGTAGTTCTTACTAAACTTATTATATCCCAAATATGTGATAAAAAAACTGTGATGATAGTTTCATAATTTCTTACTAAACTTAACATATCTCAAACATGTGAATAAAAAAACTACATTTCAAATGGGAAGAAACTTTTCAAAGGAAAAGGAAAACTGTGATGGGGAAAAGGGAAAAGAAGGAAGGGGAATGGAAAGATAGATATACTGCTAGTTTCACTTACTTCAAAAGAAAGGTTGGTGCTAATGCTGTGTGGGCAATATTTCATGCTTATGTATCATGTCCTTAATAACTACCCTGAAGATAACAATATGCAATGTGTTAATTATTGTTGCTCTCTTATTAACTTTTGAAATTCTAATTTTTCTCTTCTTTTGCAATAAAAATATTGTTCCATATATCCAAATCTCCTTCCTTTTTAAGGTCAAGTCATATTCTGTTTACATATTTGTGTTGAGACAGGAGGAGGGGGAGAATTATTCTTCAGCATTTTGGCCAATGTAAATAATCTTGCTATGAACCTTGGTGTGTGAATGTCTAAGTGCTTGCTTTCAGATCTTTTGAGTATATGCCCAGAAGTGGAATCAATGATTATTCTGTAATTTGATTTTGAAATTTTACTAATAAAATGTGTTACTCAGCTATTATATATTTTATATTACTTCCAGATGGTGGATTCCTTCATCTGAACATAGTAATAAAATCTAATATGGGTAACAGTCTTCCGGACAGGGAGGAGGCAGAGGAGGTTAGAATACAAATCTTGTACAGCAAACCAACAATAATCAAAATATCTGAGGAGTAACACTGGGCTTTGTGACTACATCCACCAGCTGGTCTAGAAGGTAAACCAGGACACTGGTGGAACACATTTCCACGTGGCGTTTACCTGGGGCTCATGACCTGGTAGTATATCTGGATGTTCTTCCCTTCCTGCTTCTTGATTTGGTTCCTGGATGCCATGAATTATGTGCCTTTTGCTCCACCACACCTTTTCTGATGATGTCTCTGCCTTACAGTCAGCTGACCATGGAATTAAGCCCTATAAGTTGTAAGTCAAATTAAACTTCTTCTCCTTTAAATTTAAGTCATTTGATTTTATGTTCAGTAATAAGAAAGCTGAATAATTCATTGAGCAATATTAACAATATAAAAAAGTTCTTGACCTCTTAATTTCTGGCAATTTGTCTTTTATTTTAATTATTTTTTAATTTAAGTAAACCACATTTTTATCATATTTGGCACAGATCCTAATACATGAGACAATATCATATCCCCCAAATATCTCAATATTTAGTCTATTGCACATGAGACTCTAACAAAAGTAAATATATTTATATTAATGTAAATTTCTTCTTTCCACATTCAATTCCTTTTCACTATTATTCAAATTTGAAGGATCCCTTGGTGGGTACATGTAGAAGCACCTCATTAACCTTTGGAACTTATTAATGAGATAACAAAATTAAGTACTGTTTTGAAAATTAATTACATATGTGTTCTTCTAATGGTTTCACCAATAAACCTTTTAAAAGGTGAAATGTTATATTTTTAATATAAAAAATACAGTGTTTTCTTTGTCAGATTCTTCCAAAAATAAAACTTTATGTTAGCTGTATAAAAAAAGAAAAGCAGAATGATAAATATTTACAGACTCTGCTGAATTTTAGACTAGAGAATCAAGGCTAATATTTACCTTCAAATATTCTTTTATTCATAGATTTAATTGAATTAAATGTAATTCATTTAAAATTAATTGAATTAAACTTAAGTATCATCTTTTTTCACAAAAGCATGAAATTAATTAGAAAAAAAGAATGAATATATTTGATTTGTTATAACTTTTACCTGCTTTGAAGTAAATGTGGAATACATAGATTTTTCTGATCTGCTACATTTCTAAATACATTTTCTTTAAAATGGTGACATTGAGCTTTTAAAATAAATAGCCACATAAGCACTGTAGCACTGTTAAAACAACTGTGTATGCAAAGTTCACTTGATACAGAATCTAATTTTTTCCATTTATTTGTGTGACCTTGGACAAGTTAGAAAATATCATAAGATTCAAGCTTTTCAACTGTATGACACTAAGTCCTCTTTCATATCTACAGTTCATGGGTCTTAATAGCTTTGTTACTAATTTAAGTGAAAAATTTGAAAAACTGACTTATGACACCTGTCTAACCCTGTGTTTGTAAAATGCTCCCAGCAAAACAGTATTACCTATTTCTTAGGATTTGAAGATTAAAATGAATAATGTACTCACAAATATGAAATAATTTGTGGAATTAAAACATTTATAAGCAGTAATGATATAATGCAATACAATAATTCCAATAGCCTTGACTATCACCTAAATTACTTTTTCAACGATATGTGAAAAAATCAACCAGAAAAATGCCTATTTCTTCAGATATATCAAATGTAGGAGTTCACATGTTTCATATCATATGACGCAGCAGAACACTATATTTTTTTGCAAACATGATTTTCTTTGATGTTAAATCTGGTTAAATGCATTTCTTTGATAACTGACAAGATTTAAATTTCGCTTTTCCAGTGATCATATTTTTAAAATGAATTTCTTTTATCAATCTCATTTCATAAATGCATGAATAAAACAACTACCACAGACATTCTTTGTGGAGCTGTAAGTTTAGGGGAATAACTTTATATTCTCACACTGACTGAAGAAAAGCTTACACTAGTCTGTTGAATATATATTGTCTCATTAATCTCCCTGTTTATGGGCAACTGAACACAAGAAATCCAGGAAAAGATTTTATTTTTAAAGAATACATGACTACTTTAAACTATCCTGGAACTTTAGCATATATTTATTTTCTTGGGTTTTTTTTCTTCTTTGCTTTTAAGCTCTAATTATTATTATTATTATTATTATTGTTATTGTTATTATTATCAAAGAAAACTATTGCTACACAATGATTTTTTATTTTATTGAAAATGATAAAAAAATTTCATAAAAATAATAGGACCATAACATTAGTTAATATTTGGGTATTATCATATTGAAAGTAGTTACTGAGAGTATAAAATACGAGAGTAAAAAATTCTCCAATAAGTTTTAGCATGAACCTTCCTTTTCAATGAACTAAAGGGCACTGATAGAGATGGCTTACAGTTTTTTTCCCTTTTCCTATCCTTCCTTTCCCTTTTCTTCCTCCTATTTCATTTTTTCCTTTTAAATAGTTATTTCTCATTTCACAATATCTACTGTACTTTCAATTTCTCATACCAAGGAGAAAATACAATGTTTACAAATGTGAATCTGATTTATTTCACTTATGATTATGGTTTCAAGTGTATCTATTGACGAAGTTAATCCTTCTTTATGGTTGAGAAGTATTCTGTTATGTAAAAAAATAACACACCTTTGTTATCCATTCTTTGGTTGATGGGCATTTAGGTTGTTTCCAAGATTTAGCTATTATATATTTTGTTGCTAAAAACATGGGTACACATATATTGCTGCTGAATGGCATTTTTAATTATCGTTGGAAGATACCTAGAGAGGAAATAGATGAGTCAAATGGAACTTCTAATCCTAGCTTTTTGAGGAATCTCCACTCTGATTTTGACAGTGATTCCACCAGTTTGCACCCCCACCAACAGTGGAGAAATGTTCCTTTTTAACTACACCTCCTCAATATTTGTTACTGGTTGATTCCTTGATGATAGTCGTTCTTGCTGGAGTGAGGTGGAATTGCAGTGTTGTTTTTATTTATATTTCTCAAATGACCAGTGAAGTTGAACATTTTTTTCATATATTTATCTGCTATTTGTATTTCTTCATCTGAGAAGTGTGTGCTCATCTCAGATGCTCATTTTCGGATTGCGTCTTTGAAATTTTGGAGTCTGAGTTTTATCAGTTTATAAATTCTAGATGTAAATGCTTTTTCTGAGGTATAGTTGGCTAAAATTTTTCCCAGTCTGTGGGAAAGTCATCTTTTAATTCTGTTGGTGATTTCTTTTGATGTGCCAAAGAATTTTAATAAGATGAGATCTGAGTTGTTGATTTTTGTAGTGCTTCCTGTGCAGTTTGGATTTTGTCCATGAATGTTCTGCCTATACCTGTGTCTTCAAGAGGTCTATCTATTTGGTCTCCCAGCAGATTGAGTGTTTCTGTTGAAATGTTTAGATGTTTCATTCATTTTGACTTTGGGGCTTAGTGATAGACATGAGTTTAGTTTTAGTCTTTGGCATGAGGAAAGCCAGTTTTTCAGTACCACTTCTTAAGTAGCCTAAGTTTCTTCCAATGGACATGTTTGGCCACTTTGTCAAAAACAAGGTGGCCAAGTGTCATGGTGCTTATGCTTGCATCTTCTAATGTTATTTCAGTGATCCTCAGGTATATTTTTTGCCAGTATCATGCCAAATTTATCACAGTAACATTGCAATGTAATTACAAGTGAGAGATTGTGATGCCCCTGCCTTGTCTTTGTTGCCCAGGATTGCCTATTCTATTGTGAGGCTCTTCCGTTTCCACATGAATATTAGGAATGTTTTTTCCATTTCTGTGATGCACACTAATGGTATTTTGATCAGAACTAAATTAAATCTGTATAAAAGTTTTGGGAGTATGACTACTGTCACAATTTTGCTTCTGCCTATCAGTGAGCAAGGAATATCTTTCCATTTTCTGATATCTATCTTGATCTCTTTTTCAGGGTATTGTAATTTTCCATACACAGATCTTCACTTCTGTCTTACTTTTTACTCATTGTGGAGACAAAATATCTGACACCCAAAATTAGGGAAGGAAAGGTTTATTTCTTACAGTTTTTGGAGGTTCCAGTCCATATTCAGTTGGCTTCAAGGCAGCATGGCATGGTTGGTGCAAACAGCAAGGCAGAAAATGGCAAGAGAGACAGATACATCTCCTTTCTGCCCTTACCTTGTATCCCGGCTCCACCCATGGGTGAATGAAATACTCAATCACCAATCCAAGCACTAGACAACAAACCAATCACAAGCGCTAGATTTTATCAAATCCATAATTGCATGAGGCTTGGGGGCCACTGACATAAACCGTGACAACTTCCTTTGTTAGATTAACTCCTAAGTGTCTCATTTTTTAGAAAATGCTATCGTATAAGGATGTTGTTTCCCCTAATTTCTCTCTCTCACTGAGGTGGTTGCTTTTGTTCAGGAATACTATTGATTTTTGAGTGCTAAATTTGTATCTAGCTATGCTATTGAATTCGGTTACTTACTCCAGAAGTCTTTTGGTTGATGTTTTGCAGTCTTCAATGTGGAGTATCATCTCATTTGCAAATAATGAAGATTTAATCTTCCTTTCCTATCCTTATTCTTTCTCTCTCTCTCTCTCTCTCTCTCTCTCTCTGTCTCTCTCTCTCATCAAATTGCTCTGGCTACTGTTTACAGAAGTACATCGAATAGCAGCTGTTATAGGAACATCATTGTCTTGTTCCTGATTTGAGAGTAAAAGCTTCCAGTTTTTAATCCATTTTGTATGATGCTGGCTGTCGATTTGTCGTGTATGACTTCTGTGAGATTGAGGTAAAGGCTATCTATTCCAATTATTTGCAGTTTTTTCATGAATGAGTGTCAGACTTTGCCAAAAGATTTATCTTTATCTAGTGAGATGCCCGTGTGATTTTTGTCTTTGGATTTGTAAACATGGTATATAAAATTTATTGATTTGCATATGTTGAACTATCCCTGCATTCCTGGATAGATCCCAATTGATTATGGTCTATAATATTCTTGATGGTTTGCTGCATTCTTATTGCTAGTATTTTATTGAGAATTTTTACATCTGTATTCTTTAAGGAGGTTAGCCTGTAATTCTCCTTTTTGGTTGGGTCTTACTCTGGTTTTCATATCAGGGTAAAACTTGCTTCCAAGACTGAGTTAGAGAATATTGCTTTCCTTTCAATTTCATTAAACAGTTTGAGGAGTATAAACATTAGATTTTCTTTAAATTTCTTGTGAAATTCAGTCATGAATCTATCAAGAGCCAGGCTTTTCCTTGTTGGTAAGTTTTAATTACATTTTCAATTTCAGTAACTGATATTTGGTTATTCAGAAGTTTTATATCTTTTTGACTGAGCCTTGGTAATTCATATGTATCTAGAAATTTATCTATTTCCATTGTGTTTTCCATTCTATATAAGCAATGATTTTTGAAGTAGTTATTGATGATCTTTTGGATTTCCATAGGATCTGTTATGATCTTACCTTTTTCATTCTTCTTTGCATGAATTAGGGTTTTTTCTATCCTTTTTGATAAGGTTGCCTATGGGCTTATCAATTTTACTAATTATTTCAAAGAATCAACTCTTCATTAACTTTTTGAATTGTTTTCTTAGTCTCAATTGCACTAATGTCTGATATGATTTTTATAATTTCCTCTCTTGTATAGGCTTAGTGATTGACTTGCTCTTGTTTTTTCTAGAAGCATGAGGTGTAACCATGGGTTGTTGACTTATGCTTATTTTAATTTTCCTTATGTGAGAATTCACTGCTATAAATTTCACTCGTAAGACTACTTTCATTATATCTCACATGATGTATCTCATTTTCATTTAATTGTAAATGTTGTTTAGTTTCTTCTTTAATGTCATGTGTGAACTATTGGTTTTTGCTTAATTCCCATGTGCTTATGAAATTTTTGCCATTTCTTTTGCATTAATTTCCAATTTCATTGCACTATGATCCGATATTATGCATGGAGTAATTTCAATTCCTTCGCATTTACTTAAGATTGTTTTATGAACAAGTATATAGTCTATTTGGGAGAACATTCTATGTGCAGCTGAGAATAGTGTATATCCTAATGTTGTTGAGAGGAACACTGTGTGAATATTTACTAAGTTCACAAGTTTTGTTTAGTTATAATATTTCTTTGCAGATTTTTATCTAGTTGATCTCTTTGTGACAATGGGGTATTAAATTCCCCTATTACAATTGTGTTAATACTTATTTGATTTTTCATGTCTATTAATAGTTGTCTGATATAGTTGGCTACTTCCACATGTTATCCCTTTCTTTTGAAGCTTTCCCCTAATAATTATGTAGGGATCTTCTTTACCTCATTTCACCATTCTTGGTTTGAAGTTCACCTTATCTGTAACAAAATTGCTACCCCTGATTTTTCTGGGTTCCTGTTGAATGGAGTACTGTTTTCCCATGCTTTGGCTTTTAGTCTATGAATTTAAGAGTTAAATATATTTTTTGTATATGGTATATTGTTGGATCTTGTTTCTTGATCCATTCTGCCAACTTATTTCTTATGATTTGTGAGTTGAGTCAATTTACATTGATGGTTATAACTGCCATGTATTGAATTGTCTTTGTCATCTTATTTTCCTACTGTTGGTTTCTTGCATTTTACCTTTGTATAACTGCTTTCCCTGTCTGTTATCATTGCTGCTCTTGGAATTGTGGTCATTTTTATCTCATTCTAGAATATCTTTCAGAATTCTTCATAGGGTTGGTTTAGTAGTCATGAGTTTCTTCATTTTATTTTTGCCATGAAAGTATCTTACTCCTCCATTGTTTTTGAGAGATGTTTTGCAGGATACAACAAAATGGATTGGAAATATTTTTTCTTTCAGGACTTGAAATTTTCACTTCAAATTCTTTTTGACTTGAGGGTTTATGTTGAGATGGTAGCCATGATTCTAATGGACTTTCATTTGAAAGTGATCTGATTCTTTTCTGTAACAACTTTTAATATTGTTTTTGTGCTGAATTTCTAGAATCTTGATTTTTATATGGTTGGATGTAGATCTATTTTGATTGTGGCCATTTTGGAATTCTATTTGCCTACTTATCCGTATGCAAATTCTTTTCCCATACTTAGGAAGTTTTCTGCTATTATTTCTGTAAATTATCATTTTATGTCATTTGTGTTGACTTCTACTTTTTCACTGACACCTATCCATCATATATATATATATATATATATATATATATATATATATACTTAGAGCCATTAAATTGTTATTTTCTGGTCTCTTGTTAATTTTTAAGAGACCCTTCCTTTCATGATCATTAGCCATGATGCTGTCTTCAAGGTCTGAACGTCTATCTTCTGTTTCATTCAAGTGGTTTTGCCAGTTTTCACTGGTACTTTTAATTTCCTAGATACCTCTTTGAATCTGTTTCATGCATCGTATTTTCTTCCTATATTGTTCATTTAGGGGTCTATCATTTTTCTATGTTCCTCTATTTTTTTCTTACTTATGTCTATTCTAGCTTTCCTGAGCAATTCCATCATTGTGGTTGTCAGTACTTTTTTTTTAGACTCATGGATATGTTTCTTACTTCAGTTGTTATCATTTCAGAAATTTTTGGTATGTATATTCCATTTTCTTATATCTCAATGTCTCCTGGAGTTCTTCAGGTTGGGATGGAGGTCTGATATTGCATTGTGCTTCTTTGCTATGACACTTTATTTCAAAAAATTACCTTGTATTCTGTGTTGATCCTTTTAAGTTTTTGTAGCAGATATTCATGTCATTAATATCAAGGACTCTAGGAAATGGCTGGTCCTTGATGATGTCTTCTGTGTATAAGAGGTTCTTGTTTTTTGTGTGTTCCAAGATTCTCCATTTCCAACTAATTAAATTGAGATAGTGGTATCTGTTTGGCTCAGTCCCCTGTGCTTGGTTGTTGGGCTATTGGAAGGTTATATCCGAGGGCTACCCACTATTCTTACAAAAAGAAAAATAACTGCTTACAACTGATATGGCATTCTAGTTTAAGTATTATAATTAGCAATAGCATCTAACACAGTTTAGAAATGGCAAACTTTGGTAACTATTAATTTTGGATATTGAATATAAGAGCAAAATCTATAGTTGTATAAGAGAACTGATCATAAATGTGTAGCTTGTATGCAAAGTGTTTCCCTTTGCTGGAGCAGTTTTACTCTGAGGTGGGGAATTTTAAGATTAGTGTACCAAAAAAAAAAAA
The DNA here is from genome assembly GCF_034190915.1 of Cavia porcellus. Lineage (NCBI taxonomy): Eukaryota > Metazoa > Chordata > Mammalia > Rodentia > Caviidae > Cavia > Cavia porcellus. Next base: position 24,976,222 of record NW_026947484.1, on the reverse strand, counting down.
AATTGAAGTGGGAAGGGAATAGAAGCAAGGCGGTAGGACAAAGGACAATCATGCAAGCTTTGGAAAACTAGAGAACAGGGTAGAAAAGAGTGAAGGCCTAAGGAAGGGATTAGCTGAACTTGGTCTCTGGGTTTGGGGGATGCAATTAGTTTTCTGTGGCTGGGGTTCTCCACAGATGTTTAGAGATAAAAAAAGATGAGAAAAAAAAAAAAGAAAAGAGAAAAGGAAAAAAAGAAAGAAAAACAAACTAGAATGAGGGGATCCTACCCACCTGTTCTATTCCATATGTCTTTATCCCCAAACACAATGCTGGTTTCCCTAAGTTACCACCTATTGGCTCATATTGATAAAATTGATTTGGGCTTTTCCATCCCTCTAGTCCTGCTTGTCCATTATGTCCCTAGTCAGTGTCCTACTGTATGGTAGGAATTTCCTTGGTTATCTGGTCCCACCTCCAGGAAGGGAAACAAGTTACCTGGATTCCTCTAGTCTGTTAGTTTATTTAAGATACATGTGATACTTCTATTTGTGAACAATCATGCTATTTTGGAGATTTATCAAAGTTCAGTAAACAATGGTGTATGCATTTTGAGATATATATGTTTATGAAAGTATATTTGAATATGTTTTTATTACCTTCTTTTTGTATTATTATTTCTACTAAATGTAGCAGGATATATTCAACTTACAAAGGGCATTTCATGAGAAACACCATTATGAGTAAAAAAATCAATCAGTTCTTTTCTTTAATTGGGAGGGCTCTAAATTTGGACATGCTTGTACATTAGATTGGTATCACTTGTATTATGACTTCTATTTATTTTTCTGTGTAGTTCAAAGTAACTTCTGGGAATCAATCTTTCTGTATTTTCTACCCTCACTCTACAAATTAATATAAGAATAATCAAGATGTTCACAAAGTCCCAATTCTAATTATTTAGTTATCAGCATCACTGATTTCCTTGGGGATTACCAACCTATTTTCTTTTTTTTTTTTTTATTAAGTATCAGTATAGTTTTTCTAAACACTAACTTCTATTTTTAACAACTTTCAGCATCTCTTTTGTTCTTTCCAAAGATTTAGAAGCAGCACTTAAGAGTTTGATGGTATATTATTTTGATAGCCTGACTTATTTAAATATGTTCATAAAATATGAGAATAACCCAGCAAGTTTAAAAATGTTCAATATTCTAAAATAAGGAAACATTGAATATTATACTTTTTACATTAAAAGTCTCTGTTGAATAAAATTTATTTAAATTTTATCTACTTATTTAATTACTTGTTTGCGTTTTTGGGAATTAAACCAACAGCCTCACATATCATGGGCAATCACTCCACTACTGAGCTACAGGATTAATAACCTCACTTTTTAAAAATAGGATCTCTCTAAATTGCCCAGGTTAGTCTAGTTTATGACATTCCTCCCTCAGCCTGTTGAGTAGCTTGAATTGCAGGAATGTACCATATGACCCACAAAACTTATTTTAATTTGTGTATTCTATTCTTAGCTGTTCTCCAAAACAACACAAATGCTTGCTAGCTAGGAATAAATCAGTCATATGCTTTTTGTTAGGATCATATTATTAAGTTGAGTAGTTTAAACTACAATTTCCAACAAAAGTCTTTAGATTTATCAACAAATTTTTCTTAATCCTTTTGCTAAAAAATAAAGCTATTAGACATTGTAATATGAAACATCCTCATAACAATAAGTTTATTTCGGCTTAAATAAACATATATGAAAGCTGTCATATTTTCTTTACAATAATTTGATTACAAATTTTTCTACTTCTAGAAATTTTCAAAAATAATTTTCATCTCAATAATCAAGTTATTTTGTAATATTAAATAGGCACTCAAATCATGTGTTGGGGCTTTCTGGTGGTCCTAAGAGATCATCTTTCATTAACGGTGACTTCTCCCTTTTGGTCTTAGACACTGTGAGATGCTAACATGCTCAATGAGTCAGTGACAGCAGGCCAAGGCATCATCCATATACAGTCATGGCATTCAGTGGCTGGAAGCATTTTTACATGACGTCTTCACTCAAAGCTTCATCTTTTTCATCTTATAACTAGATTCAGTCCAGGTCAATAACCAGGTATTTCTTTCATAAACAGGAATATGCCTTGTTTTAAAGGCTATGAAAGTTATATCTCTTCTGAAGTGCTCTTATAATCAGATAAGCCTGTCTTAGAGCTTTGGTACCCACCGGGCCTGGGTGAAATTCCTGTTTGTGGAACATTATGTTAATAAATGCCTCACACTGCACCTGTTAAGATATTTGTGTAGTCCTGTGACTATACTAATCTTATATCATGATTTACCTCTTACAGTATTCTGTAAACAGTATGAATTAAAAGCTTAAAAATAGTACTACTAGTTCATAGATCCTGACTAAACAGGATTTGTATTGAAATTATACTATTTTTTTCAACATACTGGTCAAACATATAAAAAGGGAATTAAATGATGTTTATACAATTATAGTTATTACAATAATATATTTTCATAAAGATCAGTTACTTAGTATTAGATATTTTCCCTTTTTAAACATTTTTCCTTATTTTTGAACACATAGGAAACCTAACTACCTTTTCACAAAGTAACCATTCTTTGGTAAAAAGTAAAACAACAAGAAATTCGTGACTATTTCTTATTTTGTTCATATCACTAGAAAGTATGTTTCATTGTAGGAAGTTTACTGCTAAATGCTTAATTTAGAGTTTGCTGAGCTAATCTCAAAGATTAATTTCAGAGAATATAGTTTGCTATAACTTTGTAAAATTTTGGTGAACCATATTTATGTGTGACCTTCAGTAATATGGTAATTTATTTAAATGTGCTACACTAATTAAGAATATTTAAAATAGAAGTGCACTTAAATTACTCTTACCAATTATCTATATAAGAAATTATTGAAATGATCAATTACCATAATCAACAGTCATTACTGGAATAAGATAATAAGCATCTTCAAAATACTGACTGACAATTTTTGAATGTTTTCTTTGGTTATTTAAATTTATTTCCTGTGCATTCCCTTTAGATTTATGAGCTGTGATTTCCATAACAAAAACCAAATATTCTAATAATGTCATTGTTATTCAGGCAAAAAGATAAATATATCAGAAATAAATGTATACATTTTCAATTTAAAGTGTAAATTTATTCTATAGATGTTGGGACATAGATGTGGAAAAAGCATCTAGTGATCATAGTCTTGTAACCCTTCTGCAGGCATTCCTAATAACTAAAGGTATGGTATATTAGTATTATTTTAAGCTATTAAGGGTCTCAAATTTAGTGATACATGTGTTTAGTCTTTTATTTTTGTGTTGCTTAGTGATTTAAGATACCTTTCTTATTTTCAGAATGCCACTTCCTCTTATTCAGTGGCTAACTTATTATGAGGATGATAAACAGTATTTCATGGATTCCAAGGTTGTGATTATATTGCCACTTAGCCCTCCCTCTTCTGAAGTATTCAGTTCATCCTTTCTTTCTTACCTTGTGGGCTTTTTCCACTGCAGTACCTCATTTGAGGTGTCAGCATGACTGGATTGAAGATTGCCTATGCAGCTGGTGAAACGTTATTTCTGGATGTGCCTTTGAGGGTGTATGAGCCAATGCACTAAGATCCCCTCTCAGTGGGGTGGATGTCATCTATGCAGTTGGGCCTGGGTAGAAAAATATCCTATGGTACATAGACTTTTCTCACTGTCTCCTGGAATGAGGGGTTCTTTTATCTTTCTGCTGCTAGATTTCAGAACTCCAAGTTGTCTGTTCTTTGGACTCTGGGATTTGCATCAGTGGCAACCCCAGATCTTTTAGGTTTGACCTAGTAGTCACAATCAGCTTGCCTGGTTTTGAGACCCTCAGAATTTTATTTGATTGTGCTACCAATATCTCTAATTCTTGTGCTATCAGATATCATATTGTGGAACATTTTAGATGCCATAATTTCACCAATCTTGTTTCCTAATAAATCCCCTATGATCTGTCTCTCTGGATTAATAATCTATGGGTTTTGTCTCACTAGAGATCCCTGATAAATCCCCATATTTATCATTTCTAGTGTTTACAGGAGCTTGTAGGCTGGGTTCAGACTCTTTAAAAGACTGCATGTGCTCTCATTCAGATTTAATGCAGGACAAAGAAATTTATAAGACAGGCTTTCAATGGTCACTCACAGATTCAAGTGCAAAAGAGTGCAAAACATCTGCCCCTACACTAGATGTCAAGCTGAAGGCCTGTAAGTCAGGGCGATGACCTGTAGGAGTCCTCATCAGGAGGCCTAAGGATCCACAACTGAAGACTGCTGTACCTGCACCAGAAGTCAGAGTGGTGCTAGAAGCTACAGAGTCTCATGGAAGGCCAGGGTTGGAACTTGAAGAATCTGTAATGAAAACCAGAAGGTGATGCCCAAGTGGAAAGAGAACAGCTGAAGCTCTTCTGAGGAAAATGAGCCAAAATGTCTCCCCCTGGTTCTCTTGTGAGTGTGTTTTCCTTGCCCAGACCCATCCTGACACAATTCAACTGGGCATTCCCAGTCAAATTGACAATTAATCAATTAACCACTATCACTTTGTCATTTGCTTATTTCTTTCTTGATGAAGGGATATTGTTTTGTTTATTTACCTTATGTTTTTTATTAGTACACATTTGTAATATATAATGTTTATATTCCACGTGGGAAATTGTTACATATATATAATACAGCCTAATTCATCCATTTTTCTTTTTCCCTCCTCCCTCAATCTATTGATCCTCTTCCTTTGAGAAATATCTATCTCCCTACTTGTTTTTATGTTTTATTTTGTTCCTTACTTATGGCATGGTTTTTCATACAAGAAGGACCGTACAATACTTAAAACTGTATATCTGATTTACTTTACTTAACATTAAGGTTCGAGATGCATTCATTTTTATAAAATTAACTGAAATTTATCTTTCTTTATGAAATAGTAGTACTCCATTTATCAATTTATTTGTTCTAATGAGGAAATCAACTCTAACTGATTAGTATATAATTCCACTCTGCAAAACATTAATCTAGGTATCCCAAGCAACACCACTAATAATACAAGATACTTCTTTTTCCCTAATTATTGGAAAGAAACAGAAGCTATAGCTTGTCATTGGAGGATACCACAGCATGCCAGCAATTCCGTGCCCCAGGTCTCCAGTTTCCATACTACTTCCGTCACCACTTTTTGAAAGCCTTGATACTGATTCTCAACAGCATCTGGGTGTGACTTATGCATTTGTTTCTTAGTTCTCACTGCTCTATAATCTTGCTCATTAGCATCAGTGACAGTAAGCATGTGCCTCTTCTTTTTTTCCTTCATCCAAATCTCACATGAGTATCTGTAATGGCTAAAATTTAATTTATAAGGAAGAATTAAAAATGCTAATTCAGATGCAGGGACAGGATAACAAAGATTAGAAAGAACAGCTGAGACAAACTGAGAACGTAGGATCAATAGGTCTCCTGGTTAGTGTGGGTTCTTCTATGATGCAATGAGTTTAGCTGTACTGGTTACTTCAGCTGTTCTTAATTGATGCCATAGATTACTAATAGATTAAGAAAGTCTCATGTGTGACTCATCCATCTTTATAAAATATCCACAACACTTCCATTTGATAATCATGCATTAGATCAATTTATAATACAAAAACAAACACCACACAATCATGATACTTGTGCAAATCAGTGAAAAACTAATTACATACAGATGTTAGAAAAAGATGAAATGTTTTAGAACATATTAAGTTAAAACAATATAAAAACTGCAAATAAAATTAATTTCAGAAAGATAAAGTTAAATAATAAAATATTAGATATGATATTTGTAACAATAGAGAACCACTCTGCCATAAAGTAAGATAAAGTTTAGTCAATTGTAGAATAATTCATGTCTTGAGATGATAGTGTCAAATGAAACAAGTCAAACACAGAAACAAGTCAAACACATGCTTAATTATCATGCATTTTATTATATAACAAACATAAAATAGAAGAGCAAGACAAAAGATAGAACAGAGAGAGTACACACTCTATTCCGTTAGCTTTGAATGATCTTCTTGCTTTATGTGTGTGTGTGTATAGAAATATAAAAACTAATAAATGTGTGCTCAACATGAATGCTAAAAGGCTGTACCTCAAAGAGTTAATGGTGGTTATTTCAAGGAGTTTAAACCATATCCTACTTTTCCACAAAAGTTCCCTTTTTGCAAAAGGGTAGACTATCAAGGTATAGAAAAAAGGGAGAGGGAGAGAAAAGTGGTGATGGACATGAAAAAAATTAAGATCCATTATTTGTAACAACTTCGTGGGATAAATATAATTATTACAGATAGTAAATGTACTAATATGAATTTTTAAAATGAAAAAAAGTATCATAAAAATGTAAGTATATATTTATAGAAATAAGTTTTACTAATTATCTAATCAAAATCATAAAACAGAAGAAACACTTAAATTGGCTTTATTATTAATAACACTTTCATGGATTAAAAGTGAAAAAACTATTGGTAGACAATAAAAACTGTAAATGAGTATTTGAAACATAGGTAGATAAGGCTTACTGAAATTTATATAAATATTGTTTCATATTAATTGAAATTTTCTCACTTAAATAAAATACATGAAGTTACAGAATAAGAAACAAATGAATAAATAAGAAGTGTACCTATAAAAAATTATCACATACAAGTTCAAATCTCAGAAATGATACTTACTCAAGGTACAAATATATAGGAATATTTTACTTTTCTTATTTTATTGTAACACATGAACATTTCTGGTGGGTTTTAGTATTCATCTAAGTTGCTTTCATAATTATATAGAAACAGATACATTTCTTTTGGAAGAAATTTAATTTTTAAGTATTCATCTTAAACATATATTTGCCAAAGTATAAAAATATTTTTTCAAGGACTCTGATTCAGTGGCATAATAACTACTTTGAATTCCTAAATATTCAAAACACTGGACTAGGACAAAAATTCAGGGTGTATTCTTAAAATAGCTTATCAATTTTATGTGTATAAATATTTGTTTTCATTTATAGTTAAATATATTTCAATATATTGTCATAACAAAGATTATAGTGCAATTTTTAACTTGGTAAAACACATTGCATTCCTTTACCTTTATATGATCTTCTTGTTTTATGTGTGTATAGAAATATAAAAACTAATAAGTGTGTGCTCAAAATGAAGATTAAAAGTCTGTATCTCAAAGGATTAACGGTGATTATTTCTAGGAGTTTAAACCATATCCTACTTTTCCCAATTACTCAATTGTTTGAACTCATTCATTTAATGTTTTCCTTTGTTAGCTAAAAATAATTCTAGCTTAACCAAAATTTATTTCAGAATATTGTATAGAAAATATAATATATTAATCAATGGCTAAATCTACACATCTGTTCGTCAAAACAACTAATAATGTAAATAAATCTAATTGATGGTAATAAGAGCAATTAAAAGTTAGGAAAATCAAAATCTAACAAATATATCAGGATTTTAAATAATATAAAACATCTTTTATAATATTAAAATGAAAAACACCTGTGTGTTATGGTTCAATGTTTTATTCATTATCATATAGAGAACCTAAATAATTACTGTGTAAATACTGATAGAAATGTTTAGTTATCTTTATAGTGTATGACATTTTAGGAAACAGTTATTCCGTTCTTTAAAAACATTACCTTTCTCTTAAGTAATACAAAAAATGTGTATAAACACTATTATTGAGCTTGACAAAGTTAGCAAATACAGAAACAAAAATCATAGTAAATGTCATATTAATGACAACATTTCAGGATAATAGATTTGGTAGAGAGGTACAAAGTGAATTCTATGTAAGAAAAGCTAAATAAAGAATTGAATTGTGAATATCTGCATTAAAACTGAGTTCAATGAAAAGGGAAATATAAGAGACATTTTTACAAAAATCAAAGAATTATGTGAAATACTATTAGACTGAACTCTGTCCTATGACCCTGGATAAATCATGTATGAATCTCAGGCTTGATTCCTTCCAGTAAAACCCATGCGTTGCAGTATACTGTTGTTTTTAAAATTTTAATTTTTGACTTACCTAAGTTTTAAGGTATAGATTAATATATCAACAATTACTTTGCCTTTTTTTTTTTTTGGTGGAAGAAACCAGTTGAAGGGAGAGTGATTGAGAGCTTCATTCCCACTAAACCCTCAACAGATCAAATTTACTTATTTATAATATATGCATTAATTGTTTTATGTATGTTTGTATACTTTTTCAGAAAATAGTAGCACACTGGATATTGAATTCAATGCCTAACACTAAGGTAATTTTCAGACCTCTTTTTATATTTTCTTTTGAGGCTGCCTATCCTCAAGTTTCCCAGGCTGACTGCAAACTTGTGATTGTCCTCCTTGATCAGTAGCTAAAATTACAAGTATAAAGTGCTGAGTATAAATTGCATAAATAATTTTTAGTGATCTTTCTGCACAGTAGTGCCAGAGGAGCAGTGATGCAGTTACAAGCTAGAGTTACCGTGCAAGAATATTTTTCTTCCATTCTGAAAACCTGTAAACACCACAGTCGCCCCAATCTGAACAATGACTTGCCATCCTATAATTTCCTACTCTATTTTACTTCAACTCTGTCTCTTGCTCCATTCCTTGTGTTAGGATGAAGACAGCTCTACTGATCAGCACACTCTCTTTTTCTGTGGTGTCAAAGCCCTGAAATCCATGTACAACCACTTTTTGAATCAATTTTCAATCCTCATTCTTTACCCATTTCTATTTCCTGCAACCAGCTACTGTTGTATTTAAATTTTAGATTTTCATTAATTTTCTATTTATGGTTTTACATATTTTATCAAATTAATAAGTAAGTTTGATTTTAAAGAAGATAATGCTCCATGGCAATATCTTGCTCTATTCCCTGAGGCAATCTTTATTCTATATATTTTAACATTTCCCTCCATATTTCTATCATATTCTACAAAGCTTACTTTTCATTACTAAAATGGATATTCTAACTGATTTCCTAGTGTAATATAACTAGTAGCTTGTTTAGCAACTACCCTGAAGTTCCTACTTCTTTAAACTAAGTATATAACAGATGATGCTAAAATGATACACTATTTCTTTTACTGTTAACTCTGAAGTTCACAATCTCTTAATTTTCTAGATTATTTCCCCCAAGTATTTAAAAAGAACAGTAAAACCCTATGCATACTGTATTTATTATACATGGCTACATACATGGATAATTTTCCAGGGACCCTAAAAGGAATTTTAGAATAGTTTCATTTCATTTTCAAAATTCCATGAAAACCTTCTTGATTCTTATCCTTCCCTTCAATCCTGTGACATGGACTAGTGGTTTTTATGTTATGTTTCTCTCTTGCCCAGCTTTTGCCCTATTTTTGTGGATAGCAACCTTAGCATCTTTGAGGGGGTAACTTTTTGATAATTCACTTATTAGAAATCATCTTTATTTTTACTTACAGATATATTCGATTATTTGACTGTGCTCAGATGCTAAAATTAAAACATTTTCCTTTAGAACTAGGAAAGCATTGATCTAGTATATTTTAGCTTCAAGCCCTACTGCTTTGATTATTAATCTTTATATGAAGAGTTTCATCCTCTCTGAAGGTTTTGACGATCTTCATCATCTTCAGTATCTTGATATTTCATGAAAAATGCCATGATGTAGTCCTGTAGAATTTGACACACTCTTTAAGTTTAAAAACTAATGTATTTAATTCTAGAAAATGTACCTGAACTCTTTTCCTTTTCTTTCTTTTTTAATGGTATTTAGGTTTAAATAAAGAGTCTTTACACTGTGCTAGTCTTTTTTCTTTAAAAATTTGTTTGTTTTGAAACTGTGTCTTCTTAAAACTCTAAGTTGGAATCTTCCTTTCTGAACTCGCAATTGTCCTGTTTCTGTCTCCCAGAATTCTGTAATTATGTGTCACTATGATGCAGTCCTCAACTGTATCTTTAATAATATTCTCTCCTTTATTTTAGATTTTGGAACTTTTAATAAAAATATTTAATCTATTTTTTCCTGCTACTTTCCATTATTTTATTCTAATTTGAATAATTCTAATAACTTCTATTTTTTAGTTTGCTAACAGCCCTTATGGATTAAGGGTTTAAGTAAAGAAATTTTATTTTCCTGGGTGGTTTCAAACCTTCAATGTCTAATGTCTTTCTTTGAGCTAATTGTCTTCTTTAGAAAAGATTACTATAACTCCTACTTGAAAATTACAATCTTGACTACCAGAATTCCCGGTGTCATTATAGAATAAGTGAGTAGTGGTATTCACATAGTGTAACAGGTGTAAGACTAGAGGATCACTGTCAATTTTTAAATATTCTTTGTCTCCAAGAATTACAGCTACATAATTGCAAGAAAGAAATAATACATAACAAAAATATGAAAATTAGAAATTCAAGTTATTGTGAAACTAATAACAATGCTCTCATTGTTTAAGTGATGTTGATATGTTAAAGTAAGAATGCCAGGTAGCTGTGAATGACAGTGAAATTATGGTGTTATTTAAATTGGACTAAATTGAAATTTGAAGCTGGAGTGTGACTGGAGAGCCAGGAAGGCAATAAATCCCTAGCTGTGAGCCAGCCAAAGCATGGACCAAGGAGAACCAGGAAGGATGCTAAACTCCCACCTGTGAACCAGCCTAAAGCAGGTAATCTGAGCTATTATTTAGAGTACAACAGCTTGTAGCATAGTAACTATTGTAGATTTCCTACTATCTCATCAGTTTAGTGTTATTGTTTTATTCCTTTAAAATAAAAATAAATGCATAAAAATTAAATTTAAGAAATGCTATGTTTACTTTTAACACTTGGGATTATCTTGATCTGTGTGTGAACATTTTTATAGTTAAGAATGCTATTTTTTGGTGTTAATATAAACAAACACAAAATAAAAATATTTGGCCTGCTTCTTCCCTTAAATGCATATGTGATAGCCTATTGGTGGGTATAGTGGAGTTCAAAGTATCATATTTATATAACTATATAAGAACAATGAAAATACTCAAAAAAGTTTATTGTAGGAAATGTACTAGCAAATCCATGCAAAGACCAATCTAGTCAAGTTATTAATATAAAGACTATGGTAGCTTATTTTCACATGCAGAGTTGAGTGGAATCTGAACATCAGGGCACTGTGCTCCTGGGGCATTCTTTCTCAGCAAAGACGATCAGCCTCTGCATTTGGCCACTGCTACAGTGTGGATGTTTGTGGTGATGCCATCTGTTAAGGTGGATTGTGTAGTGACCTTAGGCAGTCTGAAACCTGTTCAATCAAGCCCATATATAGATTTCTGGGTGGGAACCAGGAGGACAGATGGTAGGGTTGGAGATGAGGAACTTGTTTGTTACAGCTGATGAAAATCATTCTTCTTGCCAAAGCCATTAAATGCTATATCCTTGGCACAGTGCTTCTCGATGAACAGGGTGTCCCGCGTGGTGGATTAGCTGTGGGTGAACTGAAGCATTCAACGATCTCTAACTATTTAGGTTTGCCTAATCTTTTACAATTTTATCTCTACCATCCTAAGATTAAAGTAAAGTTCAGCAGCAGTACACTCCACGCTCAGTTAGGAACAGCATTTCACATATGTAGTTTTTAAAATATGCATGTGCAAAGGGAAGTGTAATTCTGGGATAAAACTCTGCAGGTAATTAAAAGCTTATAAATATCTTTAATTGAATGGAACCAAACAGAATAAAAGAATCATAAGGAAACAGTAAAAATACAGATAAAAATCAACTCACTGTCATATCTATTTCAAGAAAATTTCTCATTTTCAATTATTTCAGAAATGTGGACACAGCATTTTATAAGATATACGTGTGTATATAGTCAGACAGGATAATTATATAAAGTAGTTTTTACAACTTTGAAAAGAGAAAATTTTAAGTCACCATAGATTTTCCCAGTCTGTATTTGACAGGACTAAAATGCTATTCACTAATGGAATTTCTTTTTAAATTCTGTGTGCTAAAAGAAAATTTTAAAGCATTTTCTTAAACAGAAATCAACTCAATATGAAAAAAATGATGAACATCAACTCTTCAAACTACAAAGAAAGTAGACACTTGGAAGTGGTTTCCATTACTAAAATCTCTTTTTCCTTGCTGATTTTAGCCAAGCATATTGGGCACATACATCTTATTTAAACCATGACTAGGAATGTTGGGCCACAGCAGTCTACGGGAAACACACCCCAAGTGTTTGCATTTGCAAACAGTCTCCCTATGTCATCCAAAATATGTGCATTCATTTTATTGTTTTCATAAATGGTTTTATGATATGACATAGCTCTTTAACCTTTGATTATTATTCTTGAATATCTTGTTAACCCACGCTTTGGGTAGTGCCACAAATGTAACTTGCGTGGAATGAAATACATGAATGCTTTCATGGAATAATACACGATAGCCATATGCTGGGTAAAAAGGGTTATTTTACTGATTTTCCCTCTTCCTTTGCTTACTGTTGATAGTGTTTCAGGAATATTTTTGTATGTGATCCTTGTATCCGATATATGAACATTTTTCTAGAAAGAATTCATGAAAGTAGAATTTTGCAATAGTATATTGGGTGAGTACTTGATTGTGTTTTTTGTTGTTTTATCGGGGCTTAATAACTTTACAAAACACTCAGTTTTAATATTGTGTTTCTTAGGTCATATCAATATCCCATTTGCCTCCCTTATACCCATTTCTCCTTCTTTTTATTCACTTCCTTGTGTCTAATAATAGTCTCTCTTCTAATTTCATGCCATCTTCTTTGTGGTTTCCATATATTAGAGAGAACTTGTTATACTTGTCTTCCTGTACCTGGGTTATTGTGGTTAGTATGATGATATCCATTTTCATCCATTGTTTTGCAAATAACCAAATTTTGTTTTTCTTTATGTCTTAATCACATTTCATTATAGAGTGACTCAATATGGCTGAATAAAGGAAGTGCCACATTAGAACTGCTCTGATACAATCAACTAAGAACAGGTAGTTGAAAAAAAGGAAAAGATGTACATCGATGCCAAAAATCTATACTGAATAAGAGACCTGTAGATAAAATAAAGCACAGCCATAGGACTCTATAAAATGGCAAAGCAGCCCACAGGACTGCCTGTGGGCTCTTCACCTGCACAATGCACAGAAACTGCCATTCCTAGAACTTCTTAAGAGCTGATGAACTGCAACAGTATGGCAAACTCAAGCTACACAGGATAGATTTCATATCTTTTGCTTTCCTCCAAATAGAAGATATTTCAGCCTGGTAGCAAATTTCTAGGAGATCATCAATAATTACTTTGACAATCTGTACTCTAGTAAGATGGAAAACACAGAAGAAATGCACAGATTTATAGATGCATAATACTTACCAAAGCAGATTCAAGAAAAATCACACAATATCAATAATATTGAAGATGCAGTTAAAAACTTACCAACAGAGAAAATCCCAAGTCTTTTTTTTTTGTGTGTGTGTGTGTGTTTTTCCTTTTTATCGGTACCGGAGATCGAACTCACAACTGCCTGCTTGCAAGGCAGGCATTTATGCCGCTGAGCTAAACCTCTAGCCCCAGTCCCAAGTCTTGATGGATTCACTGATGAATTCTGAAAGAACCTTACAGAAGATCTAATGCTTCTACTCTTCTAACTCTTTAGTGAAGTTGCAAGGGAAGAAATAATCTCTAAATTATTCCTGGAAGCAAGCTTTACCATGGTACCAAATAAGAGAAGAATCCACACAAAAAAAATTTATGTAAGCCAATATCCCTGATGAACCTTAATAAAATGCTGGCAAAGAATATTATGCACCATCACCAAGTAGGATTCATCTTAAGGATGCTTCATTATGTGAAAATTAATAAATGTAATAAAGCATATCAACAGATAAAAATTATGAGGATAAAAATCACATGATCATATTAGTACATGCAGAAAAATCATTTGACAAAATCCAAAAACTCTTCATAATAGATGTCGAACAGAAAATTGGAATAGATTGTTTTATCCCAGTCTGTTAAAAGCCAGTGGGGACAAGCCAATATCTAACATCATACTAAAAGAACAAAAACTGAAACACTATAAAATCAGAAGCAAGACAAGTATGTCCATTATCACCATTCTTACTCAATATAGTTGTGAAACATTAGCCAAAACAGTTAGACAGGAGAAAGAAACAAAAGGAATAAAGATATGAAATAAAGGAGTTAAATTATCATTACTTGCACATAACATGATTCTTTATTTAGAAGACCGACCATGAGATGACTTCTAGTTTTAATAAGCAAATTAAGTTGCACAGCTGTATACAAAGTCAATACTCAAAAATCAATAACCTTCCTGTACACAAAGAACAAAGTCACTGAGGGAGAAATTAGAGAAAACACAGTTTCATAATAGTATTGAAAAAAATGAAATAGGAATCATTCTAGCAAAGAAGTAAATGACCTTTATATTGACAACTACAGTACTCTGAAAAAAGAGATTGAAAAGAGAAAAAGGAAGAGTATCACTTGCTTTTGGATAGGAAAAACCAATGTAGTAAAAATGATCATACTCTCAAAATTGTTGTGGATCTTTAATGCAATCCTGATCAAAATACCAATAATGTACCCCCTAGAATTACAGAAAAAAAGTCTTAAAATTCGGTTGGTGACAGAAGAGGCCTAGAATAGCAAAACCAACATTGAGCAATAAAAGGCAAGGCAGGGGCATAAAAGTCCCTGACACAAAAATATACAATAAAGATACTGTGATTAAAAATAACATGATATCGCCAAAAAGCAGACTGAACAGATCAGAAGATGCGGAAACAATGTCAAACACACTGAGTGAGTGACCTGACCTTTAATAAAGGGACCAATCACCTTCACTGGAAGAAAGACAGCTTTTTAATAAATGGTACTGGAAAAACTGGCTTTCCATGTACTTTACACTAAAACTAGACCCATGTCTCTCATCATAAACTAAATTAATGCCAGTATATATCAATAAGAAGCACCAATTCTGCTGCAAGATAGAATAAATAGAACTCTTAAAGACATAGTATAGGCAAAAATTTTATGAACAAAACCTGGTCTCTCAGGAGACATTACAAAGAAACAACTGAAATCTCATCTTATTAAATACCTTTTGCACAGAGAAGGAAATCACCAACAGAATGAAGAAAGACAATCCATCATTTGGTAAACTTTTTTGCCTGCTGTTCCTCAGACAAATGATTGATATCTAGAATGTATAAAGAATTTTAAAGTATCAGACCCCCTGGGCCGGGGATTTATCTCAGCGGCATAAGCACCTGCCTGGCATGTGTGAGATCGTGAGTTCAATCCCCGGTACTGAAAAAAAAAAAAAAAAAAAAAACAGACCTCTATATTTAAAGATCCAATAGGCATCTGAGATGCATAAACACTTTCAGATGAAGTACAAATGACAAAAAAATATGAAAACAATATTAATCACTGGTCATTCAAGAGATGCATTTAAAACAACATTGAGATTACTTCTTACTCCAAAAAGAATGGCTATTAGAAAAATAAAATCAATCATTAACAAATGCTAGAGAACAATGGAGAAAGAAACCTTCTCCAATGTTGGGAGTGTAAACTGGTTCAATTTACTGTGGAAATCAGTGTGGAGATTTCCTCAAAAAACTAAAACTCGAGGTCCCATTTGACCCAGTTATTCCCCTTGTTATCTTGCCAAAAGAAAAGCATATAACACAGGAATATGACACAGCAATATAAAAACAATCATGTTTATAATATCACAATTTGTATTAGCTAAATCTTGGGAACATCCCAAATGTCTACCAAGCAATGAAAGAGTAAAGAAGATACATCTATATCTATCTGTCTATCTAATGATAGATTGACACATAGCATACTGTCATAGAAAAGGATAAACTTGATCATTTACAACTAAATGATGTACACTGAGATCATATTCTTAAGTAAAATATGTCGGACATGCATGTATAATTATCGCCTTGTCTCTCTGGTATGAGAAATAAAGTGTCAATAAAGACCAAAATTTATAACAGATATTATGAAATGTGAAAAATATGTTCAAGTGGGAATGTGAACTAGGGAGCACGTGAGCAATGGGAGTAATGAGAAAAAAGAATTAAGATATACCATGTGCAAGTATAAATTAACTATGATTAATGTGGTTATTATTTATTTATAAAATGTACAATTAATACAATAAAATAGTACGGTAAATTTATAGTAGCAATACAGTATGATGAATTAATTTTTAAAATGCCTCATTGCATATATATATATATATATATATATATCACATTTTATCATTTTGTTCTTGATGGCTACATGGGCTGCTTCAATATCTTGCCTATAGAGAATTGTGCCAAAATAAACATGTATATATAGATATACTTAAAATATGACACATTTAATACCTCCAGGTATGTACGAAGGAGTATACAGTGGTATCTAACAGAAGCTGTACTTGATGTTTTTGAGGAAACTCCTCAATGATTTTTGTAGGAGTTGTGATTTCCATGCCTGCCAGAGGTATATAGATTACTTTCTCCTCGCATCCTCACCAGCGTCCTTTGGTTTTTGTTCTTACTAATTGCAGCCATTCTAATTGGGCTTAAATGGAACTCCAGTGTTATTCTGATCTACATGTCCCAAATGACTAAAATGTTGACTTTGTAATTCCTTTATTCTCTTCAGCTGACTATTTTAACAACCTTTGAAATGTCAAAGTTAGAAGATATTCTCTCTTTTTTGCTAGAATATCTAATTTTTTTGTTGTTTCAGTTAGTTTTTAAAAATATGAGTTCAAATTTGTATTCTAGGTAGGAAATTCATCAAGAATGTGCATGGCACGTTTAATGCATTTTTTCAATAATTATATATCAGAAATGTGTTTTTAACTTAAAAATTCGACTTTTGTCAACTTTTAGAGAATTTTCAAGAAACTAAAGATTTTCCTTGTTAGTAGCTCCTTGCATAAGGTAAGCTCTTTTTTACCTAATTTCACTTTATAGGAAATTTATGTAGCCTGAATTCTTCAAATTTAGTACAAAGAATAAGTAATAGTAAATTTGCTACTGAAATTAAGAATCCTAAGGATGCGATGAAAAAGCTGAAATCACAGATTTCTCCTGCTATTTTCTGTACTTGTTCTGAGTGTTCACTGAAAAAATTCAGGCTGTATGTATGGTCATGCACACCTGTAATCATAGATACATTGGAGATTATTAAGGACAATTATGAGTTCAAGACCAACCTGAGTTACACAGCAAAAAGTATCTCAAAACACAAAACAAGGCAGTTCAAGAACAAGATAGTAAAAATTGTTCTGTACTCAGGATGACTTTCATTTTGGAGATAACATCTGGGATTTATAAACTTCTTGTAGTATCTAAATCTTTTCAGTTTTCTGAGAAGAGTTTTGTGTCTCCAAAAGACTGCTGCTTCCATGAACTCTTCCAGTTAGGAGATATAAGGTAACCACGACTAGCATCTCTTGCAGCTATCGTTTATTCCCACTGAAGAGTCAATTGCACATTAACCCTTTTTGTATTTTGTACTTGAATCTAAACTCTACCAATTGTTAGAAAACGTTCTCAGTAGGGCTGATCTATGGATGATACTCATTTACAGCTTCCATTTCTCATGCAGACTAAAAACTATGTATGGGTTTAGTTGCAGAGCCAGTAAAACGTAGTGTGTGTACATGAAAAATTCTAAATATTGCCAAATGTGGGTTTGGTCTCCTTTGTGGACTAAATCAAATGAAATATCTACAGGCTTAACTTTTCCTTTTGTGAAATAAAGATAAGTACTCAATACAGGTGTCATGAGAACTATATTAAGATATATCTTTATCTATGTACATCTACATTAAATCAATACCTTTATGCAAATATAAAAATAGTAGATTTTTTTCCTTTAGTTGGCTGGAGATAGAATGCCACAATTTATGCATGCTAACCAAGTGCTTTATCACTGAACTACATCCCCAAACCTTCTAACTTTTTTTTTTTATATATTTTGGAATGAGACCTCTTTAAATTACCCAGGCTAGCATCTAACATTTGATCCTCTTATCTCAGCCTTTTTGGAAGGTGAAACTTCAAGTGTGCAACACCATGGTCCATGTATCAATAACTCTAAGTATCTAACATATAATGCAATAAAATAGTAAATATTGTGGATACACTGACCTAAATTTACCAGGGATTTTGAGTTAAGAGAATGTATTGACCACATCTACTTAATAAGTTCTAACACAAGAAAATTAGCCAGGAATAAATCAGTGAAAACTACACACAACATATAGGCTTATCATTTCCAAACTGTATGGAACCAAAGCCAAAGAAAAATATTGAGAGTATCCAAGTATAAAGAAAATGTCTACAACAAAACAAGAATGACAGCTAAATTAAATTTCCTGTCAGAAATTATGCAAATAAGAATTAAGTAAAGTGAAACATGAAAAGTATTAAAAGAAAAACAAAATAGCAAATATTTCCTTGCAAGAGTGAAGCTTAAAGACTTTCTTAATAAAAACAAAAACTGGGAATTTAATTACTACCAGATTTGCTCAGCAGATAATGTTACAAAAGATATTTAAGGGAGGAGAAAATTATAGAAAAAAGAAATTTTGATTTGCTTAAGCAGAAAGAAAACAGTCTGCAGAAGAAGAATGAAGCTAAAATATCATCTGGTTAGTTTTCTCATTCTGAATTTATCTGAAATGTAAGTGTTTAGAATAATGAGAGCAATGTGATGTGGAATTGTATGATATGGATAAGTGGAATAAATAATGACAATACAAGAAGGACTATGACTGGGAAACTAGGAATTCTCAGATAAGCTACTATACTATACGGTAAATTACATGGTGTATTTGAAGGCAATCCAAATTATTTTAAAATGGGAAGGGACAGAAATTAAGATTAAATGACTTATGAAGATAGGAAATATGATTGTAGCAAATTAAATTCTTAATGATAGATATGAAAAGATTGAAAAAATGACAGGTAAAAATGGCAGATACTAATTCAACTATGGTAACACACACTGCAACTGTAACTAAATATAGCAAGTAAAAGGCAAATTCTAGGGAAAAAGGAATAGGTTCTATTCAAAAAATTTGATAAAAAAATGCAGATAGATTATAAGTTATTAAAACAGTACACATGTCAAAAATATACTACATTAAAACTTTTCTAAAGAGGGGGATATACATCTATTACACACACACGCACACACACACACATATATAATATTTTTGAAATTATTACTCTTTCTTGCATTTTATTTTATTACCATAATTGTTGCTTGTATTTGGTTGTTTGATTTGGTTCTGAAAAATTCTCACATTACTCTTTTCTTTCCTTTAATTTATAACATCTTGCTTACATATGAATTAACTGCTTTTTGTATGTGAATTAGTTAAAAGTTGAAAACCATGATTTCAGTGTGTCAGCTGCATGGCGTAGCTGTCAAAAGACAGCTAGTGCATTGTTACATTTTATTTATAGAAATGAAGTGCTCAGAGTAAAAAAAGGAAATAATGTTGTTTCATGTGTTAATCATACACTGTTTGCAGTATTATTTTTTGTTTTGAGAATCATATTTAAGAAAGACACTGAGATAATAAAAGAAGCATCCACACAGAGTGTATTGACTGTATGCTTGGATATACCTGTTCTGGAATCTAGAATTGTGAAATTAAGCATGAAGACCTTCAGAGGTTTCCACTAGTTCAAACATTCTGTGATTCAATCTAAAATTCATTTACTATGCTGAAAAGAGACTTGTTAAAAAGAAATTAACATTTGAGTCATGTGTACATGTAATTCTGCATTATTATTGCTACACAGTAAATGGTTTTTCCTAGTTTCCTAATTTATTTATCAGCTGTTATTAAAGCCATTACTGTCATTCAGGTACTTCCTATACATATAATGTGTAGCAAAATAATTTTGAGAAATAAAGATGAATGTAATTTTAAAATCCAGAGTTCCCATGACCTTCACAGTCAGTGAGGTGTTGAGAGAGGGTAGTAGAAGATTAAGAAAAATTAGACACACATTGAAATGAAGGTTGGAACCTGGCATGACCTGATAGCTTTGATGGAGAGACATTAAAAACCCAGCTCAGTCTGCATCTTTATTTATACATAGTAAAAGGAGAAGAGGAAAACCTGTGATGAGCCCTAAAGTGCAAGGTCTGTGTATTGCTAAGAACACTAAAAGTGAAACATACTCAGAGCTGTCTGTCCTGTCGTTAAGAGAGAGGAACACCAAGGCCACATACCGATTGGACCGGCAGTGCTCTAGTCCCAAGGGGTTTACCAACCTTCATCTCAGCCTCAGTTCAGTTGCTGCTCATGTTGTCCCCATTTTTATTTCTTATTCAGAATATGGTCATTTGGAGTTGGAGGAACTGTGTTTAGAGGTCTCTGTAGAAGACTTTCTTCCCTGTGGAAGGCTTTTCTTTCTCACTGTTCTCCAGATATCCCCAACAGAATTTCTTTCAATGAAGGCCTTTTTGGTATCAGACCCTTTGCAATCTGAGTGAACTTATTTGACTAGGACAAATATTGCCAGTTCAAGGATTTGAGGTCCCTGTGTTCAGCAACTTAATCCTATAGAGCCCATTAACCCATAACAATAGTCAATTACCACTGTATCCATAAATTGTCAGATGGTGTCAGTGAATGATTTTTTCTGCAGCTAACTAATTACTATGACACTGTTTTATACATCTGTGGTTACACTTTTGTACTAGATGTCAACAACAAGTGAAAGTGAGACATGTATTAATTACAGTTAATCTCTTACTCTCTTTCAAGGCCATTTAAGTCTCTGCAGGACTTACTTTGAAACCATGTATAGACCCTCTCAGATTTTTGTCAGTGTTATCTATCTGGAAGAGTCATGGCCACTGCTTGACCAAATTGATTTCTGTGAATGTATTTCTCCTAGTGAACCTCTTTAGGCACACTATGTATTGTTGATCTTCCTCAGTGTTCTAACAATCTCTTTGGTCAGGATGTCGGGACTCATTTGGCTACAGGATGTCATAAAAATTCTTCCCTCATGTCCTGGATCCTCATTGACTTCAAATGACAGGAGCCAAAATTTTGGCTGTCCTATTAGCCCAATTATCTTTTTAGTTTTTGGTCTCTGAACCTCAGTTTTTGAACATCCAGAAGAGAAGGTTAATGGCATTACCTTAAAATTGGAGCAATTAACTTAATTATTATCATTTTATATATCAAGCACCTTGGAATACAAAGTATAGCCAGAGCACTGTAATTCCATACCAACCATGGATGTTCTAGTAGTTGAATTCCTGTAGAATGTTAGCAGAAAACAGTTATAGAGTTTTACATAGAAAATTTAAAATAAAAAAATAAAAATATTTTAGCTTGATAATCATGATGACATTTTTGAACACATATAAATTTCCAACTTGGTACAGAATTGTCTTTTTAGTCAATTTTCTCTATCTAGCACAGAAAAATCTCTCACCTAATTTTTTCTTCTTTAATGGGATGTCATTAAAGTGTGTGAAATTCTTGGACTGATCAATGTCTAAGCATCTTTTGGTGTAATTGCACATACATAGCATACATATCACATAAGGTTTTGTTAAAAATATTATTCTTTGACTGATGACCTCTTGTTGGTTTGACATGAACATCACAATTATCTGAAGACAAAAGAAAGGCAGATGTCTGAATCTGAAAGAAAAAAATCTATATCCGTAGACAATACCAGTTTTATATTTTGGAAGACCATACATCTGGAAGACATGAATACATTTAATAAACCATGAGATTAGCAACAATCTATTGATTTTATAAAATTTTATTTTGAAAATAATAAAATACAACAGAACAAGACAGAATAAAGCCAACTAAGATCTTACAGTGAAATTGGTACAGAATTTCCCAGCAGATTACCGGGATAACAGTAATAGGTATCACAGTATAAGTGTACTTCGTTATCTTTACAATAGTTGTTCTTTCAATCACATATATCAAAATAATGTGAAATACAGAAAATCATAGAAGTTATAAAAACAGAATATTGAATAGAGCATTACCATTAATCGGAATAGAGCAAAACAGTAATAACAATATTTGATTCAAAGAGATGGTAGAAGTAAATCCCCTTATCTGCTATGGTCAACCTCGCAGGAGATGCTCAGATTTCTGGTTCTCATTTGCTAACGGGGGGACAGGAAAAGGGGGTTAGAGGAAGTGGGATGTTTGACTCTAGGCCTTGCACCAGTAGGTTGACTACTGCTTAGCAGAGAAGTAGGCTAGTTGCTTGGTTTTCCAGCTTCGTAAGTTCCAACATTGCATGGCTCTCAGGAGACACTGAAAAGTGAAAAACATAACTTCCATTCTAAATTTTTATTTAAAAATTTTACTGAAATTCTGCTTTTTACCAGTGAAATGAATTATTAGCCTTAAAAATTATTTTTGCTTCAAAATCTTGAAAATATGTATGTAGAAGTAAGCAATTTAAGAAAAATATTTTTTTCCTCTTCCTCAAAATTTATAGAAAATGGAACCAGTGTGGGCAAGGAGAAATAGCCAGACTAACCACTGCATATCTGCCACCATCAGGGCACTTGCCTCCTGCAGGCAGACAACATGCGCAGGAAGAAACAGCCAGATCTTTCCTGCACACCCATCACCATCCAGGTGCTTGCATCCTACAGGTAGCCAGTACAGGCAGGGGAAAATAGCCAGACCCAACTCTGAGTGCCCACTGCCACTGGGGTGCTTGACTCCTGTAGAAACCCAGTGTGGGCAGGGAGAAACAGATGGATACACTGCATATGCCCACAGCACGCTATTGGAGATGTTTTCTTCCCATGGGAAGCCAGAGCAGGCCACAGAAATGAAACAAGCATGCCTCTGTGTGCCTGCTGCCATTGAGGGAGTCCCAGTGTAGACACACAGGCTGTGAGAAGAAAGCCCTGCAACCACACACTCATGGCCATCAGGAAACCTTGGCAGAGACACAGAAGTCTGGAGAAGCCTGCTGTATGACCTACTGCCTCCTTGGAAATGTGGGTTTAGAGAAACTCAAGTGCTTGGTCCATTTCCCTACACTGCAGAGGGGAAGCCGATGCAGGAATCCATAACCAGCTGTCAGGAGCAACCCAGGAAAATGTTAACACAATCTCAGACATCTATCCCATACAGAACAAACCTGGGATACGTAGACATGGAAAAATATGAAAGTCACACACCTGATACCTCTGAAAGGATGACTACTGTAGTGAGGAAAATATTTCATCAGGATGCAAAAGTAATCAGATCAGAAATAATAATCTCAGGTAAAAGAAGAAATCACAAACATAATGAAAGAATTGCTAAGCTTATCTGAAAAAGACATGGATAAAAAAGGAAGAGTGTAGGAAAATGGTGGAAACCTTGAGTGTATAATACAGGAGGATAATAATGTAATATTATGTTTAAAGAGATATCCAGAAAATTTATACCTCCCATCAAAAGCCGGCAAAATTACTTGGAAGAGACTTCAGACCTTGAATACAGAATTGCAGTTAGTGATTATGAAAGGAAAGATGTCTTAAAAATAACAAGGAAAAATGCAATAACTGCAAGTTGACAGAAAGAAAAATAATTTAAGACTCACAGTTATAAGCAGAAAAGCAGGGTCAACACAAATAACATAAAAAGACTATTCACAGAAATAATAGCAGAAAAGTTCCTAAACATGGAAAAGGACATGGCATATAGATAAGTGAGTCATATGGAACTCCAACTTGCTATAACCAAAATAAATCTACACCCAGACACATAATAAGCAAGATGGTAGAAATTCAGCACAAGAACAGAATACTAATGGCTGTTAGAGAAAATAAATAGATCACCTATAAAAGAAAACCCATATGAATCATGGAAGACTTTCAGCACAAACCATCAAGCCAAGAAGACCTTAGAGAGAAGTATTTCAAATCCAAAGGAAAACAACTTCCTACCCAGGTTGGTGTACCCTACAAAACTATCTTTCAAAATTGATAGAAAAATGAGATATTTCTATGACAAAGAAGAACTGAAGGAATTCATGATCACCAAACCAACCTTGATGTGCTAAAGGACATTCTAGAAAGAGAATAATTACCTTTGTTCCAGGAGCTGCAAAAGAGAGGGATCGCCAAACAGGGAAGGCAGTTGAACAGAGGAGAAATGTGGGGTCCAACAGCAGGAGGATAGCATGGCAGAGAGGAACCAATGCGTGCTGGTCGTAACCATTACTTGAGATGGCCTCAGTTCACCAATTAAAAAGAAATACAGAGAGACTAGATTACAAAACAAGATCCATCAATATGCTTTATACAAGAAACACATTTAATTCAAAAGGAAATTCATGGATTGAAAGTCAAAGCAGAAAAAACAATTTTCCATGTGACAGGAAACCAGAAAAAAACAAGTGTAGATTGACCATCAACTGCAGAATGGATAAGAAAGATGTGGCATTTTTATACAATGGAAAGTTACTAAGCTATAAAGGATAATCTTGAGGCTCTTATAGGTAAATGGATGCAACCTGGAGATCATGCTTATGAGTAAAATGGTTTGCAATAGGGGTGAACATTGTGATGTCTCCCTACCATAACAATCTCAAGGAATTAGTGTATTCCAAAATGTACAATAGATATTGAGAAAGTGATAAGGGAGTAGGAAATGTTTACAAAGGAAAGCTGGTAATCTTTGTTATTTTCCTATTGTCTTGTTTTGCAGGCCTGATCCGTTTCATGGGTTTGATTTGCTCTATTTTGCTTTGTTTGGTTATATTATGTCTGATGACAGGGGTAGCTATTTTGAAGATAATAATATACATTATGGTAATAGCAGTTTATTTCCTATTCTTGGTTTTGAAGCACTGTAATGCTTCTATTGTTTTGTTTTGATTGGTTTTCTTTTGCTTTATTTTGTTTCATATTATTACGTTTATGGTATGAACAACTACATTGAAGAAAACAAGAGATATAGTGGCCATTGTTGATTTCCTGTTTTTTTTTTTTTTTTTTTTTTTAGGTCTTGTATTGGTTTCATTGCTCTGTTTTAATTGACCTTATTCTGCTTTATTTTGTTTGGCTTTGTTCTATTTAAAATAAAGATATTTTTAAAAATTAGAAAAATGTTTTTCAAACCCAAAAATGAAGTTTTAAGTTCAATATATACCTATGTGTGTGAGTGTGCATATGCAAAACAGAAAGAAAAACAGACCCAAGAGAGAAAGATGTCTCTATGTGAAATCTTGAATTTATCTTATGAAAAATAATAAATATATTTTAATAATCTGCTTATCTAGTATGTAGGCCTATTCATTTGCTTATTAATTGTTTGTACATGTTTGCAATATATAATGATAACATTCATTATGTGGAGTTGGTATATGTGTATCACATATTTTGATTCTTCTTACATCTTCTTCCCTTTTCTTTCTGTCTCCCTCCATATCTTGTTTTCCTTTGCAAAAGATCTATCTTTTTTGTCATATAACTTTTATTTTATTCTTTAATATATTTATATTTTTAGTTTCTCTTATCAGGGAAACCATGCAATATTTAAGTTCATGTGGCATGTGTCTTATTTATTTTACAACATAGATTTTTAATTATTCTAAGTAGTGTTAAAGATTGTTCAGGCATTTCATCTTTGAATGTTCTTTAAATATCATAGCTGAAATTATGAAAAACTGTGATCTTATACTATGTTATTCCATTTAATAATAAAAGTCACATAGCAGTGTAGTTGATCATAGTTTTTGGAAAGCACCAGGTCCAGGTCCATACCTGGCTTAGCTATTATTTAAAAGAATTTGAACTTCCTTATCTTTCTTTCCCTCTGTCCTCAAAGAAGGAAGACAACACTGAAATAATAATTTGTTATTAGACTCGAATGCCTTAATGCTATACATGAAAAACTACTATTATGTTACTCAGGATACCATCGTTTGTTACTAAATACAAGTTGATGGATTATGTTCAGTCTTAATACAATTTAAGATCCTTCATTGTATTACTTCAAATATACTTTCAACATATGAATGCAGTCCATCTTTTTCACAGTTTTTAAATTAATAATTCATACAGTAGAATAAAATAATGTTGCTTGGAAGCCTAGGTGACAATTAAGAATGTATTGACATGCAATGATATGTATTCTCAATATTTTATGTCATTTCAAATTGTACTCCATAAAGAAACGCTGAACATAATACATAATTAAAATTTCCCCAAGTTTTTCAACAAAATTTATTACAGGAAGACCTTATTTATTCAGTAAGGTTATATGATCCTTGATTAATAATATCATTTTAAAATTTGAGAAATGGAAGTTTTCTTCTAATTAAACTAGTGATTATAACTATTTCTTTAAGATACATCTCTTTATGTTAAAGTGAAACATTGTCCAGTACAATAAAAATTAACTATGACACAATA
Organism: Cavia porcellus; assembly: GCF_034190915.1. Taxonomy (NCBI): domain Eukaryota; kingdom Metazoa; phylum Chordata; class Mammalia; order Rodentia; family Caviidae; genus Cavia; species Cavia porcellus. The sequence continues at coordinate 24,949,672 of NW_026947484.1, read as the reverse complement.
TTACTTTTAATTTTTATTTTTGTTAGTATAAGTAGGCTGGTCCTATCAGTTTTGTTTTATGGATGGTTTAATACATTTTATGAATAGGTTCCTAAGAACCTTATAGTACAAACTATTCGTCCACTGATATACTTTTGTCCTTCACACTTTTGCATTAAATTTTCAAGTAACTCATTTGGAATAGGTGCATTTATTTCTAAAGTTGAAGCTTTCTTTCTGTACTTTATCAACTTTTGTTATCACAGTTTGATCCCAAATTCATTCAAGAGTCCTAGCAGTATATATGTGTGTATATAATAATTACATATTTTGAAATTGCTGTTCTTTTAATATACAAACATACACGTTCTTGTAATCTTGTAGGGTCCAAATATATTAGAAAATAATTGTCAAGAAAATGTATTTTCTATCTTTTTCCTTTATTAAATATTTTCAGATTATTTTCCTTCTTGTAAGTTTTCAGTAATATTTATTATAGCAATCAACTTCAGTGAATGCTTCATAACTGTAGAGCCTTATATCATTATCTCTGAAATGCTTTATTCACACAACAAATTATCTTTCTCTTTTAGTTATAATTATACTCTTAATTATGTTAATTAAAACTCGAATCTCCAGCTTCCAGTTGGGCTCATAATGGACATGGCCCTAGGCTCTAGTCAGTCAACTGAACTTACACAGGACATTGCCATGGTATTGTAGTTAGTATTTGCAAGGGAAGGGAATTAATACAGGACATATTATTGGTAAAAATCAAATGCCCAGAAAGTGTAGGAGATGTGTCCACACACCAGAGATTCAAATAATCCATCTAAAGGCCAGGATCCAACAGCAATATCTTGCATAAGTCCTGTTGAAAACCTAGAGCCCATGGCATCATATCATGCAAATCTATATCGAAGATTTACACTGTTTAGGTCCAAAAGTCAGTTGTGAAAGCTAGAAAGTCTGCACCAAAGGGATGAAGGATCTATACCATCAGGCTGATTGATCTGCATTGGAGCCAGTTAGCAATATTCTGGGAAGAACCACAGCTTCCTGGAAAAAACTATAGCATAACTCAGCCATGGTAAGGTGCTGAGCTCCTCTGATGATAACAGCCGAATTCATATCAGGAAAGCCAGATTGGCAACCTTCTCCAGGGAATCAAAAGTGTACATCTTCCCCTCTAGTTCTCTTTTTTATGGTGTTGGAAACAATCCTCAGCTAGGCCCTACACACCCAGCACCACACTGATTCAGTACAGTTGAGTGTTACAAATTGTCTGCAGTTAATCCACCACAAATGGCATTCAGACTCTCAGCTGGATTCTTTGGGTCTTGCCATGGTTTATGTATGTGGCCCCCAGGCCTCATGAGTTTGCATTATGCATGTGTGATTGGTTCATTGTCTAGTGCTTGGATTGATGGTGTCAGTGCTCCGCCCACATAGGGGTGGAGCCAGGATGTGATGTAATGGCAGGAAGAAGGTGTGTTTTTCTCTTTGCTGGGCCGAGCTCACTGTGGGCGGCTGCCATGAACTGTGGCCCAGCCATGCCCGCCTGTCTTGGAGCCAACAGAGTATGGACTAAAACCTCCAAAAACTGTAAGAAATAAACCTTTCCTTTCCCAACTTTGGGCTTCAAGTATTTTGTCTCAGCAACGAGTAAAATGTAACTGAAACAGGTCTTTAGTGTATGAATGGATCTCACACTCTTCTGCAGTTGATTTTGCCAGTGCATATTATAAATAGAATCCTATAAATTATATGTTCTATATTCTATTCCCTTCCAAATCCTGACTAGAGCAACTTTTTACATTTAGTCATCAATCCTATTGTATTTATTTTCTTACCCATTATTTTAAGAATCTTTTTCAAGAATTCTCTTTGCATCTCTTCCTGTTAAAAGAATTTTTTTTTTTACCTAAAAGCCATGTTTTTCCCTTTGTTCACATTTTCAAGACCTTATTATTCTTTCTTTCTTTCCATGTCTTTCATAGTTGGCGACTGAACCCAGGGTCATGTGCACACGTAGTATTTGCTCCACCTCTGAGCCACACCGCAGAGAGCACAATGTTTCTATATGCATTTTTAATCAAGCTGAAGGAAAAAGTAGAAATTTTCTTACTAAAATTGAAGTAGCTGTATTTTTCATGAGAGCAGCTCATTAAATATTTAAATTCAATTTATAAGACAAATAAAATTCACCTGTATGCATTTATTCTTCACCTCTGTCTTTGTATATGCAGCTTTCTGTCTTCATTTCTAGAAGCTCCCTGTATTTCAAGTTTTGAGTATATTTAAATAATAAAAGCAAATACTAAATTCAAAGTAATATTTTTATTTAGAATACTTATTTAGCTGCACCCAAGTGCTTGATTTGCTCTTTTGAGAATTCACAAAATATATCTCTGAATACCAAAGTGCTGCCCAGACTTCACGTAACACAGATCTCAATGTAAACAAAATAAGAACTAAATCTCAAAGTTTAAATCAATTTAGATCATTATAAATTAAGGGAATTATTTAGAATGCTTTATTGGCTTCTTACATTCATGTTATTACTTGATCTTAATATGTGGGCATGCAATTTCAATTTTATAAATAGGCCAGTGTAGAGTTTTCTTAAGAATAGAACAGAAGGATGATTAAATGTACATTTGCAGGAAACCAGACCAAATGAACAAAATGAATGAGATTTTATATACACTGTAACTAAAGGAAAGCTATCTCATGTCATTGTCTCCAAAATCGTGTAAAAATCTTTCGATTTAGACTTAATGGCAAGAGGACACTTGAATTTATTATAATCTTCATCTGAATGCAAACTCAACACTCTGAACAAAACATGGTTAATAAAGTCAATGAACCTTGAAAAGGATTCTTCATATGGAAGGAAAGGGCTAAATGACCAAAAATAAAATAGGCACTGGCTACATGATTTTTTTCCCTCCTAATTCTAGTTAGCTTATGAGAATTAAAGAAAAGATACATTAATTGACCCATTAAATAAAATACATTTATGGAAGTATAGTTACATGAAAATTGAGCTCACAAGTTCTGTCCACATATATTGGTATTATCGTAAGCCTAACATACCACGCTGACTACTATTAGGGTGAAAAGCGCTATATTTCCCACATCACTTAAGATGACCTTGTTTCCTCTTAATTCCATGTCTGCCCTTTCAAAAGTAATAATCATCAGCTTAACATTTTATTTTATTTTATTTTAGATAGTGGGAATTAAACTTAGGCTCTTGCACTTGTCAGGCAGGCACTTACGCCACTGAGCTATATCCCCAGTCCAGCTTTCTTAAAAATTCTTTCTTAACTTATATAAACTGCATGTAGTTCAGAGAGATATTTTTATACATGAATACAGTGGGTACTCACCATATCCAACCTCCTATTTCCCGTATACATACCAACACCTGGAACTTTTATCCATCTCTACTCACCACTACACTAACTTTCAGGTCAACATCTTTCTTTTCCATATCTGAGCGAGAATAAGTGGTACTTATCTTTCTAAATTTTTCATTTATTTATTTTTTATAGGAATGGCAATCTTGTTAAATTTCACAGTCTTTTTGTCTCCATCGCCAGAGTAGTTGTGATTACAGACAAACAATGTCATGCTCACCATGTCTGTAATTGGTTTATTTTAATTAAAAGCCTCCGCCTCTTTCATTTTGTTGCATATCATAAGATTTCATTCTTCTTTAAGTCTAAATAATGGTCCATTCTGTAGTTTTACCACATTGTCTTTATCCATCCAACTGTTGATGAGCACCTAGCAGGATCCCATAGGTCTGCTTTTGTAAATTCTGCTACAAATAACATGGCCAGGTAGATGCCTCTTTCATGCGATGATTTCATTTCCTTTGCTTATATATTTTTTGCAGTGGAATATGTAGATCACAACTTTAACCATTTATTTATATTCCTGGTCATTCTCTATTTCTATAGATAATAACATCTAGTGTTATAACTTAATTAATTTTGTGACATTTAATCATTGTGTCAGTTGTTTTTTATTGCTGTGACAAAATATGTTACAAAGTCAATTTAAAATAAAAGTTTGATTTGTCTAATGGTTTCAGAGCTTGCAGTCCTTCCCTGTCTGGTTCCATTGTTTCTGGGCTTGACACAGGCAGACCATTGTGGGTGTGGTGAAGCCCTGCTTCTCACCTCAGACAGGTGGGAAATAGAGAGAGGGGGAGAGTAAGTGCTGACCAACATCCTCCTCCTGCTTTTATTCCACTGAACAAGCTGTATTTCCATTTAATGTTTATTTATTTATTTGTTCTTATTTTTTACTGTTTCTTCTAGGGAAACTTCATTTCAAATTTATGATAGTATTTCACTTTTATACCCCTTTGGTTTTCACTCTGCCACTAAAATATATGTTAGGCAAAATTTTTTAAAGTTATCACTTAATGAGTGCCTGTTATAAAATGTTTGTACCATTATTTTAATATGATCTATTCAGTAACTTTCTCATCACTACAGTGAAGAAATTCACATAAGTATAATATATATATTTTAAGCATAATTTTCAATATTCTTACTAAACAACAAAAGCTTTCCAATTATTTAGTCTGATTCAAAAGTTTATTTCAATTTAAGAGAGGACTTTTTACTTTTCGTAGCATTTTAGTCTTACAGGAAAAAAATAGCAAGAATTCTCAGACATAATTCATTTTTCATATATCACTTGTTCTTCTTCATCCTCCATTCAGTGCCTGTGAATATATACTGTATCTTTCTTTTTGGAATGTTTCAGTGAAAATGTCAGTAATGACAGCCCTTTATTCCTAAGTACTTTATTGTATAGGTCATAAAAGGAGGAATTCTACATAGTCACAATAAAATTATAATTAAAGAAAATTTAATAGATAGTTCATTTTCATGTTTCTTTTGTCTAAATCATTTTCTCAGTCTCACTTTTGTGTTTCTTGATACTAACCCATCAGAATTAGAGAACTGCTCTTGATTTGGTTTGCTTAATATCTCCTGAATAAATCTTGCTTATGGCCTTTGCACAGACACTAAGAAGTGATGCTGGGTTCTTTCATTGCTTTCTATCAGGAGCTACTTGTTGCCAGTGAATCTGTTGCCATTGAAGTTATGCTGATCTTTGGATAAGGACATATTTGATACCTTACTAATACAACTACTGGTTTTGCCTTTTGCAATGAGTAAGTCCCTCTTAGGAAGATACTGTTAGAAACTCTTACCCTGATATTCCTCAAAATTCCACCCAATACTTGTTTTGTCCACTGATTATTTTTAAAATGTTGTGCAATTTTTATAGTCATTGAGATTATTAGGTTCCTGTATCAGTCAGGGTTGTAATAGAGAAGCGAATGTAACACAAGATGTACAAATGTATACAAATTTACAAGACTGGTTTACAATGGCCAGCCACAGAGTCAGATGAGGAAGACTGCAGAGTCTGTCTGCATACTGGAGATCAAAAGGGTCAATCTGAAGTCCGAAATTCACTGCAGGATCCCATGAAAGTCTCTATCCTGAGGCTGAAGGATCTATGCTGGAAGCCAGGGCATGATATTCAAGGTGAAGGTGAAGACTGACGGGAGCTCCTTGGAAACAGCAGAAGCCTGTTCATCCTTCCTGCCGCTCATCTAGGCTAAGAGCTGCCCTGCAGTGGACCTTCCATCCTCTAGGTGTGGAATTGCTGAAGCCAAGACTGAGCTTCTCTTAGCTGTCTCCAACTGACACATTCACTCAAAGATCAGTTTTCATGCAGCGCATAACTTAATTCTTCCCTTCCTTTTTCCCTTTTCCTTTCTCTTTTCCCCTTGCTGTCTGAATGCTGGATCCTTTCTCACTTGCAAGAAAACGATCCATCCTTTGTTATTCTTTCATGTAGTTTATCTTACTCAAATGACAGATACCATTAAGTTATTTATTTCACTGAACAGTATATTTTTCAGGCACACTCTTTTACTTATAAATGACTTAAATTTATCTTTTAGTCTAATAAAGATCCCATTTTGTGTAGATAACCAATGTTACTTCATCCATTAGTGTGCTGCCAGCCGTTCAGTCTGCTTTCACTGTTTAGCTGGGGAGGAGTCTGGGAGGAAGCATATTAACAGCGGATTTCAGGAGCATCCGCAGATGCAAAACAGGAAACAAAGATTTACTGGGGGCTGGGGGTAGAGTGCTTTGCAGAGTTTTGGGATTGGAGAGGGCTCTGCCTACATGCCAAAAGCAGAGTAGGGGGTTTATTTCTGGAACTAGAAGTAGAACATAGAAGTTATTCTTAGAGAGGTAAGTTGCTTTCTTAGGACTGATAGCAAGTTGGGCGGGTGTCATGTTAGTGAGAGCTGAACCCCAGGCTAGAAGAATCTATCAAAATGCATGTAAATTTTTTTCTTCACAGTACATCACTTGTCTTGACTTCAACCAAACCTGTTCCACGCACCATAGCATGGTATGCTACAATCACAGTTATCATTTTTCTAAATACTGTAGATATTCTTGCTCTTATAATTTTACCCATATGCCTGCAATTCATTTCTTTAGTTGGTTTCCCAAAATTCTTTCTGGAAAACTCATATATGCATTAAATACCCAAAGGAATATCTCTTGCATAGAGCTGTCACAAACTTTCCAATGAAAATCACCACCTCCCTGGTTCTGCCCTCTGAATCAGACTGCCCATCCTTTGAGAGCAAAAGGAAAATTAATTTTGTTCTTGTTCCATTAGTCATCAGTGAATTTTTAAAAAAGAATAAAAGAATAAACATGTAATTTATAAATGGAAATTAACTTTTGAAAGCACTATTAGAAACACTATCTCTTTTTTCTAATTTTATCGTTGTGTTGTAGCTGATTCCATGTTTGCCTTTGGCTTTTGTAAAAATTATAAGCATTAATCAACTTTCATGCATAAACTAATTCAAACATTAAAAGAAGATAACAATTCTGTCTTTCCTACAGAAAAAATACTGAATATTCCACCATGTTACATTTCATTCATTATAAAATATATAAATATAATCATAATTCTAATATTAGTATCTGCTTCTTTTATTCCTATATTCCTAAATTAAATGGCCACTTAATCCAGAAAGCTTAAATCAAGTGAATTTAAATTTATAGAATTATAACAATTTACCACAAACCATAGAGGAAAAAAGTATGGCTTACCTATTTTAACTGCATTTAAGATGAAAGTCAAACCTTTTCTTTAAGTGCACTCACTGCCTTCTCCAAAGATAAATTTATTTCGTGATAAATTTTAACTGAAGCTTAGTCTTTGATACAGATGAATAATGAAATATTATACCTAGCAACAAAAATTATGCTTTAAAAATTATTCTTAGGTTACCCATGTAAATAATATGCCTTTCGTTTTACATAAGAGCAGAGTGAATTTAAAGAAAAGCCTTTTGACTGGTTTTAGACATAATCTCAATGCATAATGTCAGTCACTTAATAAAGATTGACATTGTAGTCTAATGATGATGAAATAGGGTTATATCTGCTATGCAACCAGGCATTTCTATACAGTAAGATCAACTTAAATATTGATACATGGACACTTTAATTTGTTAGTTTATATAGTATGCTTAATCTTTAATTTCTTATCAATTAAAAGTCATCATAGTCAAATCACTATGTACATATTTATGTTTCTCACAGAGTCAAATCACTATATTTATCTGTGAATATATATGCATATAGAGTCAAATCACTTAATCAAAAATGTGTAAATCATAGTATAATTATACACACACATGCATGTATATAATCAGTGTAACTAAATTTTGAGAGGGAAGAGAAATGAATTTTTAGCGTCTTCCTACCTATTTCCAGATTGTTATCACCACTCTAAGAAAGTGAAACATTAGTGGTGGCATTAATGTGGGACTGTTTCTCTGGGGATCAGAGCCTAGATACAAGTGTATGGGAGGTCAGTGGTATGATCAGAAAGATAGGGAAAATGCAAAGAACTTGCCCCATGGAAATCACTGGAGATATGGATAAAGGTTGACCTGACCGAGGCTCATCTATAAGCTCATGTTGTCCTTAGTCCCTACAACATCAAGAAAGAATTTAATCACTCTAAATTCTCAGTGAATTTGATTTAAGGCAAATCATAAAGATGTGAAAATAATACATTCTATTTCATAGTGATAGAGTGTGTGGTTTATATAATGAACACAATAGAAGATAAATAAAAGACTTCTAAAAATTCATAAGGGATACGAGAATGGGAATTATACTAAGCTATTAATTAAAAAATAGAAAGTTAAATACCCATAAAGACATAAACATATTGAAAGATGGGTAGTAATGAATGGGTATTTATACATCATACATATGAGTGATCTGAATTATTTTGTTAAATGACTAAAATATTACACTAAGAAACAAAATGCAGTTTTATTCTGTTACAGACAAAACACCTTAGGGAAAGTAATAAAACACTGTTGAAAATGGACAATAGTTGCAGAGTACCATAATCTTATATTTTGTGCAATGTTTGATAAATAGTAACAGCAGGAGAAACTTTTTGAATAAGTCATAATATCTTGGAATCAGGAATAGTATGTGCATACAAAAAAGTTAGAGTGCTACATTATTGACTTTCTTTCTTTTTTTTTTTTTTTTCCAAATATTTTTGATAGGGCTGGAGATTTAGCTCAGTGGCCTAAGTGCCTGCCTGGCAAGCAAAAGGTTGTGAATTTGATCTGTGGCAAAAATAAATAAATAAATAAATAAATATGTTTATTAAGTAAGATATTAATTAGCTGAGTACTGATACCTGATTTATTTTATGTATATAAAGGTTCAAAATTAAATAGTTCAGATAGCTATATTACTGATTTCTCTGAGTTCACTAAAGAGAAAGATTTGTACTCATTGTTCAGACAACTGAATGCAGTGTCTTGTGTTTCCGGTGAATGATCTGGGGATAACAATAAGCCACGTATGTACCGTTGTCACCTGCTGATTGATGTACTTCAAAATTTTATTCTAGTTTTCCTCCTCATCATCCTTCTTTTTCTCCATTCCTTTTCTCTTCTATTTTTAAATAAAATGGATGTGAAAACCAAACCAAACTAAAAACTGTTTCCTGTTTGTGCTCACACATTATAAGCAGCATAGAAAAGAGACACATTCTAGGTATTATTGTGGCTTATGTGAGGACATAGTTCAGCATTAAAACAGAAAAAAATGTAGATTTAAAAATAGAATTTATGTCCAAAAATTGATAAATGATACAGTACTTCAAAACAAGATAATGTTTTAGTCTCTTAAAAATAAAAACTATTTAAAATTTGATAAATGCCCACGTATACTACTTAATGGATATGTACTTACAATGCAACAATAAGAAATTTAAGGAGAAATATAAACAAGAAACTAGAAGTTTTGAATTAAATATGACATTAAATAAAAATATAATGAATACAATTAAGAGCAGAATAGGAAAATATCTACTTTGTAATAAATATGTTTGATTAATATTAATACAGCTATTACTAAGGATCGATTCACTTTTAATTACTTATTATTTGTTTCTTATTGGCTCCATTGTTGGCATCATTCTCCATTTTGCTGGCATTGTAAAACAACTAATACCTCTATTATGTATTTTCTTTTGCATCAACTCAATTTCTCTGCACTTTGGTACTTTCTTCCTTCTTTAACTTCATTTTTTTTTTCTTTTTTAAAATGGTATTTCAGTCATTTTAAAGACCTTTCTTTTTCTCTAAAAGATTGATCATTAAGCATACTTATAACAATTGTATGACCTTGAATCTCACCGTCATTGATTGCTCTTACCTTGAAAATTCATCATATTGTGTTTTTGTTTGTTTGTTTTTCTTTTTGCATGCTACGTATTTTAAATACGTCATTTGTATTTTGAATCCTTACTTGTAGGAGGCTCTGTGTTTCTCTCCTGCAAAGAGCATAGATGTTTTTCTTTAATAAGCAATTAACTTTCTTGGATTCACTTTGCAGCACCTGTTCTTAGTGTGATGCGTTCCTCTTCAAATCTCAGTGCTGTCTTGTGACCTGAGGTTAAATTGATTTGAGTGTACTTCAAACAAACATGCATGATTCACAAGTCAACAGGAAAGTTAGGAGGACTTTATCCGTGGCATTTCGGTCTTTTCTCTTAATCTTTATGTTTTCAGGTCGTTCCCTCTTCCCCTTCCAGCTATTGCCCTAGTCTCATTTGCCTGCTTTAGATATGATTGTGTAGAATCTGATAAATGTTTTAGTGTTCTGCATGGTGCTGAAGCTGCTATTTTCCCCTCTAGGTAAAGGCATAAACTTTGGAAGCTCATCATGTATCACTCTTTCTTCCTGGCACTTACCCAACTGTGCTTGCTGTCAGGGGAGCTTGGGGCTTCCATGTCGCTGAGGACGGCTGTGGTGCCTTTCAGGATAGCCCTGGTCTTTGTTGTGTGTGACTTCTCAGCTCCAGCGTAGAACCCTCATCCCACTAGCACAGCTTCTTCATCGTGCTGGCATAGGCTTCCACCGCTGACCCTTGGGTCTTCCCAGCACGGATCCGTAAAAGAGACTGGCATGAGTTCTTCTTGTGGGCTCTGGACCTCCAGTTGGACTGGTGGGAGGCATTATCCTGAGCTCTGGGTTTTTATCTGGACTCATGTGGGACATTGCCATGGGGTTTAGGCTCTTGACTAAATAATCTATGTCTTTGATGTTGCGGATATATTTCCTGCATTTTCCTGTGTGAACTTCCAGTGACCATTATAAAAATATTATAAACTCCATGTCTAATCCTAGTTGTTCTCTGTGTACAACCCCTGACTACAACATCTTCTCTCTCTTACTTGTCTAAGACATCATTTGGTTTCATTTTGCATTTTTTCCAGTGCTCTTACCTGTAGGAAGAATTTTCTGATAAGAGTTTATGTTAGAAACTGAACTGATGGTTTCTAAACTATCTTTTTAAAATAATATGGCATTATCTGTATAAATTTGCTTGAGGACAAGACTAAAAAAACCTTAATATCATCATTGAAAATCTATTTTTTTTTACTTTTTATATCTACTATATGATAATCAACTTACTGACTTTTCCCAACTATTAAACTGGACAGATGATTGATTTGCTAAATTATTTAAATATTGGAAAAGTATAATTATGCTTTATGTCAAGCATGTCTACCTTTATTTCTTTGAAATAATTTTGAAATTCTTACTTTGTGCAGGGTAGCTTTGTGATAATCTTTAAAGCATCAGAAAGATATTGCCATTTAGATGTTTCATTGAACTGTATCAAAAATATACAGATGAAACTCAATTTAGTTATTTTATTAATGTATTTACTAGGACACTATTTAAGTGATATAAGAGGTAAAGGCCTTAGTATCTTTACATATTCACTCATAATTTCCAGTGATACTTTAAAAGCTCTCAAGAAGATTGTTAATATGATCTTTGGTTGGAATCTTTAAAAGTATAATTATTAATAAAATATTTATTGAAAATAGTTTTATTTTCAGTGCATACTGATTTTTATCCAATAAAAACTAAAATTTTAATGTCAACAAACTGAATATAAGCATCACCTACCTAATAATTTGCTATTATATGGAAAATTATGCCTTATTTGACAATAATCATTTCTTCATAATTTGGAAAATATAACTAGTATAAAAATGAATAACATAGAAGTCATGTTTGGACATAAAGAAGTTATTTTCATTAGTAAGCTTAGCTTTTTCAATTTACAATTTAATTTAGTATTATGTACACAGTACATAATGGTTACATTCATATTGGGAGCTGGTACAAGTATAGTCACATCTTAATTATTTTTACTTTGCCCCCTCACTACCCTCTCTCCAACTTCTATCTCTTGGTACCCTTCTATTTGCAAATTGTATGTCTCTGTCTTTCTAATTACTTTAATAAAAATTTCTATAATCATCATACCTACTTTTCTCTTTATTTCTGTTCTACTGAAGCAAAGCATCAGACAGAGTCAGATGGTTGACACATGTTAGAGGAAAGAGGATTGATCTGTTACTTTTATTTCATTTGTAATAATTTTAAAACTTGTTTTTACAAATTGAAAATTATTTATAATATTGTCAAAATGAGAATGATTTATCTTCTCATTATGGAAGTATACAATGACAACAGTGATGTTTGGAGAATGTTGTTTTAATAAAAGTTTTCCAATGAATAAGCATAGGCATAGGACAGATGGGTGGATCCAGTGAATGGAATTCAGTATGATGAGCTCAGATATTGGCTGGATAACTACCAAAAATACTGAAATATGACTACAGAATGCTAAGTACAAAACTATTGAAATATTAAGCAATCCATACTTAAAATAGTAAGATATTAAGACAACATTTGAATGAACTGCACGGTTTTTATCACACACTTTCTCAAGACATGGTTGTAGTTGATTCCCACATGGCTTGACTTTCCAACACGATAGCAATGAGTTGCAATTAACAGAAAGGGAAAGACGAGTCTTTGCAGTTACCTTTGACTCCACCTAGACAAAACATAAAATCACCTCTAATACTGTGAACTACTTAGATGCATCTTGGGCTTGTTTAATTATATTTTAGTGCTGAAATCTATCATAATGGACATTAAAATTGATATATTTGAATAAAAACAGCATTATACCTACATTTATATTGCTTAGTACTTGAGAATGCAAATGTAGCTTTAAATTAATTGTCTTTTACTGGTTCACTTGCTCAATCATCTCTGTTCCAAAAAAAAAAGGGCAATATTCCTTCATCATATCAGGTGATAATGGAAAATCAGTAGTCCTAAAATATTTGGTAAATTGTTGTTTTTGGTGTTGTAAAACAAAGAACTTAATAAATCCTGTTAAAAATTTCAGATTGTTTTCACTTAGGTCTAAAATGTCCCTGCAGTATCATAAGTTGAGAGCAGGGATTTTTTTGAAGGCAAATGGATGGTGGGGCACTATAATCATCAGTAGATTAGTCTTCTAATAGGTTCAAAGTTTGTTGTGTGTTTTAGAAATGAAGCCTCATCAGAAGGGTAACTCACTAAGGGTCTGACCTGAAAAGGTTTATTATTGCCTTTTCCACAACTCATCTATGTCTCTTTCTGCTTCTTAGCAGCCATGGGAAGAGCAGCTATCCGCATGCAGGCTCTGTCACCATATCATTTCTGTCTCAGATTCAGCCAATTTTGGACTGAACTTCCTGGAAACTGTAAGCCAACTAAACTTATCCTCCCTTAAATTGTGGGTGTCAAGTATTTTCTTGCAGGGACAGGAAAGTGAATAATAATAGATTTTGCTAGTAGAAGTGGGGTTGTGCAGTGAGTGTATCTGATGATGTGGATTAAAAACCTTTGGAACTGGTTTGCAGGAGAAATGTGGAAGGGTGTGGAGAAGACTGAGAAGGCCATCAGCAAAGAGTGATGAGGCCTTCTGGTCAGAGCACAGAAGATCAAATGTTGCAGGAGAACTTACAGGATTCAATGTTTGGCCTGCTGATGTGCTTTTGCTTGAGTCTGATTCTTTTTTTTTTTTTTTTTTTTTAATTTAAAGAAAAGGAAACGAAAAAAATACATGGAGATAAAAAAAAAGGGTAGAAATAATACAAAATTACAGACAAACAAAAGGTAAGAAATTGCCAGTTGATAAGTTACACATTGTCATCTTCGAAATAGCTGTTCAGGTTATAGAATTAAAGTATTTAGAATGACATTCAAAAAGTGACCCTACAAACCATTCTGCTCTATGATGGAACAAAAGCTCAGTAATATGATTATCAGTCCTACACATTTGTTTTACATCTCAAAGAGGGTAAGATTAACCATATCTAAACAGAACAGAACATTTAAAAAAAATAAAAAACAATTTAAAGAAATACAGATTTCAAAGCAAGTCCACTGGAGATCTTCATTATCTAACTGTCTCTAGCTTCTTACAAATAGTTGTCCCTATCTTCACCCACTTTATATACTTATTGCATATTATAGAACTAATCAAATCATTACAGGATGATGAAGTCTTTTTAGGTCCTCAAGTTCCAAATTAGGGAAGACAATAGAAACTACCATCGCATCTCTCATTCTCTTTGTGATAGCCGTCCCCATCTCCGCATATGCTGAAGTTGAACTGAAGAAACCAGTCCAATGTCATTCTAATCAGCAAACAATAGATTGCTAGAATTTATATTATAATGCTACAAAATAAGCCTCGGGTTTCTCAGCGTCTCTTCCTCAGAGTATTTGTTCCTTACATCTTGCATTATATAATCTGTTCCTGTAAATAATTTAAGAAAAAAAAAAAAAACCCATGTGTGAATTTCTACCTATATATCTATCCTCTCTGTATTATAGGGAAAACCAAGTCATAGCAAGACAGCAAAACAATTTCCTAGAAAAACATGCAATGGATAAGACATATAAAACTATAATATAAATGATCTTCCATAGCTACTATGTTTTCTCTTGTTATTTTCAATAGATTTGTCCACAACACTGGCTTATTATAGTTAAACATACTATCACCTATTTTTATAAAAACTTAACTTTGACTGCATTGTAGGATTTGAGAGCTGTTACTGATTCATACCAGTATGGATATCCTTTACATCTTGTCATGCTCAGAGTAGTTTCCTCTACTCTTAGGGTTGATTCTAACAAGCATACCAATTTCAAATAGAATCAGTCAAGGCCAACCAATAGTCTTATGATTCAGATACAATTAAGATCAGTCATAGTAAGACAATGTAAGTAATATAGGATTTTAGTCTAAGTCAATAGGAAAGTAAGGATAGTTACCATGGTATAACCTGCTATTTTTGGTTCTAGAGGTCTGTGTCCTCAAATCTGACATGAGTGGACAGACCAGAACAAATTAAATTCAATCTAAATATGGCACTAGGACTACTGTGTCTTTTAAATCGTTATACACCATTAGCAATGACCTCTGCTTTTTTTAAAATATAGTTTCAGAGCTGTCTATACTAAAGACTAGCTTACCATCTCTGCCTCATGTCTGCTACTCCACTTTTCTGCTATAATTTGTCCACCTTATTCCCTCATTCCATTGTCTGCCCCGTTCACTGAGGCCTCTCTGCCACTGTTGCTGGAATCCTGATATCTCTTCCTCTCTTTCTCTGTAATGTCCTTCAGCACTCTCTGTAGGGTTGGATTGGTGGCCACAAACTCCCACAGTTCCTCCTTGTCTTGAAAGTATCTTATTTCTCCATTAATTTTGAGAGAGAGTTTTGAGGGGTATAGGAGCTTCGGTTGCGTATTATTTTCTTTCAGGACTTGGAATATTTCTCCCCACTCCCTTCTTGACTTAAGAGTTTGTGTTGATAAGTCTGCTGTTATTTTGATAGTTTTCCCATTGTAGGTAATGTGCATCTTTTCTCTGGCTGCTTTTAATATTCTGTTCTTTTGGTGGATTTCTGGAATCTTGATTATTATATGTCTAGGCGTAGATCTGTTTTGGTTGTAGGTAGCTGGTGTTCTGTATGCTTCTTTTATCTGGATATCATTTCTTTTTGCAATACATGGGAAATTTTGCTTTAATATATTTGTGAATATTCTTTGTATTTCATTTTTGGTTGCTCCTGCTTCCTCACTCACATTCTTTATTCTTAAGTTACGTATCTTTTTGTCATCTTCTAGTTTTTGAATTGCTTCTTTCTGGTTCCTTGTTATTTTTAAGAGGCTTTTTCTTTCACGTTCATATGCCCTAAATCTCTCTTCAAGTTTCAGAAGGCTGTCTTTAGTTTCTGTCAAGGCATTTTGTCAATGTTCAATGGAGTTTTTAGTTTCCTGATATTCTCTTTGGATCTGTTTCATGTGTTCTAAGTTATGCTTAAATTCTTCTTCAGATGCTTCTCTTTCTTTTTTGATTTCCTCAGTTCTTCCATCTGTGTTCTCTTGGGCGGGGCTTGTCATTTCTTTAATTAATCTCTTTATATCTTGCCTCACTTGGATCAGGAGTACAGCTTTAAATTCCTCTATGAGATCATGTAGGTACTTTTTAATTTCGGCTGATGCTGTGTCGAGTAATGGATGGTTACTGTGCTTGTTCTCTTCAGTGTTTAGTTCTCCTGGGCTTATTTTCTCCTGTTGGGCAGCTGGAGATTTTTTTTATTTTTATCTCTTGTCATGTTTCTGGTTTCTTTCAGACTGTCCTGGAGTTCTCTGGCCCTCTCCGAATTGCTTAGGGCCTTTCAGAAGCGTGCTGGCTTGAGTTTTTGCTGTCCTCCCCAATTTACTGTTATCTGGGGTATGCTGGGATGCAGGGGCGGTACAGGCTAGTCTCTAGCCTCTGTGCCAGTTAATTCATAAATTAGGCTGTACTTTCTGGTTGTCACTGAGTTGTGACTATTTTGTATCCGCTTATTGGGCCCCAAGCAGAGGCTTGGTTTAGCCCCAGTAGCTCCTGCCAGTTCTCTTTTACCAGAAGCAGCTGAGTAATGTCACTATGGCACAGGGTTCTGCCCAAATCCCAGCTGTTCTCTTCCAAACCTCTCTGTGACAGGAGCACCAGAATAGCAGATCCACCCAAAACCAAGATGTCTCCCACTAAGTTCTCTGTGTGGAGCTGAAGCCTGCACGTAATCAGGCTCTGCCAGAATTCAAGATGTCTTCCACCAGCCCTCCCTACAGGGGGACCTGGTGATGTCACCACGCTGCAGTTTCTGCCGCCAGACTAAAATGTCTGCCACCAGACTCTGTGTTATTGATTTCCCCGTGGTGGCAGGCCAGCTGTTCTCTGGCCAACCCCAGCAGCCACGGGGTTCCCAGTACTCACCAGAGTCCGGCGCAGGTCCTCATTCCGGGACCACCGCACACCAAGCTGCCCACCTTTCCCACACTCCCGGCACAGCGCGGAGCAGTGCGCTCCCGGCACAGCGCTGAAGGGTCAGATATCTGTGCACTGTTTAGATTTGAAACGCCAGAGCTTTGTACATCCCCTCTGGTGCAGCGGTGCAGTCCTGGCTGCTACTCGGAGTCCCAGCCCGGGTCTCAGTTTCCCGCAGTCCCCAAAAGAAACTCAGCTTTTCCTGCTGGGTCCAAAGGTCAGTTTGTTGATTTAGAGGCGCAGGATTTGCAGCCTCTCGTTATCAGCGTTCA
The DNA here is from genome assembly GCF_034190915.1 of Cavia porcellus. Lineage (NCBI taxonomy): Eukaryota > Metazoa > Chordata > Mammalia > Rodentia > Caviidae > Cavia > Cavia porcellus. The sequence goes on along the minus strand of NW_026947484.1, from coordinate 24,932,555 downwards.
CGGTCTCAGCACGACTTTAAATCCTCCAGCTGTACTGTCTTGGTTAATAAGAATCGCTATCGATTTGTCTGGCCCTCTCCATGTTGTCATTTTTTAGCTTCTAGTATGAATTCTCCGGAGTGACTCTTTGCTCGATCCCCTAGCAAGCCGCCATTTTGACCCCTTCTAGTCTGATTCTTTTCTACTCTGCCTTTGAGAATGAGAATGTTTCTTCTTTGGTAATGTATGTTGGGAATATTTAAATTTCTGATTGATTTTGGAAAAGCTCACAGGTGAGAGTTTGCCTGGAGTCTCAGAAGAAACATTCCACTGGGACTGTTCAGTAGTGTTGCAACTCTTACTACATATATTTTTAGTAATGAGACAAACGAGCTTTTCAGGAGGGCACAATGTGGAATGCAATAGGTTCAATCTAAACCATTTCCCAAAGGTTTCCTTGTTCAAAGACAAAGCTTTTGGAAGATCACTAGGTAAAAGGAGCTAGTATACTAAGCATGAATTATTTCATTAAGTTTATAGATGACAAAGCTCTTCAGAAGTGGGATTTTTTTGGAAGAGGAGAGTCCCTGGAGATATGACCTGTAAGAGTGTATTCTGGTCCTCTGCTCCTGTCTTTTCTGTCTGCTTTCTAGCTGCCATGAGATGGAAACACAATTTGGTGAAAGATTAAATCAATCCATTCATCAATTTATTTTAAATCAAAAATCAACACGTAAGATTTTTCTTATTTTGAAATGGTATTATTGTTCATGAAAACATGGTATACTGAGTGACTGCTTCATCTCATTCTAATAACATTCTTTTGTTGTGGGTGGAGAAAAACAGATTTCTAAGAATATCTTATAGAAAATCAATCCAAAATAGTTTTTTAAAATATTGGTAAATTACTGAGTTCAATCCCCGGTACCAAAAAAAAAAAAAAAAAAAAAGAAAGAAAATATTGGTAAATTTCATACTAAATTTGATGGAGGAGAACACTGATATCATATATGGAAGTTAATTCAGTTATTTTCTGCAAACAGCTGAAATGGTGGAACATCCATCAGTCTTTGGTACAAGACAGGATGTTCTGCGACCTTAGATCACTCTCATTTTGTGTATAGGTTTCTTCCCTACTACACTCATGCAAATGCAATTATGTTTTTATTCCTGCTTTTGAGTGAATGAGGACTATCAAATCTACCATGAAGTATTGATTTCACAATCCCTAAAAAATGTTTATTAGACTAGAAGTGACAGTTACAAAATAGGTAACAATGAAGATAATACAGACATAGATGAATCAAAGAGGATTCTAATCAATCAAAAGAGGTTCTCATTATAAAAGACTTATAGTTGAATTGATAAAGAGTGACTTCAATAGGCAAAAAACTTCCTGTGACATTTTGGAATAAAAATATGAACCAGAAATACTTGATTGCATGAAAACTGTAATCATTCAAGTCATAAAACTTAATGAGCTTAATTGATAGAACTTAATTGATTTTATGTATGTACAATGTTAATATCTTTGAAGACATTTAAAAAATATAATCTCTTGTGTATTTGTTATATATTATCAGTTAGTGCTTCTCATATTTATAGGTTTTTACGAGTCATGTTCCCATAAACTCAAATAAAAATACTTAAAATTGTGTGTGGTGAGAAAGGAAGTGAAGAAAAGAGAAAGAAAGAGAGGCAGAGAATGTAAGGGGCTCTTTACCCTGCTACTGATGTGCTCCCAGCCACACCCTCCTGACCTGAGATAACATCTTTACCTGAGTCATCAGAAAAAAATGTTCCAACTTTTTCAGGATTCCTCCAGGCATGATTCTGACAGATAGAACTGGGGGCCTAACATTTATAACTAACTATCTATGAAACTTAAAGTTTTTGAATTTTAGAAATAAAAGAGATTACTTATTCTAATGGATTTCCTTTACATAGGCTTGTTTTAAAATTTGTGTATGATTCAGATTATTTTCTTATCTTGACTGCAATATAGCATACACTCACATAGCTGGTAACTTTAAAGAAAATTTGAAAAAATATTACTGGAGGCTAATCATCCCATGTTTCTTCTTATTGTTGTATTGTTGCTATTGAAGACATATTACTAAAGAAATAAGGTCCTTCTGAATGATCTATTTCACCATATCAAGGCACAATTCTTTCCTTGATTTTACTATTTTTTCTTGACAAAGTATTAAAATATTGTTTTATTTTACATATTATTTTCTTTCTACATCTGGTGTTGGCAATTTGTAAAACTTCCTAGCATTTACTGATAAGAAAAGAAAAGAAACAACAACATATAACTAACCTTGATACATCCTTCTAATATAACAAATCAAATTTCTCAATTTTGTTAATTCAGTGTTTTATTGCATGTATATCTTTAGGCATATAGCCATTTATCTGTTAGAAACTTACTTTGGAATTATTCAAATTGAGTCATATAAATTTTTTTCTAAGGAAATCCCTTTACAGCTCTAGAAACAAATACTTTTTGTTTACCATAAATAACTGTGTACACTTTGTTGGAGGCCACTGCACAGCAGTTCTGAGAAAGATTTAAAATTAACTAATTGGCTTTCTGTGTGTATCTGTGAGTCTGTCCTACACCCAGGCCCCTTCTCTGGAAATAGGCAGCGGATTCATAGTAAGTGAACCTCTATGAATCGCTGGTCATGGGTGAGACCTGTAGTGGCCTGTGATACCAGAGATACCAGAAAGAGCAAGATAAGGCCACAGCTGAGTGCCCCTGGCTCAAACATCAATTACGTAGATGGAGACTGCAGCTGTGGGAATCTCACTCCTGCAGTCTCACTCTAACCATAAATGTCATAATGGAGATGAGATGGTGGTTGTCCTAAACTGGCATAACATATTAGTTGGAGAAGACTTTGAAGTTACTCCCAAGGTCCTGCTCAGTTCCTGTGCTTTCCTCAGTTTCCCCACTCTTTGTTTGAAAACCTAATAAATGTGGGCCACCCAAAGAAGCTCTTTGTCTCAACACCCAGAGTCTCAAACTTTGCTAGAAGGCTTTGATCCTCCTAAAGCTCTAAAATCACACCACTTGTCTCATTTATTTAAGCCCTCACTATACATTCATTTGGGAGATTGGAGATCTTGTCCAGGTCCCTAATACTACTTATTATTATTGTTGTGGCTGTGCTAGTCATATTTCCTCAAAGTTTCTGCTACCTCTTTACTTTATGGACCCTTTGTTTTTTAAGATTTATTTTATCACTTATATTTGGTTTGTGTCATTCTAAATACCTGGTAAATGTGATTTAATCAGGACAATTAAAATATCTTTTTAAATAAAGTAAGCATAAAAATAATTTACAGGTCAAAAACTTTACAACTCATTGTATTATAAGCACTGTTCTGGCTTGTCTCTAAATGTATCTCAGTGGCTCATAAGAGACATCCTAGTAATAACTAATTATACTAAAGTGTTTCCAAATTTTAAATAGTGTATACACAAAGTATAAGGAGGAAATTGATAATGAAAGTATTCTAAAAAATTTTAAACTCAGCATGGAAATTAATTGATATATTCTTTTGATGTGCTAGTAGAGAAATACATATTTTATTAGGAGCAGATAATAGAGAGTGGTTATTATAAGACAGGACAGATTATAATTTGATTTACAGGGGATCTCTTGATCAAACTGTTAAAATAGAAATTAAAATCTATACAGGAAAAATCTAAGAAATAAACACACTAAAAGTAAACATGACACTTCTCTTAAAGTAACTGTCAGTGTTTTGAAATCTCAGATCAAAAGATAAATGTGCTAGGCTGAATTTGAATACAATTCAGATTTAAGTAAGAGACTTAAAATGATAAAGACTCAAAATATACTTGAAGACAAAAAGTTAGCAATCAAATTGTTGCAAGTATTTTGATAATAAAACAGATTAGCATCAAAGTGTTTTGGTTGTTGTTGTTGCTGTTGTTGTCTTTGTTGATTTTTTGAGACAGTCTTCCTGCATAGCTCTGGCTGGCCTTGAACTCACTATGTAGCTCAGACTAGCCTTAAACTCACAGCAATCCTCCTGCCTCAGCCTTCTGAAGGCTGGAATAACAGGTATATGCCACAAAGTCTGGATAGCAACAGTGATATTAATATTAGATGAGATGTAATTAAAAATTAAATGTGTTTAAAAGAATATATAAATATTTCCTCCAACAGGAAGGAAACATAATAAATACATAATATTTATTCAAGAACTATTTTTAATCTCTACCTTGTGGTTAACTGTATTCTACCCATTAGGGATGTATCAATAAAAATTCAGACAAATAAATCCCTGTTTGCACAGAGTTTACACGGCAATAAGTACCATCCAAAAGTTAATTATTGATTATGTAGGGATTTCTGTATTTTCATACATACACACAAAAAATGAAGATCCAGTGACATTGTTTCAATGGTTCATGAATGACGGGAGTTTGGCACTATCTTAAATCATTTGTCATGAGCATTTTTCTCACAATTGCATCACCTGTAAACACCAGTTCCTTGCATGACTCTGTTGAAAGGCAGGAACAAACAGTGGATGATAAACTGTGGCTTTCCTTTTCCATCTTCTTGCAACTCACCTTGTAGGTCAAAATTCCATCCATCTAGCACTATTCTCTTGATTTCAAAGATGCCTTGGAAGATAGCTAAGAACATTTGAGAATCTCCTGACATAACTTTAGATTTTCACAGGTAAAAAGTTTTACAGTAAAAAGGAATAAAAACATTTGACTTTCATACATAAATATAAACCTCTATTAGAAAACATGGTAAATATTAGCAAAAAGAAAACAAAGTAAGTCAAGGATATGTAAGATTTTATGCAGGTAGCAAAGAGCTTTTCATCTCTTACAAAAATACAAGTCAGAAAGAAATTACCACTGTACAACCCTCTATGCACCAAAGAGCATCCATAAAAATATAGTCAGAATGTAAGAGTATACTGCATCTCTATAGTGAATTGAGTAATGCAGTTAACAGTTTGTTTAACAGTTGTTCATTGATTCTTTTTAAAAAAATATCCTTATTATATTTTTATAGAAACACATAAAAATAGCGGTAAAACAACTTCATTTTAGAGTTGGTATTTTATTGCATCTTTCTCTGAATACAATCAAATATAATTAGAAATGCATGATGAAAGTAGTCACAGAAATCTTCACTGATTGAAAACTAAAAGTATACTCTAATATTGTTGGTCAAAGCAAAGATCAAGTGAGAAATCAGCATCTCTCTAGACAACACTGATGAACACAAATTTCAGATGGAAATTGTAGACAAAGAGAAACAGCTGATAATGCTTACTTTTAAATATCTTCATTATCACAAAGAAGTGTTAACATAAAAGAATTAAGTCTGAACCACAAAAACAACAAAAAGTACGTTAGATAAATGACATAAATTTTGAAAGAAAAACCAAAGCAGAGACAATAAAACAAAACACATAAAATTATTATATGCAACATTTTCCGGAGAAAAGAAAGTAAAGGATTCCAAGTATTGTAAAATTAAAAGGAAAAGGAAGAATCAGAGAAGATGCAGTCATTAAGGGGGAAAAGAGGGACCAGCCAGATTACCCTACCGTCACAAGCAATACATTTTACTACATATATTGACATAAATTTCATGAATTTTCATTTTCATAGAGAATAAAAGTCTAGATGATATTAAAGAAGAATTGTGATAATCCTAGTATAGTTACATTTTTATCTGTATCTACCTATATCTATATCTATATCTATATCTATATCTATATCTATATATCTTCATAGAAATATATCTTTAGCAATTCACTTTGCCTGCATATTATTTAGTGTTTCAGAATCAGCACATTCTGAACTGACTAACTATAACTAGAGTCATCAGGTATGAAAGGAAATTATCATTAAACATTCACTGACCAAAATCAATCAAATGCAAGTTAAATGGCTTGCTTTACATATATGAAGATTTATATAACTGCTCTGTGAAGTCAGAAGTACATAGTAGGTTCCTAATAAATTGCATTGTTCTTTTTCCTTCAGGTGTAGCATTTGGGTTATATAAGTGTTGGCACTGACATTACTTTAGATTTTCACAGGTAAAAAGTTTTACAGTAAAAAGGAATCAAAACATTTGACTTTCATACATAAATATAAACCTCTATTAGAAAACATTGTAAATATTAGCAAAAGATTGCATTTGTGGGGTCTCTAATGGGAAAAGCAATTTGCTTTTTTTTTTTTTTTTTCTTTTTGTTTACTGCTGAGTTCTAACGATCTTTTTATTTCCTCTGCTTGTGTATTTAATAATACACTGCCAATCAAGTCAGTTTTTAGCTTTTTTGTGTTCAAAAGCCTTGTACCAGATTGTACCAAATCTGTCCTGCCTAATTTAGTTTGGTATCAACAAAACCTCAGCACAAATTGTATAGTGAATTTTCCTAACAGTCTTACTAGGAAAAAAAATGCTTTTCACTATATTTATTAGATGTTTGCTACTAGATTTCACTAGATTATTAGATGTTTGTTTATTTTAGAAAACCGTGTATAAGAAAGGATCCTGTTTGATCCTTGACTCACTGACTTCCTTCAGCTTTTCAGGTACTTGCTTGAAACAATGTACCCCTCTTTTGAGGTTGTGGGGTGTCTACATAAGAGTGTCTCAAAAGAAAAGACAGCTTTAACCTCATAACTCAACCCCATAAATTCTGTTAGAGTTTCTAATCTCACTAAAAGTAAGAGTATACTTTGTAATTTATGTGCCTGCCTGAAACAGCATTGTCTAACTTGGAAGTAGGTGGCAGCTTTTACAAGGAGTTTTACAGAATGATGAACTCTTAGTTCAGTTTTGTGGAAGCTCACAATCACTCATAAAGATGACTAGGTGGGAAGAGTAATTTTTTGCCAGTAACACAGTGATATTAAAAAATAAGCCTTGGTAGGGTCAAATACAAAGATCTTATAAATTTTTCCCAACATGTTTATATATTGGCAACAGTTCCATAAAAGAAGCTCTCAAGCACACAAACCCACTTTGTAATCTCAGGCCGGTAGTATTCAGTACACATTATTCAGTAGCAAGTTAGGATGTCGGGTGTGGTACTGATGAAAACCCACAGTAATAAAAATCTCACAGATGTGAAGTCAATTACAGTATCAAGTGAAGTTTGTTATGAAGAGACACTTGTTATTAAAGTATCCACTCCTCAACAAGGGTGACCTTCTCAGATGTTGGTATGTCACAAGGCATGAGATTTAAAAAAAAAAAATCTAATAACAAGTTTCCCCACTGTGGTTTCAATTGCCTTTTCTGATCTCCTGCAGTGTTCTGTTTCAGTGTGGAATAACACAGACAGCCCTGGTCCTCCAAAGGTCAAAGTGCCATGTATTTACTGTAGAATAATCACACATAGGATTTGTACCTTGATCAAATTATCTAGACATATATTTTACTCACATCTTTATTCCTCTTGGATTGTGCAGAGAAAGTTTTGAACAGCAAAAATCATTTTTTTTAACTTAGGCATTTTCCTAATAAAGTGTTTTGTAACTGCCAGGGGTTTCAAAATAGTCATATCATTCAATTGAGAAAGTTCAGAAGACTCAGATCACTTAAGATTCCATAGGATTGCATACGAATGTATAGATTGAAATTGATAAATTTAGTTACTGCATGTTTTTTATTTTGTTTCTTTGCTTTTCATTTTTGATGTGACCAAAATGGAAACAAACAAACCAAAAAAGCTTGAACGGATAGTTTTTAAAAACAGTCTGTGAGATATCAGTTCTTCTGAATTAGGATATCATGAACCCTTACCAATCAATTTCAGTTACATGCTTCTCCTCAGAGCCACCTAGCAAATCAGCACATACTGTTCTGATAACTTTGTCATTCTTTGTAACTTTCAGCTTATTCTTGCCAGTCCCACCAGTATTCTAGCAATTTAGAATCTGAATCTAATATCTAATAGGCATCTAATATCTAATAGGCATCTAATATCTTCAAAATAACATGTCTAGCTAACTTTCCATAAAATAAAATAATAAACAAGAAAACGTTTAAATAATGCAGAATAAATTCAAGAAAAATATTATATATCCTATGCAGTAAAGGCCATGTCCATTTCAATTATATTTTGTATTATACGTATTTCATTATACAAAGAATAAGATGAGACATAAGTAAATTTTAAATTGTGGTCAATTGAAATTAAAGAAATGAAGTTTATAAAAAAAATCTGAAGGAAATTTTTCACAGCGTTCAAATTTTAATAATTTGGAATAGAATCCCATTGTTAAAGAGTACCATCTCTCATGTGGTTGTGGGTTTGTGTTTCAGTGTCTTTCATCTTGGTAAGTTATTAAAGGAGACTTTACTCTCTTCTTGCTAAATTCAAATGCTCTTATTCAATTCTGCAAGGTTAATGGATTCGAGAATCACACAAGCCTAGTGTCAGTTTACTTAAAATTGTTTAAAATCTCAGAACTCTAGGCCTTTATTGTCACAAAGTAGATCTTTATAGATTATTCTCAAATATGCTATTTATTTTAGAAAACAAAAATATATATGTAAAGAGAAGCAAAATAAGAGTATTTAATTAATAAAGTCCTAATTAAAATAAACACTAAAATATTGTGAAAGTTTTCATGATAAAGAAATAATCACTATCTGAATAGGTGAATAAGTTTATCCTTATTTGAACACTGTACAGTACATACCTGTATTAAAATAGCACAGTACCCCGTGAAGCAGTACAGTTAAAATAAAGCTTTTTTTCCCAATAGTAGTGATTGAATCCAGGACCTACATAGTAGGCTAAAACTCTAGCCCTTTCCTTATTTGTGCTTTTGAGACATGTTCTAGGATGTTAAATTATCTAGAATGTGCTCAAGTTTTCAACCCCTCTGCCTCAGTCCCCTAGAGTGTTGGGTTTACAGCTCTGTACCATCAAAAATAGCTATAAATGTAATTTAAAAAAAAACTTTAAAATAGTACCAAGAGAAAAAGGAAAATAATAAACTAAGTTTTAATAAAAATCATGTTTTCTATTCAGAGCCTATGTACTGGTAACTCAGTCTGGATTACCAATTGCTAACACTTTCAATACTGAGCACACCCTTAGATCTGGACTAGAGGCAGCCTTGTTTTTACTTCACAATGACACTCTTAGAAATCTGCCGTGAGAATAATCAGAATGTTGAGAATTGCATGCTCATTATGATACTAAATATCTAATTAAGCAAAGTCACAAATAGGCTGTTACCTTCTCATGTTTGAGACACAATGCCTGACACCCACACTATAATGGAGAAAAAGTTTATTTTGGCTCAAAGTTTAAGACTTTTCAGTCCATGGTCATCTAATCCAAGTCAGAAACAGATTGTTGGAAAGGTCTACCGGTGGAAAGCTCCTCCAGTCATGGCCTCCAGGAAGTGGAGAGAAGGAGGTGGCTGGTGGAGGTGCATCCTTCTAGATCAGGCTCCCAGTGACCCAGTTTTACTCAGGTTCTCCTAACGGCACACTCATGCTGACTTCTTTAGTTGAATAATCCCATGATGACTCTATAATTAAAATCATCTTCCAATAATAAGAGACTTTGGTAGAACACCACAGCTCTAAAGTATAGCACAACCTAGGTGTCTACAACATTAAAAGCCAAGTGAAATATCTGATGGAATATTTTAATGGTAGAATAAACTTAAAAGTTTCAATAGATACACCATAAAATGTGAATAGCACCTTTCTCTAGATGATGGTTCTGCTATTGTACATGTTTTCTTCCTGGTGCTCCTTCTCTATTTTTCTAAAACAATATACTCTGTATTTGTAATTATGAAAATACAATAAATGTAGAAATACATAATTGTAACTAATAGATATGAGCTTAGTGAGTTTTCTGTATAATTTAAAAGTGGGATAATTAAATTTGCTATTGTATCTTAACAGTGTAGAATGCTGATGTTCCTTTTCGGCAAATGATTACATGCAAAGATCTTTCATTTTTCTGTTTAGGCAGATTCTTTGGTATTTTATTTTTGAAACTATTGTGAATGGGATTTTTTTCATGATATTTGTTTGTTTGTTTATTTTGTTCTTCCGAGACTCATTACTCATATACAGGATCAGTATGAATTTTTATCTGTTGATATTGTATCCCATCCTTTTGATGAATTTATTAGATGTAAAAATTATTGGTAGAACTTTTGGCTTTTTATGTAAAGAATCATATCACCAAACAGTAATAACTTGACTTATTCCTTTTTTTATTTATATCTGCTTTATTCCTGATTGTCCTGGCTAAAGTTTCAAGTATATATATAGCAGAAGTGGTGATATGTCTCATTTCAGACATTGAAGGGAATGTTTTCAGCTTTTCCACTTTCAGTATGAAGCTGGTCACAGATGTGTCAATAGGACTTATTGATGGCATATCCTTCTATACTCATTTTATCAGCATTTTTTATGAAAACATGTTGAATTTTAATGAATAGCTTTGCTTTTTATTGATAGGATCATATGATTTGTATCCTTGATTCAATTTATGTAGCATGTTACATTCATTGATTTATGCCTGTTGTACTATCCTTATATCTGTGACAGGATACTAAATAGGTCATAAATTTAAAAATGTAAAAGCATAAATAATTGATAAGAGTCATGTGAGCTTATTACATAACTAGATTGGAAGGTTTTTAATTGTTAAGATCCTACAATGCTTTGAGTCCAAGCTATGTGCTTCTGATCAGAAGTAAGGAACATCTTGGAATGATTTTGTGGAGTGTGATCAGTGCTACTTCAACATACTTTACTGTTTAGAATTTGTCAGCCATATTGAGTCGTTTTGTGTCAAAACAGAGAAAACAAAATTCTGATTTTTCATGAAAATATCTGTATTCCAATTCTAAATAGACAGAGTAGAATATGAAATGGAAAATCTTTCCAGATTAAAGACACATTTAGGTTTGAGAAAGAAAAGGGTTTCAAGATTGTAATCCCTTTGGAAAATGCATCTCCTAAGAAAACTTATGATTTGTGCTTGTTGCTTCCCAAAGGGATGGCAGCTTGGTTTAATAGGCAGCCAGTTGGGAATGTGACATCTACAAGCAATACTCCTTCTTCCAAGTAAGATGGTTAGGTAAGGATGCTGGTAAAAAGTGTGAGGAGACATAAAGTATTGCATTATTTCCATTATGTTTAAAGATAATTAACAGTGAAGTCTTATATATACATTTGTGGATTCAGGAGATTTGGATTTGCATGTGAAACATAGTACGCAGTGGAGATTCTGTATGCCTAGTTCACTTCCATATGGTCTTGACTTGATAAGTTGAACAACTATGTGTCTAACATTTTGAAATTAATATCAGGTATGAACTTGGAAGGCATTTCTTTCCTTTATAATTATTTTTAAATGTCAAAAATTGTGTTTAAAATAATACTAGGATGATCATGTTCAGGGTGAATTATTTTGCAATTTAATAGCTTAAATTGTATATGAAAACCCATCATTATGTGGTAGTGTAAATCTCATTTTTATTTATTAATCTTGTATGACCCCAAAATCTTTCAGATATCTGGATGAAAAATCAAGTTCTGTTTTTATATAATGTTGGCATTCTGCCATCTGAAATGTACTGCAATCGTATATTATTATTAGCTCTGATCCTCATAAATTGGAAAGCATAACAATGATGAACCATTTTACACATCAGAATTTAGAAATTTAAATAGATATGTTTCTTTAGCACTTTTGTTAAAAAATGATCACTTTTGAAACAATTAGAAATTCTGTTTTATAAATTAGGTTAGGTTCTCTCTTATACTTTTCATATTTATGAAATAATAAACCTATGTAACTATATCTCCTGAATTCACTCTGATAAGTTTGAATGCAAAGACAACCCCACCCTCAGGCAGAGCCTCCTCATCATAAGTTAAATTGCTCTGAGACTAGAATAGCTGTTGGTGGGAAGAATCTTTGGAAAATAGACTGATTCTCTTCAGAGTTGCCAGGTGGTGATGAAATTCAAAGGGTCAAGAAATCACGGGTGTCTTTAAAGAGTCCACTCTGCCATAGCAGGGGAAAAGAGTCACTGGTTTCAAAAAAGTCATATCCAGAAGCCAATGTGGGTTTCTATTACTCGAGCTGGGAGAAACTGGGTGTTTTTTTTTTTTTTTTCCTAATAAATTTGGATGCTAAACTTAACTACACAAATAATAAAATCCACATAAGTGAGAATAGTGTGAGAGGTGGAAATGTTCAGAGAGTTTGGGATAGTAAAGTGTGGATTAAGGAGAAGTCTGAGAAAATCAAAGCATTCTCAGAATTACTTTTGTACGTTAGCATCCAAAGACACCTTTTCACTGTTTGTCTCCATTCACAAAAATGAAAAAGAGAAGGAAAAAAAATCTTATAAATGCTCAAATTTAGTCAATCTTAAAATTCTGCCCCTCCCCATATGATGTTTGGCATAGTGCTTTGATATAACTTGCATCTTTCTTAGCCTGATTTTCTTTTTTTTTTTTTTTTTTTTTTTAAATTTTAAAAGACACCCGGGAAAAAGATGTGCTTTTGCTACAGTCCAAGCAATATTTGTGAAATAATTTGGACATGTTAAGTAACGTTTGATTTTGTTTTACAGAGCTAGTTAGTATAGTTGGTTAAATAGAGGAACCTACAACATTCCCTGCAAAATCGATGTTCACGTTACAGAAAAGAACACTAGCTTTTAGCAAGATCTTTATTATTTTTTGCTGATTTGCGTTCTCTAAGGTGCTGCCACACAGACCTGCACATTTGGTGAGAGCGCCCTTCCTAACCTACCTTACTTTCATCAGTGGTTAATGCAATGTAAAAATAAATGATCTTCAACCAAAATTCAGTTTTTACTTAGGGGGAAAAAAAAAAAATCTAGCCATACAGCTGTAGTACCACAAGGTGGGAGTAAAACGTTTGATTGGCTTCACAGCTGGCCTTTGCTTTTATTTCTCACCCCAGCTCCTGTATGAACAAAAGACACAAAGCAGGCTAAATATAAACTTGAATGAAATAACCCTGATTATTTATTCCATTTTGCTAATATGTATGCCTTGAGAATTGAATATGTTTTCACTAAAATTGGACTGTCGAATAAAATAAATGTAGTTGAAGTGGCTTAATAGCAATTTTCTCTGCCCTTCCATATCCTTGTTGCTGTGCCGGTGTGAGTGTCCCTTTCCACCTGTATGTTAGAGCTGCAGGTAAACTACTGGAATGTAAGTTCCACTGAACGTTCTACCCAGATTTTACTATGCTAATGAGTATTGCTAAGCCTCTGTTTTAATGAGTATTTAGAAGTCAGACTCCCTCCACAATGTTTCCTATCATTTTATTTCTGCAAGATAATGAAGGCAGCCCTATAAATGGCAACAATGAATTAAGCAATCCAAGAAAAGTACATAGTGATAGTGATCTTGACCTTTCTAAGGAGTGGAAATGGTAAAATAATTTTTTAAACATTGCTTCTTCTAGAATAAACATACTGCAGAGTCACCACACACTGGTTTCTTTTGCTTGCTTTGTGTTGTATGTAAATGCTCTAGCTATGCTTTGTGTCAAGCGTGCTTATTAGATTCACATTTGGCAATATTCTGTATTTATGTAGGGATTGTAAACACATTCAAACATATACATGCCCTTTGAGGTACAGTAGCTGACACTTAAGATAGCACAACCAGGTGTTTGAAGGTATCTGAGGCTCGCTGGGGTGACAGTTGCACACGTAGAGGATCCTGAGTGGTGGGACATGGAAAGGGCTGACATCTCCCATGAATACAAAGACATAAAGGTTGGGGAAAGGCATAAATTGGCTTGCCAGTTTCAATTCCTGGTTTCTTTTTGCAAATGAATAATAAACAGGCTAATGAATGGCATACTTGTCATTGCTGCTGATGTTAGATTTCCTGAAAAGATATATCCAAACAGGTCTTTTTATGCTACCAAGCTCTGGACACAAAACGCATGCAGGGCAACATCACTTACATTCCTTTTCAATTTTTTGCCCTATGCTAGAACAGGCAAGAGAGACAATTGTGTGCTAAGGCTATGAAATTAATATCTTGCTAGAGGAATATATAAAAATGCTCAAATCAAATAGTACAAATGTCTCAAGCATAAATTTTCCTGTATAAGGTAACTTTTTCTGAGTGGAGACTTGTAAAGTTTAAAATATGTGGAGAAATCTATTTAAATAATGAAAAACAATCTGAGTACATGCTAAATGATTTTGGATACCATACTATAAAAAATGTCCTTCACCTTAATGTTCTACAGATTATTGAGTACTGGGTAGTGTCTCATGCTGTAGTAGATAGAATCTATTCCTTCTGCCTTTTTGAGTAGCTTATTTTTCTCTTACTTAAATATGCAATTTGGAGAATTACTTAAAAGGAAAATAGAACACCCAAATTTTTGTGAATAACGTGGATTGTAACTCAAGAAGAATAATAAGCACCAAATGTTAACTGTTGCTTAGAAAGGCATATTAGGAATAATCTGACCAATGGATTCGTCCAAAGTTCAATATATTTTCTGTGGTACCTACTGAACCATGTTTGTTGACTCCAATATGTTCTTATTGTAAGCTATATCTTTGTGTGTGTGTGTAAACTGAGAGATATTATTTCTTATACTGTGATTGGTCATTCAACATGAGATGCATGTGCATTGTTATGAAATGCAGCAAAAAGAAGGAGGAAGAAAGGAAGGAAGAAAACAATCATGAAAGAAAAGAAGAAAGGAAGGAAAAGAGGCTGAAATGTTTTTAAAGTGATAAAATAAAGTTATGACTTTCAAGGCTTCTTGATTGGTAGATCTGAAATAGAATCAGATTGCTTTGAATTGTTTGAAGTCTCTCACATTTGATTCAAGGAGCACTCCACTGAACAGGAATGACAATTATCTTGGACAGAAGTGTGTGTCAAATGATGGAGGGGAAATTTCTCAGTAATATTTACCTTCACTTTAATTCAAAAGTTTAAAATTATATTGTCAAATTAAAATTTAAAGGGCTGATAGACTGAATTATTTCTAGTATTTAAACTTCTAGAACAGGAATCTAATGCCATACAAACAAATAAAACCTTAATTATGTAGTACAAATTTTATGTGTTGGAAAAAACATAATCCCCTACAGGTTGGGGAATCTTGGATTTTGAATTAACCACAAAAGAACACTGGCAGTTGTTTTTTCTTTTAGTTTTCTTTTTGTCAGAGTCCAAGGTTTATTTAAATAGTGTCTTTCAGGCCAATTAATATCTCTTATCCTCAACAATATTTTATAATTTCAATGACTTATTAATCACATAACAAGTTATTTACAGAACATTTAGGAAGGAAGAAGAAGCCAAAAATATTGAGCTCTTAAATTCTGTGCGAAATTCACAAGCAGATAATAATGTAAAATGACATAAAATGCATTATACTTCCCAGAGAAAACTTGTGATCAGATTTTTTTTTACATTTTGTCTAACAAAAAATGTAAAACATTTACCATTATGAATAAACTCCTTAATAAAACACTGAAAAGACCAGAGAACTTATTCCTTATCTATTATTCCTCAAAACTGGAAAAATCCAAAGATTTCAAAGAGTGAAAGCTCAAAACTGGAAAAATCCAAAGATTTGAGTTAAATATTTTCACTTTTATTGTTCCTATAATGAACTTAAATTTCCATAAGGTGATTTAAAAGGTGCCTTGAAACATCAGAACAAAAACAATAATAAATTTATATACTTGATCTCCGTGTTTTAATTTGCCATACAAAGTAACAATATTCTTTACAATTATGTAAAATCCTGTAAAAACAAGCTATTTTCCCCATAATTATAATTGATTCATCCGCCAGAGGTTGCAATAGTGCTTTTTGCAGATTAAAGGCAATGAGAAACAGCAAGACTGAGCAGAATATATGAAAGATGGTCATCAATCTGGCAGTTGTTATAGGTAGATAGCTAATAGTTAGCTAGCTAGATAGACAGATGTCATATATATATATATATATATATATATATAATCTGTACCTATTGGTGTGTGGAAAAAGTTAATCAATAAATAAAAGTTAAATGATACTTCTCTTAGGCATCAGATTCTGTTAAATCTAAAACTGAAAGCAAAATGAATTAACAAAACAATTTTCTCTGAATTGTTTTCAAGTCTTTTTCCAATGCCAGGTTCTTTATGGTAAGATTGACTTTCTAAGATTATTTTCAGGTATTTTGTCACTCTTTGAATCACCAGAGAAATTTTTTTTTATGAAGTACACCTTTTTAAACCAGTAAATTGTTGTCTCCTAATTTACTGGTTTACAAAAAGATGTATTTAAAAAGGTATATCCTAGGGAAACACATTTCTTAAAAATTCATTGATATTTCTTCTCATTCAAATTATTTGTGAATAAGCGCACATTTATTTGCAGAAAATAAAATAAAAAATGACCCATGCCCATATTTTCAAGTCATTTTCAAGTCAAGTGAGTTATCATACAGATGGAGCTGTTGGTATCAAAGCCCATTTAAACTTTTTGATGAAAGATTCACATTCGAATCAATAGGAGGTATGAAATATGTTTTGTTCTTAATAGTTTTTCTCTTTAAAAATGTGATTGCAATGAACAATGGTAAGAGAAGATAAAAATATTCTATAAGTGCTACAATAACCCAGCACAAAGTACTCTGATCAGAGTGGACAGAGGCAAACCGTAAGGCTGGAAGCATTAGGTTTATGTATGTACACAGTAGCACTTCTGGATGGCTCCCAGAGGCACAGGGCTTACCACTTTCAAAAAGAACCACTATGAAGGTGCACAGGTCTCATCCCTGGAGTCTCCTTAAAGAAACAACAACTGTGCAGTAGCAGTATAACAGATGTTTAAGAGAGTCATTAACAATCTAAATGTTTTCCTGAGCAGATGTCCCACTTCTGCCATGGCTAACTTTGGGGGTAGTGGCATGGGACAAAGCAAGAATGGGGTAAGTGATGGGAAGTTGAGTGGAGTTAATGAGCAGATCATCCTAGGAATTACTCATCTAATTACATCAGGAAAAGGACCAATGTGCTATGCTTTCTAAGTGCCGCTGTTGACAAACAAGGTAACCAAACCAAGAAAAGAATTTAACTCTCTTTGCTCCATTGACTTAGAGCATAACTCTGGGTCACTGAAAGGAAAACAGAAAAGAATATTGGAGAAAGTTAATGCTAAAATGGCAATGTATACTTTTCAATAGATAACAATAGGGAACAGAGGCCAAAATGAATCAGGGAAAGGAATAAGCATAAGTAAAGCCAGGACACCTGCAAGGTGCACTTCTGACAGGAATATAGAGGTTATTTGATTAGGTGACTGTCACCACAACTTTATTTCCTTAGGGGCAAAAATAGGAAGAATTTCCTCTCTCTCTCTCTCTCTCTCTCTCTCTCTCTCTCTCTCTCTCTCTTTTCCTCAGAGATACTTGAGCTGGAAAAGATTTTCTACATACAGAATTTTCAACTCCAGTACATTTATCCAAGCCCTTCCTTTTCAAAAATCCACTTACTTTCTGAAGAAAATAGAATGTAAAAATGTATGTTACTTACTTATACCTGTATAGCTCTATTCTCTTAATGTGCAGGGACAATGCAAAGAATTTTTGTTATAATTATACAAAGAGCAAACAAAAACACTATAGGCTATAGTAAATACATGATCACTATAACAGATAATTCAGTCAAAATGTATTTTGTTTATTTCCTATATTTTATTCATTTAGTATTTGTGGGATTTTGTCCACATGTACTCAGATCTCTAATTCAATTACTTAATAAAAGATTGTGTGATGGTAAATTATATAGCAATGAAAGAATTTATTTCCATGATTATGTAAACATTTTTGTATACTGAGAATGCACTGTATGTAAGATCTGTGAAAGCTGAAGGACTTCAAAGATGAATCCCACATCTGAAACATAAATTCACATTTACTAAGTCATGTGCCATCATTTCACTTTTTTTCTGTCTCAATAAAAGCTAAAAAGACAGAATTCCATATTATCATCATATTGGTAGAATAAGTAGTCTTAAAAATCAATTTTGAGTGACAGATGACATTTATTCATTCATTCCACAAGCATTTATTGGAAATCTGCTCTATGCCAGAGAATGGCAATGAATAAAGAAATATGGCAGCTATTTTTAAGTGGTTAGTATTCCAATTAATGAAATACTCAGTGGATTAACAAGACTACTACAACAGATTGCACACTTGAAGACTTGAGAGTTCCTAGAAAGCAAGGAGAGTCACATGCCCATAAGCTCTAGTAAGGAAGATGTCACTGGTGGAGCAAAGTTTTAGTTTTGATAGCAAATGCATTTAAGTTACTGGAAGTATAGGAAGATTTTGTAAATCACTGTGAATATATCAGCTTAATCAGAATGCATCTCTGAATACAACCTTTTCAAAATCAATTGAATGCTATTGTTTCTCAGCATACTATATAAATACAGTTATTTACCATGCCCACAATATTAGAGAAATATCATGCTACAAAAAATCTGTGGTGGTACACAACAATGACTTCCCTAACACATGCCAGATTACTTCTTTGTTTAAATTTGCAAAGTCCTTTCTGATCTGTAACTTTCCTAATTCAATCACCGCACTAAGAATGTGAGGATAATGCTAACACAACCCAATGTGGAATTCTAAAATGGCATAGATTCCAAAACTGCTGTTTAAATGTTGTATAAATGTATGTAACTAGAGAATAATTTAATATCTTCAGAATAATGCATTTAATAAGAAGTGTCAGAGTAACTGTTATCCTTGTAACAACAGTAACAGAAGCATGCACACACACATGCACACACACATACACATTTCTTGGCATGTGCCAGGTTTTATTCTAAATGTTTTGCATGCATGAACACATTTAATCCTCACTACAATCAAATGAAGTAAGTACAGCTATTAACCGTGACTTACAGATGAATACACTGAAACTGTGACAGGTCACTGTTATTGTGAAGATTCCAGTTAGTAAGTTGAGGATACTGATTTAAAAACTGTATTTGGGGGCTGGGATTTAGCTCAGCGGTGTAAGCGCCTGCCTTGCAAGCAGGCAGTCATGAGTTCAATCCCTGGTATGGATAAAAAGGAAAAAGACAAAAAAAAAAAATGTATTTGACCTAAAGCAAAGTTTTTTTTTAAACCAACTCAATATGACTATTCATTGACTAAAAGAGGAACAAAGGGAGGAAAGTCTTGTCGTTAGGGTAGAAAGAAGGTCAGAAAACAAACAAGTTGTCCAAAAAATTGCCTTTACTCATCTTTTATTTCTTAGTCATTAATTATTTCTTAATCTTCACAATTATTTTCAAAATAAAAACAGTTAATCGTGTAAGTATGTACAAGAAGATTCTTTTTAAAAATTTAATACAGTTTGCTTAAAAAAAAATACAAGAACTTTTAAAGCTAAAAATTGTGGACAGCCCCTAACCACTGT
The DNA here is from genome assembly GCF_034190915.1 of Cavia porcellus. NCBI lineage: Eukaryota > Metazoa > Chordata > Mammalia > Rodentia > Caviidae > Cavia > Cavia porcellus. The sequence continues at coordinate 24,913,042 of NW_026947484.1, read as the reverse complement.
ATCTCATCTCCAGTCACAATTTGCTGAAAAGGAATTCAGGTCTTGCGATGTAAAAAGATCTATTAGGTCATCTTGTCCCTCTCCCTGCAGCAGAGAATTGCTCCCGACAGTAAGGAAGTTACCTTATTGACAGGACTCTTTAAGCGGCAATTTAGCAGGGGACTCCCTCAGGCAAGCATGGCTTCTCTGGTTTATCTTTTCCTTCTTATCATCAGTGGAGTTAGGAGACCCATTCAGTCTTCTTTGCTGGATGAGGAGGGGCAGGATTCTTGAAAAGGTTTCTGAAAGATGGAAGATTAAAAATATAGCTAATATGATTTAATACAGTATCGTTGTTCTTTTGTGTTCAAGCGTTTGTTTACATGTGAGGTATGCTTGGGTGATTGTGTCTGTGCTTGTGTGAAAGACATTTGATTCAATAAAAGACCACATCCAAATTAACTTACAGATAAGTTTAATACTATGTGAAAAATAGATGGTTCTTGAAAAATCTTGTCTAATGTTTCCCTGTCAGATTTTGAATTTCAAACATTTTCTTGCTTATTTAGAAAGAGATATTATAATGGTAAGTTATTTAGCCTAATCTGTTCTTCCACCTCAACTTTGTCATTGATTTTTACATATATTTGATGAGACAGTTTTATATAAAGTAATTATAAAGCCATAGATTTGTTACGAATTGTTAACTTTTTCAAGATTTTGGTTTGGTTGGGTTTGGTTTGGTTTTTCTGGAGCCAGGGTCTCCCTAGGTAGCCCAGGCTGGCCTCAAACTCACAGGTATCCTCCTGCTTCAGCCTCTCGAGTGCTAGAATCACAGACATATACCATCATGCTAGGCAAGAAACAATATTTTACTTCCCTGTACATATTTTCTTAGATGGCTCTTATTTTTAAATCAGTGTATTAGTATAGTATAGTATAGTTTGCAGTACACAGTGTTTATAGTCATCATGGGGAGTTGGTGCCTGTGAAAACGTATTTTAAATCTTGCTTGCTCCTCCATTGCTAGGTCCTATTTCCATTTGCAAAGCTTTCATTTTTCTCCACTTTTTTCTTGTCTATCATCTTATTTCTTCTCCCGTCCTCCTTCCTTCATCTTTTATTCCCCTTCATATTTAAAAAAGAGATTTCTACCTCCCATTATCTCTATTTATTTTGTTTTTTTCTATTCTTATTTTGGATTTTTCATGTAAAAGAAATCATGTAGTATTTAAGTGCCTGTGTCTTATTTATTTTCTTTAATATTATGATATTAAAGTGGATCAGTATCTCAGTCCCCCACCTGGATAGACTATTTTGATATAGGGAAATGAAACTCCCGACCTACTATATCTGGTACAAGTTTGCGTTCTCTAAAAAAGAAAAAATGAATTTTAGGAACAATGGAGGTTTAGAGTAGAATATATTCATTGAGAAAAAGAAAGCTCCTGTCTAAGAGACAGAGGGGTCTTGAGCAGGTTACCAAGGACTCTGTCTTTTCTAGGCACTTTTATAGTGTAAAACCACGATGTGAGACAGGCTCAAGATGGGGAAAACGTGGGAGCTTTCAAGGTGGGCATAAGGTGGGACATAAGTATACTTAGCCAATAAGATCAATAGTTCAGGTAAAATTGATTACATTAGGGACAAATGGGCAAGTGAGTCACACAGAAAGCAGGCATTCTTAAGGGACAGTGACGCTTCCCTAGGGGGATGGGATGGTGACTCTAGGCTTCCTCAGGGTGATAGGAAACCATTTAGAATATTAATCCTCAGGATATGGGTGCATTTGTTTGGTCTTTTGTCTTATGGCCTGGCCCACAGCAGGAGGTGTCTGTTTCCCTGCAGTTGCCAGGAATCTGAGCTTATGCACGGGCTCCTTTGAGGACCTAGCCCTGTCTCACTGCCTATAATATTTATGACTAACTCAGCTGCTTGCAACAATTTCATTGTTTCTTCTTAAACATGTCTAGTGTAATCCTCCCTTACTACTCCTTAGAAGGAACAGTACATAGCCAACAGTCCTTGCTGTGGAAAAAAGAAGAAATACTTGCTGCATAGAAGTTTTGCTTCAAAATATATTTCTGACCATCCCCAAACTAATCCATTATGCTTAGGAGAATGACATATTGTGTATTACATCCGTACTAATGGATCCTTTTTCTCTACTATGATAGACTCCTACATTAGAATTTAATGTCTGCAGAGAATAAGAGTGCCCAGAAAACAGTAGTCAGGTTGGACACAAGAAAGGTAATGTGCAAACATTCTTCTGGGAAAATGTCATCAAGGTGAGTTCAAACAAATGATAAGTGGAGAAAAGGAAGATATGTAGCTGTTAAGAAAACAAAACAACAAAAGAGTAAAAAAGTTCTTTTCATCCAGTACTTGCCAGCAATGCCAGGAACTCCAGCAATGAGATGCTGCTGATTGGTTACTGAGGTTAAAATCAAGATTTGGACATCTTTTATTTAATTTTAAAACATTCAAAGGCTTTTTAAAAGCATTGGCAATGACTTTAAGTTATCAATTTCTTTCTCTTTATTTAGTATTTGTCTATAGGAAAACGTTTATTTCTTGCTTTACTTTCAATTGGTCCTTCATAACTGTATAATAGAAATGGTTGCATTCGCCAGTTAAATTTCGTCTCTTTTTGGGAATTCTTATCAGAGGAAACATCAACATCATTATCGTCATCTTCATCATTCCTATATTTCTGAATGTTAGTATAAGCTGTTCGAAATTAGGAAAATAAAAAAAAAAGTAACAAGCAGTACAGGTATTTCTGAGGTAAGTTTTTGGTCACATTAAATTGAAAAATAAACTAGAAGAATGAACACAGAAGACTCCAATTTTTGTGCCTTTTTAAGACCATATCAACAAGTGATAAAACAGATAGAAAAGTAGAAAAGGGTAAAGAGTACTTAATTTCATTTTGCATATAATAAGTGTGAAGTTACTGGATGAGATCTTGAGACACATTTCTTATGGATATTACATTATAGGACTGAAAAGAAGACTTGAGGAACTACCCTTATGTAAGAAAGAATTTATGATGTATGAAATTTCTGGTAGTGCATACTAAAGAATTACACTGAAAATATTTCACATGAAATTTTATTGTGTGTTAATAAGTATTATGCCACACAAAATAAAAACACATAGAGGATACATTTGAATATTTCAGTAGCTGACAGTCTTTCATAATTTTTAAAACAGACTTACATGACCGTCTTAAAATACAAAAGTTTAAAGCAATTTTTTTCTAATTGCTTTTCAAATTCCAAAAGAAAATAGATCTTCAGACATTTTTCTTATATCACTTATTATATGTTTGATGGCTAATAGAACTTGGTATACATGTTTCACTGCAAAAATTGCTTGAGTTTGCCCTAAACTTTATTTAGAATCATTCTGAGTTCAAATTTCATTTATTTATTTTCTTATATTTTAAGTATGCATGTTTCTGTGTGGAAGGAATGTGAGGATCTCCTGGCCAGTCATGCCCTTGAATTAGACTTAAACTGGTGACAGAGTCAGTATGACCCACCTTCACAGGGTCCCTTCTACAACTTAAAGAGTGAGCAGCCACCTTCACATTTGAGATAATGGATTTTTTGAAAATCACCCAAGTTTAAGGGCAAAATGGGAGCCTATTACTCTACATGCTTGATGAAGATTTGGACAAAATAAAAGATGGTCACCTTTGACCAGTGTGCTACCTTTAACAGCATATTATCATCAAAACAAAGGAAATTAGGTTTTGTAAGCTCTCCCTTAGGAGATACTAGATATATTTTAAGTTTCCAAAGCAATCTTGTAGTTATGCAGTTACTTCAATATTATTGAATTCAGTTATGATAGAATTCAAATTTTTATCTTGTGTTTATTTCTTTCAAAAAATTCTATTTTTAATCCAATCATTTAGAACTAGGAATGCCTAACATATTCAGTAGGAGCTCACCATTGGCCCAGTAGCTTAACTGGGAGATTCTAAACAGGAACGCATGGACTGTGTCTGTATCCATTTCTTTTTCAGCAGGAAAAAATAGAATGAGTCTTTTAAAATTTATTTACTGATTATCATTTTGAGATTTGTAGAAATATCACTAAATCTTGATTAGAGAAAGAACATTTGAAGAGAAGTCAAGAAATCCGAGATCTAGCCAAATTCCTCATTAGACTATGAGCCAGGTCAAGTCTTTTTAGTAACTAAATCTATTCTTTATACATTTTGATATCAGAAACCATTCCATAGTAAATTAATAGAACTATTTTACACTACTTCAAACCAATAAATATAAATGCTTTGAATGGGTGGGAACTGTATTCTCTGAAGGCAACTATATATAATTCTGTCTAAACTAATTGCACAGGCCAAAATCTTCTGTTAAAAAAATGCTATTTTTGTCAGTTTGTACAGACTATAAAAATAAAAGACAATTATATCAAAATGTATGCTTTGCACTATCACGTTTTGTAGTTGACAAATAATAGGTTAATAATATGGATAATTTATAGCTCAGTTAGTTACCAAACACTTTGCTAATGTCCTAAATTTGAATATATAGAAAGTCTGAGATTCAATAAATTAGCCCACGCTTAACTGAAGAGAAATTGTTGATAACCTTGGACTTTGTAACTCTGCAAATTGTACTCTGCTTTAAAAGGTAACCTATTGTTTCTCTGCTCACTGATTTCATCTGACAGTTTGTGTGGTGAATTTAAATTTTTTCCTTCCCTGCTCTTTATACATACACTTTTTCGCTACAGACATTTTTCAAAGCAGATAGTTTTATATTTATTCCTTTTTATAAGGTGCAGATTGCTCTGTATGAAAGACATTTTTGTAACTGTATAAATGTGTACTTGTGAATCCAATCTGGAGAGAAAGCAAGGAAAAAGACAAAGAGGAGAGAATATAAAGCATATCTGTGTGGAGCAGAGGACAATCAATTAGATTCATTATCTGTTCTACATTCCAGTCACTTCTATAAGAGAAAAGAAGTACATAATACCATGGCAACAGGCAGACCTGCAGTCCGTTATGGTATATAATCATTAAGAGGTCTTCAGCCTCCCTTGAAAAAAGCTATGAAAAAAAATCACAGTGGTTGCACAAACTCCCTACATTTATGCTGATTAAATGACAAGTTTGTAATTTACAGGTGTCTTATTGCCATGGGAATGCAATCATAAAATTCCATTTTAGGATTCAAGGGCTTTTGAAACATGCTGCATGATTGTTAGCTGGGCTGCAAGCTAAGATTAAATTGAAAAGGTGGCATGTAGATTTTAGAACATGGTGTTGACATTTACTGGCCAATCACATTTTGCAACACTCCTGCATGACAGCAGATGTTGACCTTTCAAGCTTTCCCTATCTGCTTTCACGCATTACCTGCAGAAATTAACATAACTCTGCTTCCCGCTCTGTGCTGCTATTAATGTCATGTGGGAATTGAGATTCATGAATTCAGTTATTACCCAGGCTCGAGACACGTTTTATACTCTAAGCACAGAACTAACAGCTCCTGGGAACTGGTATTTTTGGATGTTGCTTCAACTACCTTTGTGGTTGAGGGATAGCTAGGAGCTATGGAGTAAAAAATGTCAGCAGGAACAAGAGGAGAAATAGGCAGAGGAGGACAGTTTCAAGGAGAATGCTGAGGGCCAAATAATTGCAAATATATAGGAAAGGAGAGCTTAAAACACAAAAAGAGTACATTTTAAATAAGTCAAACAGTGGCACTAGTTTCACTTCGCTTGTTAACTGAACCATGGAAATGGTATCCCTTAGAGTCTATGCACAGTGAGCCTCAGGATTTACTTTACAATGCCTGGGGCCTCTATTACCGATGATTTAGGAGAGAAACAACTTAAAGTAAAGATGTCATCAGTAGCCCTTAGGAGTTTTGAGCATAATTGTGTTCCATATTCTGTAGTGCCTCTTCCTACATAAAAAGTACTTGCATTCTATGTATCCTATCTGATTATTTTTTGTTTTGTTTCTTGCTTTTCCTCCCCAAAGCAGAAAACTCTCTGCTTCTTAAATATTTTAGGAGACCTTTCAGTGAGGGACTGATATTCTGAGATATGTTATTATGTAGGTCAAAAATTAGGACCTCTTAGAAGTTTGGTTTAACATGGGAAACATTACAATGAATCATCTCCCTTGAAATTGGGGGACAATTTAAGAGATTGTTTATTAAAATTTTCAGACTAGACAGAAAGATACTGAAGCCTCTGAATTTTGCTTAACCTTTTCTTTAGGTTATCTGTATGGATTTAGTAAATTTCCTGTCATTTTGCCTTTTAAAGTCCTTGGAGAACATCTATGAAATATCTTATTCACGGTTCTATGAATCCAGTCTTTTGAGATACAAGCAGATGCATTTATCTTAAACAGGAATTGATTAACAGAGCTCAAAATGTCACCAACGAGGTATGCATATACAGGGTGCTTCAATGGCATTGCTCTGACTTACCCTCCAGCAAACATTCTGTGCTGATTTGCATGTTTCAGCTACGGTGAATATGACAGCAGCTTCTCTGAAACTTGTGCCTCTTATTACGTGTATAAAATATACAAGCACCCTGACATGAAGGACCAAGACCCACCCTTTAAGGTAGCTTTCCAACTCTATTTCTGTCTTCCCTGCAGAAATGCTCTACAATTCCTTTATATTTATGAAATAACATTTTCTCTAAATTGCTAAACGTAGAGGAATGTTTCTGGTTAGGTAACAGTAGTGTTACTATTATTTTCCCATGAAAAGGAAAGACCAGAGCAGATGCATGTAAACAAATGCTGGAGATCTGCACCAGGACATATCCTTCCCACCTCAAACTAAGAATATCCAAGCCTGATCTAATAATCTTTGACAGCACTAACCACTGAATTTACTTCGCTTCACACACCTGAGAATATAAGATACACACTTTCTTTTCTTTTCTTTTTTTAATGTATTCTATTTTGGATTGTATGCTAAGAGATATGAAGAAGAATTTTAAACAGGAATCACTTGATGAGTTTAGGATTACAAAATTATCCTAAATTATAGGCTGGAGAACTGACTGGGGATGAGCAAATCATGAGAAGTGCATAAGTAAGAAAGTGCCACCTATTACTGCAGTAACGTGGAAGTGATGATTTTCTTAATGCAGTAGAGAAGTGATAATCTAAAGACCTATAGGATTGAGATTTAATAAGTAAGTCTGAAGAGAGTTGGGTGACATGCATTGTGTTGGTTCATTGTGACATGTTTTGACTTGCTTTAGAATGGTCTACTACATTAGTTTAACTCTGAGTGGGTCTGTGGATGATTGACATGTAGGGCACAAAGTGAGGAGAGAACCACCACCCTGGTGGAAGATGTCAGTAGCCAATCAGCTGAGAGTGAGGAAAGTAGTCTCCCCCGCTTTTCCCTGGAGAAGCCCCAGTCATTGCCACTGCCTTTGAATGTTAATATTCAGTTCTTTTCTGTTTCAAATGCAGACTCTTCAGCCTTCAAACACAGACTCTGGATTTCAAACTCACACCACTGACTCTGCAACTTCTATCCTAGGCTTAATCTTTGACTGCTACTGGATCCTCCAGCCCTCAAGCTCACAGCCGTTTTGAATCCTTCTGCCTCTGATTCTGAAGATAGTCACTGGGACTCTTGTTCTTCTGACCCTATAAGCATGTTTAATAAATCCCTTGTATAATTATACATATATTTTATATTGAGTCTCTTTCTCTGGTGAACTCTAATAAATACAAATATATGTTATAGAGTTTCCAAAATATTCTATGCACATATATGTTAAGAAATGCCAAAAAATTTTATTTAACTGATGTTTATTTTTGTCTTATATGTCAGATAGTAGGAAAAAAATACTTCCTTTCCTTTCCACATCTCGTCATTTTCCAGCAGTTGATGTATGTTTCACACCACTGTATTGTGCCACAGTCTGCCTTTATCGCCTCCACACAAAACCTGAGTTCTAAGCTAACCAGGATGTGCCAGAGAGTGTAGTTGCTTTTATTTACATACCAAAGTCCATTTTTAGATCTTCCTTTGGGTCCTCATCTAGGAATTCTCAATCTCAGGAGAAAAGGAAGAAATAAAATTGAGGTAAAAAGAACTTTGGGTCTAAAATGTGACTCATGGCAGGAAAGAATTTCTTTGCAAGTGTAGTAGCACTTAAAAAGAGAGATATCTTGTTACTTCTGTTTTGTTGAAAAAAGTGACACCCATAATTTTAGGTAGGAAAAGTTTATTCTAGCCCAAAATTTTAGAGTCTTCAGTTTGTAGTTGGCTGGCTCTAGCTAGAGCAGCAAAACAAAGGGGTCATGTCAGAGGAGAAACAGTCCATGGCAGACAGGCAGGAAGCAGCAAGCAGCAAGGATCCCCTTTCCTACCATTCCATGCAAGCTACAAGTGTATTGGATGGTGCCACCCACACCCAAGGTGAGGCTTCCCGTTATCTGCAACCAGAACTACATGTGGAACCAATCACTAGACATTTAGTTATCACACAACTTAATCCATATTCGCATACCTTAAGTTCAGCAACCTCCAAAAAGCCCCACTTATGAACCATTGAGGCTTTAGGGAGACATCTAGTTACAAGCCATACCAGAGACATCCTTCACTTTATCCCAAGGACTGAGGTAATTTACAACTAATAATAGAAAACCTCCTAATTCATTATAGACCATAAGTGATAGGCAACCGTGCATGGTCTGACAAAGGAGACTTCTGTTAAAGAAGAAGGGGGATGTTTGAAAAGAGAAAGCCAACAAATTCCATGGCTCCTCCTTTCTTTCAATGTTAAGTTGTATTCTTATACAATACAGGAAAATATACTAATTTAAATATATATACATATAAAAGAATAAATGTAACGTTTATAAAAAGATAATGTAAGGAAATTATGAATAATAATGCCCAAATACTAAAGAATAGAGTTAAAAGTCAATAGAAGAATATTTGAAAACCATACAGATATATGTGCCAAATATTTCAATAAGAATTTACAAAAACCTTAACTTCTGTGAAATAATAGTGAATAAATAGTGAATAATACTAAAATGTCCATCCTCAACACAGAAATAAAAGCCCTTATGGTAGATGTACCTTCATAGAAGAGGAAGGAGATCTTTAAAATTTTGAAAAATAATGGCAAAAGAGGCACACTTATTTCATGAAATAAGTCTAAATTAAAAGGAGTAATACAGAAAAAAAAAGACTCTAGAAATTACAGAATTTATCCTACAAGTATGAACTCACACATAAAATAGTTTAGCTGTAAGTTCATTTATTCCTACAATGTAATAACAAAATATTGGAAATAATCAAATGATTTGTGTTTGTATATGTTTAACATTTGCTTAAAACTCCAGATAGATGTGTTCACAAGTAACAAAATGGTTATTTTTGGAACTAAGAGGGAAGTTAGAAGAGAAAGCATGGTACAAAATGAGACCAGTCACCTTCAAACACATGGGGCTTTGAGGGAACATTTTAGATCTAAATCTTACCAGAATGCATTTCTCAAAACCTCCCCCATAGTTAAGCAATGCACGTCTGTATGATCTTTACTCTGTTCTCAAATTCATCTACAAGGAAAAGAAGAAGCAATTATAAAATATTACAATTCATGGCAAAACAAAATAAATCAGTACTAAAAAGGAAGTTTTGTGAAGGGATTTCATCTGTGCATAGATTTTATAAAAACATTCTTAAAGAAAAATTAGTATTTGAGAAAACCTTGTTCCATGTGCATAAAATTTATGCTGTCACCTGTCAGACACCTCTGTAGATGAGCCCTATACTTGATTTAAAACACCATTTTTGCTATCTTGAAGTTATAAGGGATTTTTGTTTCTTTTTTGAGGTAGGGTTTCACTGTGTAGTTTCTGCTGGTTTTGAACTCACTATGTAATCTAGACTTGACTTGAACCCTTGCCTCAGGCTCCCAAGTGCTGAAGTTACAGGCATGCACAACCAAGTCAGACTTGAACTTCAAAATAATTTTTGAAAAATGTATATTTCATTTTGCATTTGAACTCACAACCAGTGTTATTCATTCTGTCTATCACACAGAATTTCAAGTTGACATTTTCATCATGAGCATTTAAATGTGAGGTTTCATGTGTGCAGGTATGAACTAATGTACAGGTATGTATATGTGATAAAAAGAGCAATCAAGAGTATGGAATGCTGCAATTTGCATTACTTCATAATTCTGATTACTGTGATTTTCATTTTATTATTTACTTTATTCTATATGACACAGTATTTACATAATTTCACACAGTAAATGAATATGGATGACTATCACAAAGGAAATTCTTATTTTTACAATGGAAATTTGAAAAAGCAGGGACTGCAGAATTTCTATTTAGGTGACATGTAAGGACAATAATAGATTTAGAAGGGTGAGTCTGATGGTTTTCTTTAAACATTATATTCTCTAAGTGACAAACAAAGACTTAAAATTCTCTTCAGCTTGACTAAACTTTATTTCATTGAATTTAATTATGTTTTTTGGAGCACTGAAATTAAACTCAGCACTAACACAGTTTTCAGATATGACTGAGGCCCTGATTCCATTCCCAGTACCTCAAAAGCAAAGCAAAATACAAGCAAAATATAAAACCACAACCTTGAACATTTGCTGGCTGAATTTTCTTTCCCTGCTCCTCTCCTACCTTCCTTTCATCATTTACCAGCAATAACCTGTAGTTACACTTTCTTTCACTGCCCCTGTGAGGTGTAAAACTTTTGAAATCTTCTTGCCAGAGTTAATCCTGGCCACTTTCTCAAGGACTGGGTTGCCAATCCTCCAAATAGAAATCTAAGAAATCAAGTCTGTATCTCCTGGCTGCTGGGGGGAACGAGTCTGACTGAAGTGGAAGGCCTAGTTGGAAAACTACTGCCTTCATGAAGATAAAGGAATGTTTACTTTTCCTTGCTCTGGTGAAGCTAGTTAGGAAACACAGATAACCCACAGTACCCCAATCTGAAATCTCCTTCAGGCTTTTGTTTCTGTGAAGCTGAATTCAGACTTAGTTCGGCTTGCATCCCTGACTATCATTGATCCAGTTCCATCCAAAGCAACTTCTGCTTTGACACACGCTAGCATTTTACAGATGTGAAGGAAGTATCTGTTATCCACTTCAAACGTGAAAGATTATGGTTTCTTAGAGAAGTAAAATCAAAGCTAACATTTTATCTCTGTCTCTCATAAAGCGCATTTTTGAGGACACTTGGAGGAAATGCAGTTTCTAATAGATTTGATCTCCTAATAATGTAGCCAACATTCTATGAGTGACAATATCTCAGACATCTATGATATTGGTGCTTCCAAATAGGTTGAAAATGAAATGAAATGAAATTAGAAACTGTCCCAGCATTTATACAGATGGTCCTCTTCCCAGTCCTTGTAGCCTTAAGATAGATCAATGGGTTTTGTTTGCTGGCCAGCTCCCTGCCAGCCATCACCTAGTGGTGATTTAGCTTTCTTTTTTGTGCTTGATGTGATGCTGTATTTTTCTTAAGATTCTCTGCATCTCAGATGTGATTTTTCAAAGCATTCGTTTCTCATGCAGTTTCTCTGCAGCCCTCCTCCTCCCACCATTTTCAAACGCTGCATATTATCCTCATTGTTCCAAAGAAATGGACCTCATATTTCAATACCTCATCTAATAGGATTTTTGTTTCTGCTCTGATGAAATGTGGCTTAGATATATTTGTTTTCTGTATTCCTCTGCTTGCTAGAAAAGTGCATAGCAAGTAACGTGAATGCATTCTCTATCTCTGTATCGCAGAGTGTTTACCAAGAAATAAAAGGGGCTTTGTATGCAAATGAAATCTTCCACACAGAGTTCCACCTAGTTAAACACCTAAATATGCCCCCTGCAGAAAATTAGGTGCTGAATTGTGCACCCATGTCCTTAAAGACATTAATTAGACCCTTAATTTTATCATGTGGGAAATGTGCTCTATCGAGAAACACCTGGTGAAGTCAAATCCGAAAGGAAACAATCAAATTAAGGTATCTCGATAAACAGCACTGAAATATTAAACAAAACACATTGTGATTAAACAAACAGAGCTACAGACAAGAAGAAAAAGGAAAGAAATCCACACACAGTCTTCTAATTTTAAGTAAGAGAAATTAAAAGGTGACTCATCTTATTAAACTCAGGATTCCCAGGAAGCAAAAGAGGTGACATCTTTGGAGGGGCAAATATCGCCGTGGGCTTGTTTTAAAAAAATAATAATTAATATTGAATGACGTTTGATGTTCTCTTTAATTTAAATTGTCTTATTATTGCACAATATGAATGAATATTACTTCTGAATGTTAGTAATATAGAAATTATTCAAGACAAACAAAATAAAGCTTTGGCAATTGCACAGTTCTAAATACTATAGCCAGTCAACTACAAAGTAAGAGTAAATAAAATTATGTTGTCTTGTGATAAGGCTAGATAAATATTTATATTTCATACATATACATTACACTCATCACACACACGTAGGCACATAATTGTTGCTAATGGCTTTCAGTGGGGAAAGGGCTCAT